>NW_027122680.1:644426-1029957 GCF_030686945.1 Centruroides vittatus
GGGCCATCCTCAGGTTACAGTTGTTCGACTCTAATACAAAATCGAACACGTTCAAAATTAAATTAAATTAGAACATACATTTTAAATTTAAACAAATAGAACAAGTATAACACCAAATAATAAATAAGAAAATCCAAATAAAACACAAATGTAAATGAAAATAAAATACGGTGACTGGCCGTAAACATTAAGGAAAAATTCTTTATCCTTTAACGCATATATCTATTGAGCCTCTGTATAAGCATTATTATGTGTGTTACTTTTTACCATGTACTTCCATGATGACGGTAACCCCGTCGCATCTTTATAATTTAAACATCTGCCAGACAAACCCGCTCTGTAAATTTCGCATTTCTCCGTTATGGATGACAACGTTGGCGAGTGTACTTTTGCAAGAATTTTGGCATCCTCCCATTGCACAACAGAACCATCGGCTTGCGCAATCCTGGATAACGCTGTTGAACACTTGTTTTTTGCGACATCATACTGGTGCTCTTTAATCCTCACTCTAAGATTTCTATTGGTGACCCCTACGTAGTCCTTATCAATTCCCAATTGCTCATTTTTGTATGGAATCGCATAAACTCCTGCCTGCTCTCTATCGCCAATTCTTTCTTTGTCATTTCTAATCAACTTATATACTGTGGGGGCCCTTTTACATAATATACTGGCGTTTTTGTGTCTCGATATTTGCTTCATAATAGGGAAGAGACATTTATTATAGGTAAACTTTGTGAAGTTACCCCCAGCTTCAGGTTTCTTCTTAGAGTTGCTCTTAGGCTTTACGTATGCTGTTATTAAACGCTCTATAGACCTTGTTTCAAACCCTAACTCCTTTGCCACCATTTTTATTCTACCTAGCTCATCCATCGTGTCCATTATATTCGAGCAATACAAAAATGCTCTTCTGATTAGGGCCCTAAATGCGGATAATTTATAAACGGTTGGGTCATTAGAATTTGCCGGAATATACATCGGATCATGTGTGGGTTTGATGTACACCTTCGTGTACAAAGTTCCATTCCTAAACTCAATGCCAACATCCAAGAAGTGTAGTTGCTTGCTACTAATTTGCTCAAGGTTAAGTTTTAAGCCATGCTGGTTAGAGTTCATTTGGTCTAAGAATCGTTGAATCATTGCATCATTATTCCAAATAATTAGAACGTCGTCTACATATCTTTTGTACATGATTATGTATTCATTATAGTTGAAAATCGTCATGCGTTCCATTCTTCTTACCACCAACTCACAGAGCAGGCCAGACATCGGGCTGCCCATAGGGACCCCTCTTAACTGCTTGTAAACTTTACCTTGGAAACTGAAAAATGACTGAAAGCATATCAGATCGACCATTGTCTCTAAATCTTTTTTGTGTTCGTATGCTTTTGGGTGCAACTCACATAACAGGTTCATTAACTCTTCAAAACATGAGGTAAGATTTATTGATGGAAACATACTCTCGAAATCCATAACAGTCCCAATTTCTTTGTCCATTAACGATATATCATGCAGGTTTTTAACTAAACTAAAAGCGTCTTTTGTGACGAATTGGTAGTCTTCAATTAATGGTGTTAAATGCCTATGCATACGTTTTTCCAGAATGTAGGTTGGTCCTTTACATTTCTCTACTACCGGTCTGACCTCCTTACCGCTTTTATGTATCTTTGCGAACCCAAACAACCTAGGTACGCCTGGGCAGGTGATGTGGGCCCCTTTTAGGAAAGGGAACAACGATGCTATGGGCGATTTTTCTAATCTTCTTAATTTTCTGTCAATTCTTTCAACAACAGTTCGGTCCACCTCTTCACACTCCGTTTTCCTTATATATTCATCTAGGGCTTCATTGTACCTTTGTTTCTTCATTAAGACTAAATGCTTACTCTTATCAGCCCTAGTGACCACTATATCATTAGCATTCAACCATTTTTTAGCTTGGTTAATGCACAACTCTTTACCCTGCCTTCTACAGCATTTTTCAGTTTTGAATACCGTCTTCCATCTGTAATAGTCTTTATCAACTTCACACATACCTACAATTCCTCTTTCTATTTCGGCTACCACACCTCTCCAGTTCTTATTGCTGTCCGGAACATAATTAGGACCTTTATCCAGGATTCGTTCCACACATTGCGGGAGTTGAATCTGATCCCATAATATATACGGGGTTGGCTTCAAAGTGCTCGTAGTCTTGGACGGTTGCTTTTTTGTAATCCACAGCAGTTTATTCCTGTATTTCTTCCTTAAACTAATGGTTATCCTGTCAGTTAAGCCAACCACTCTTAAATTGATACTCGCTAATATATCTGAGGATGGCCCATAAAGTGGGCCGAAAACGTTAGTTATACGTAATAAATGTATGTTCTCAGCAATAAGGTGTATTAGATGTAACTAGTATATTTAGTAAGAAGGCTGAGTTTGAGTTAGTGATTAATTATGGCGTCACCGGCCTGTCTATATAGGAATTATAGAAAACTGGCTGTAAAGATTGTGAAGATTGACTCCAGATTAAAATTTTTGAAAGAGTGTCGGGTAAGAAGAGTCTATCCAATGTCCATTTTTAGAATTAAGTTGCCAGAAGAATGTATGTCCATGCGAGAAAGAGTAAGAAAGCTATGCTTAAATAGTTCAATTAAACGTGTAAAGAATATGAAGTACAGAACCATTAAAGAAATAGTGGAGCTTGAAGAGAATATATTTGAAAAGAACCCAGATATGTTAGCGAGTATCAATTTAAGAGTGGTTGGCTTAACTGACAGGATAACCATTAGTTTAAGGAAGAAATACAGAAATAAACTGCTGTGGATTACAAAAAAGCAACCGTCCAAGACTACGAGCACTTTGAAGCCAACCCCGTATATATTATGGGATCAGATTCAACTCCCGCAATGTGTGGAACGAATCCTGGATAAAGGTCCTAATTATGTTCCGGACAGCAATAAGAACTGGAGAGGTGTGGTAGCCGAAATTGAAAGAGGAATTGTAGGTATGTGTGAAGTTGATAAAGACTATTACAGATGGAAGACGGTATTCAAAACTGAAAAATGCTGTAGAAGGCAGGGTAAAGAGTTGTGCATTAACCAAGCTAAAAAATGGTTGAATGCTAATGATATAGTGGTCACTAGGGCTGATAAGAGTAAGCATTTAGTCTTAATGAAGAAACAAAGGTACAATGAAGCCCTAGATGAATATATAAGGAAAACTGAGTGTGAAGAGGTGGACCGAACTGTTGTTGAAAGAATTGACAGAAAATTAAGAAGATTAGAAAAATCGCCCATAGCATCGTTGTTCCCTTTCCTAAAAGGGGCCCACATCACCTGCCCAGGCGTACCTAGGTTGTTTGGGTTCGCAAAGATACATAAAAGCGGTAAAGAGGTCAGACCGGTAGTAGAGAAATGTAAAGGACCAACCTACATTCTGGAGAAACGTATGCATAGGCATTTAACACCATTAATTGAAGACTACCAATTCGTCACAAAAGACGCTTTTAGTTTAGTTAAAAACCTGCATGATATATCGTTAATGGACAAAGAAATTGGGACTGTTATGGATTTCGAGAGTATGTTTCCATCAATAAATCTTACCTCATGTTTTGAAGAGTTAATGAACCTGTTATGTGAGTTGCACCCAAAAGCATACGAACACAAAAAAGATTTAGAGACAATGGTCGATCTGATATGCTTTCAGTCATTTTTCAGTTTCCAAGGTAAAGTTTACAAGCAGTTAAGAGGGGTCCCTATGGGCAGCCCGATGTCTGGCCTGCTCTGTGAGTTGGTGGTAAGAAGAATGGAACGCATGACGATTTTCAACTATAATGAATACATAATCATGTACAAAAGATATGTAGACGACGTTCTAATTATTTGGAATAATGATGCAATGATTCAACGATTCTTAGACCAAATGAACTCTAACCAGCATGGCTTAAAACTTAACCTTGAGCAAATTAGTAGCAAGCAACTACACTTCTTGGATGTTGGCATTGAGTTTAGGAATGGAACTTTGTACACGAAGGTGTACATCAAACCCACACATGATCCGATGTATATTCCGGCAAATTCTAATGACCCAACCGTTTATAAATTATCCGCATTTAGGGCCCTAATCAGAAGAGCATTTTTGTATTGCTCGAATATAATGGACACGATGGATGAGCTGGGTAGAATAAAAATGGTGGCAAAGGAGTTAGGGTTTGAAACAAGGTCTATAGAGCGTTTAATAACAGCATACGTAAAGCCTAAGAGCAACTCTAAGAAGAAACCTGAAGCTGGGGGTAACTTCACAAAGTTTACCTATAATAAATGTCTCTTCCCTATTATGAAGCAAATATCGAGACACAAAAACGCCAGTATATTATGTAAAAGGGCCCCCACAGTATATAAGTTGATTAGAAATGACAAAGAAAGAATTGGCGATAGAGAGCAGGCAGGAGTTTATGCGATTCCATACAAAAATGAGCAATTGGGAATTGATAAGGACTACGTAGGGGTCACCAATAGAAATCTTAGAGTGAGGATTAAAGAGCACCAGTATGATGTCGCAAAAAACAAGTGTTCAACAGCGTTATCCAGGATTGCGCAAGCCGATGGTTCTGTTGTGCAATGGGAGGATGCCAAAATTCTTGCAAAAGTACACTCGCCAACGTTGTCATCCATAACGGAGAAATGCGAAATTTACAGAGCGGGTTTGTCTGGCAGATGTTTAAATTATAAAGATGCGACGGGGTTACCGTCATCATGGAAGTACATGGTAAAAAGTAACACACATAATAATGCTTATACAGAGGCTCAATAGATATATGCGTTAAAGGATAAAGAATTTTTCCTTAATGTTTACGGCCAGTCACCGTATTTTATTTTCATTTACATTTGTGTTTTATTTGGATTTTCTTATTTATTATTTGGTGTTATACTTGTTCTATTTGTTTAAATTTAAAATGTATGTTCTAATTTAGTTTAATTTTGAACGTGTTCGATTTTGTATTAGAGTCGAACAACTGTAACCTGAGGATGGCCCATAAAGTGGGCCGAAAACGTTAGTTATACGTAATAAATGTATGTTCTCAGCAATAAGGTGTATTAGATGTAACTAGTATATTTAGTAATATGTTCATCGTATGCGATGAGAGTTTATAAGAATTGTGCTCAGAGCATTGGAGAGACCTCTAAAAACATTAATGACATTTATGTTTGTGACACTTACAAACAATAAAATAAAATTGCAGAGAAACATCAACAATCACACACAGGTCATAAAAGAGCAACAGAAAAAATGATTGAAATTACTACAAAAAAAACTAAAATCTGTTGAAGTTCGGGACTTTATTTTATTGAACATTCCAAAGGTTGGCTGAGTGCCATCAGACTGCCAAAAATGTAATAGGAAAAATTTTGATGCAAAAAAATAATGTTTATCAAATTGGAACAAAGGGTGGCATAATTAAGACTTGTTTCAGTAGAATTGATTTCCAGATTTCTGGGATGTAAATTCTTGAAGACATCCCAGAAAAAATACGTATCTCTACATGAAGCTGTGGCGAAAGAATCAAAGTTTGGGGGACGAGGATTTGTCAATGTAAGTGTATAGTATCAAAAAATGTCAAATGAAAAAAAGTCACGTGTAAGAAGATAAACCAATTATACACATCAAAATGTCACAGCAGTTTATTGTGTGTAAATAAATAAATGGAACATTTGTGCCCCAGGTGAAAACTGTAAATCATTATTTTTCACTTTTCCTAATTATTATGCCATTTTTTAACAATTAACTTTGAACATAAATGTCTAGCAATTTAATATTATTTTCATAAAAATTTGGTACTCCTCACTTTACAACCTATCTGCTTAACGACCACTACACTTATGACCAATCGAGTTTTGACCTGCAAATTCGGGAAATCCCCTTTCTCGGCTCGAGAGCCGGTCAGTGGCGAATGGTGACATGCGCACTAAAGCGTACTATAATAGTCTTTTTATGAATAAATTTGAAGTTTGTTGCATAATTTTTATAATTTTACAACGATCCTACATTCCCAGTGCAAGCTCCTCACTTATTGACAAATTCGCTTAACGACGTAGTCGTCGGAACGGAACTCGGTCGTGAAGTGAGGAGTACCTGTATTATAAATTTTTGATATAACATTGTTACTCTGTGTTATTATTCATTGCCACATCACAAATATATTGTAATTAAAATTATTATTTATTATTCTTGTTTATTAATTTTTAAATTATTCATTTTTTTATCATTATTATGTTGTATTATGTTAATTATTTTAAGATTACTTTACAATAATAATATTTCTTAGACGTCTGTCTTCTGTTTGTCTAATAAGCCTAGAATCGGATCAGGCTAATTGAACAAACTGAAGTCCACTTTGTTAATTGCCTAAAGCTCTATGGGCCGATTGCAAAATGCCTAAGAAATGTCAGGCTGAATACCAAATACACGATGATTTTCCAATTTGTCGGGCTCATTGTAAAGTGACGGAACCCTTTACAATGAGATTTTCCAATTTGCCTACGACGTACACACCCGACAGTTTTAATAACAATATCACTAAATCACAAGAAATTTTAATTATATAATACAAAAATCATGTTAATATATCTTATACATTTAAAATATTGAAATAGTAGAGTAGCGATTTCTGAGAAAACATTAAAAAATTTCATTCAGCTGAGAATCATTCAATTAAACAATTGGATTTTTTAAATATTTGTACTAAATATTTGCTAAATGGAAGATGCATTCAAATAATTAAGGAAAATTGAATTACTGTGTTAATAATTAAGTTATTTATTTATTAATAAATGACAGTTCTGTCAATTTCAGTATTCATTTTAGTCTATCACTAATTTCCGTTTAGCAAAATTATATTCTAATTAAAGAATCCAATAATTGTATCATTTAATATAAACACACTAAGTTAGTAAATACGTGATATAAATTTACTGGAAATTAATATCAAAACTCGTTATTATCAAATAATATAAACTGTTCTCGAAATCTTAGAATAAAATATTTAACACTTCTACAAATGCTGTTTTTTTCTTTTTAATTTTAGATATTTTTTACTGTTTTCTAAAGTTTTCTTTTTTAATTCTAATTAGGATGGGAGGTACTCAAGATGAAAGCAGACATGAAGTGGTAAGTTCCCTTTCATTCTTTATGTACAGTCATTATATTGTGGATGGATATCATTTCTGCAATGAAATTCATTAGAAAATTTATAAATTTTCTAATGAATTTCAATTTGTGACTTCATATTTGTGCTCTATATTAAAATCCTTAAGAAATATATTAGTACTATCTTAAAAACTTTTGATATTAGGATGTTTTCTTTGTTGGATTTATACACTATAAAAATAATTGCTTGTTACATGCACTTTCAGTCTAAGTTGTTGTAATTTATTTTATTATAAATTACATGTTTTATGTTAATACAATAGCATTATTATGGAAAGTTTAAGACAGCTTAAATGCAAGATAGTACTTTACCCTAAATTTAAAGGAGTACTTCAGGCTTAAAAGAATATACGAGTCTATTGTATATTATACCAGTACCTATAAACGAGTGTGGTTAACCTGTATAAAAGAATATAGTTATACAACCAGCTTTTCTGTCTGTCTATAAATAGGCTGACTGTTGCACGTGTATAGTATAGTGATCTGTGTTTGTTTATTTGCTTGCATGCGTGGGTGTGTGCAGCTGTCAGTTTCTCTACAGATACTACCAAGTAAATTGGTACATTTTGCTTTTGTAGGTTGCATTGGATATTCTTGATATACATGATGCAAATATAAAACAAATGTATTTTGTACTAAATATTTGGATATATAACTGAAAAAAAATAGTTGATCAGACAAATTTAAAAAATAAATTTGTCATAAGACGTCCCAATTAAGCGGGATCGACTGTACAATTTGGGACTAATCCATTTTGGTTCAATTAAGTGGCTGCCCCAATTATATGAACTAATAATAAATCTTAAAATAAAGTATGTAATATGTAGGTAAAAAATAATAATTAGGTACCTATTTTAATACTTTATTAAACCAAAATTTAAAGAAAATATTTGTAATATAAATTTACCAGACTCGCAACAATAGATAACTGATTTGCATCACGTTAGTGTTGCCAAATACAGTATTAGTAGTGATGTACACAAGGGTTAATCATTTGATTTGTTCCTGATTGCGTGATTTTTCCTTTCTCCCTTTCAGTTAGAACATGTTCTAACTGAAAGGGAGAAAGGAAAGGATTCGTCTAAAAGTCACCTTATGGTCTCCCTTTAAGCATAGTTTCCTTTATTTGGAGATGGGTCACTTTGGCAGAAGCATTTGTAGAATCTGCCAGCTCCAGATGGCTGTTGTCCTAATCTAGACGTAATTATGCACACAATACCTTCCAAAGAACTCTAGCTGTCTTCTAACTAAGTCAAGAGACCTCAAAAAATTGTTCGGGGATCTTTGTCCCTTTGCTTTTAAGGGGATCACCCAGTCCCATTCGTAGAAGAGTCGGTAGTACATTCACGTCTGCCTCAGACGGGATCCCGCTGTGATATATCCCACTATGCTCACTCCCTCTGGTAAAAACCAAACTGCCCGAGCGAAAGACAAAATTGCTTTGTCTCGGCCAACCTTTAGGCTTATACGACATTAGTGTATGTAGTGTTGACATATTTTCAGAAGATCCCTAAATTATATCAAAAATTGCTGAATTCCTTTTCTGCTACTGTCCCAATTAAGTGTTTAAATTATGTATTCATTTATTAGCTTAGTTTCCATTCTTTGAGATTTGGCCCAGTAAAGTGGCTGCCCCAATTAACCGGTGGTCCAATTAAACAGAATCAACTGTAATGCCTTATTTTCATATGTTGAAGGCATTTTAGACATTAAAAAGGAGTTTAATTTAAACATTGATTACTAGCAAAGCTTATTTGAAGTGATATCATTGTAGCTGAAAATGTTTGTTATTAGTGTGTAACAAACCATTTACTTGTGAATGCTAATTGGTTTTGGACTGTAATTTATTACAGAATTCAAGTCATCTCTCTATTTCAGAAAAATAAAATTGGGTAATAAAAGGTATCTTAGAATTTGAGAAATATATTTGAACAGAAATATAGTAGATATAAATTAGTTTGTATTGTTGTTGTTTAGTTATTATTAATAACTTGCACAGAAAAACAGTACACCATTTATGTTTAACGAATAGTGTACTATTTTTGTGCGCAAGTTGTTAATTATGTTAATTAGTTGTTTCACAATAATCAAAATACACAGATATCACATAGTTTTGATCTCAGGATGTCTAACAATTTCAGCCAGGATTGTGTTTTGCATCAAACTGCTGGCTGATTCACGGATGCCTCTTTGAAAAGATGAAGGGTTTGCAAGTGCCATACAAGAAACTATACAAAACATATCTTACTTGATATACACTTAAAGATGACACTTGTAGGAAGTGTCATCTTTAAGTGTATTGTGACTTGTTTTATAGTTATGCACAAGACTATGAGACACATTACATTTGGTTTCAAGCTGTTAACATGAACTGGCTATTGATGTAATCAAATAACAAATATAATACATCAAAAACTTGAACACAAACAAACTACTACAAATGAAACCATATGATAGATATATGCACCTCAGATGGTCATAGAAAACAACACAGACACACACAAAATATACTATGATTAAGCTGTAATAACAGACAAAACAACACATCACAACAGACTGGACATCACATTCAATAACAAACATAATAAAATCACGTACTTAATAAACATAACTATTCCAAACACTGACAACATACAAATTACATACACTGAAAAAATTAATAAATACTCAGAACTCACCCATAAATAAAGTATCTGTGGAGAATGGAGAATGTGTTTATTTTGCCAATAATCCTTTTTTGCACAGACATCATGCCACAACACTACACAGAAGTCTTGAAACATTAGGGCTTCAAAAAAGCATTTACATTGCACTACATACTGCAGAAGGTTTCCATACTAAACACTTCAAACTCAGAAAATTTTTAAACACAGATACTTACATGAACAGCTCATGCCAGATCTCAACAGCTAAGCACTGTATACAGAATACTTTTGTACATGAAAGCTCAGACTTGGATGACTGCTTGAAATAGTGAACTGCACATAGTTTTACTGTGCAATTGATGCTGAATTATCTCTTAGTGAGAGTTATGAAGATTCAGATGATACTTCACTGTAATCCAAAAATGAAGAGGAGGAGATCAAATGCATTGAAAGATTTGTTTTATTTAAGCAGTTTGAATTGAACGTTGAAAAAAGAGTGTTTCACAAGAAAAACAATTCAAACTTTTTGATAGTCTAAAGCAATTAGAAAAAATAATGCACAAATGACATATAAAAGTGTTCTGTGCAAAGAAAAATAATAGATTATTTTCACAATTGTTTTTTTGTAAATTATTTAAATACTTTGTATTACAGTATAGTACAGTATTTACACAATAACTTATGTTAAGATTTGAAATGAACAAGTTGAAAAAATTTATTAATCTTAAACTTGCTAATTGCTTAAATTTTTCTTTTTGGTTGAATACATTAAAGTTTCTTTTAGTTATCATGATATTTTTGTCAGAAAATGGTCATGATTTTTAATAGCTTTTTCTTCCCTTCTCGTCCTCTTTCTATTCCAATCTTCCAGTCAAAACTGTTTCTGGATTTGATTCTTCAGTTTCTTTTTAACTTACACTTTGGAATTGCAAATATTTTATATAGTTGACATTAATTGCTTTGATTAGAGATTTGGAATAAAGTTTAATATAGTTTCTTGATCAACTATTAGGGCCATCCAAATGAAAATAAATCAAAGGACACAGGAAACAGCAAAATTGTTAAATTGTGACAGTTTTGATGGGAAATGTAGATGATAGCACAGTAGCATTATTATACAGAAGGTGGCACCGAGTTCCTGTGTCGAGAGTAGCAGTCCGCCATTTATCAGGACATTGTGATAGTTTTTGTCTAAACAGCAATTATAGAAGGAACTAAAGAGAAGCGATACTTCTGGAAACACTGTGCAAGCTGCCCAGTAGATGGAAACTCCAAAATCTCGGAGCTTCAATCAAGTCCAAATGGCATAGATTACTCACCTCCCTGTGTGATACTTCTTCACAATAACACACATCCCACACTGTAAATATCAAGGATTGTCTAGCAAAATTCAAGTAGGAAACACTCCAGCATCCGGCATACAGCCCAGATTTTACCCCCTGTGAGTTTCACATTTTCAGGTGTTTAGAGTACCAGATTCCTCTTGGACAAAGTGGTGCAGGATGCTGTTTATGAATGGTTATGATAATAACAACCCCATGAATTCTGCACATGAAGAAAGTACATGATTTTGGTGTTAGTAGGGTGAATGCCTTAACAGCAGTGGTGATTATTACTTGCCCAGCGGTTATATATAACAGTTGAGAAATGCAAAGTAATTATCTATGTATGGATGTTAATTTGTGTGGGGCGGGCATGATTTTGTTTACCCTGTTTGAAGTTTAATAACTCTTGTGCTTTTTGCTGAAAATTTTTAAGATTTTACAGGGAGGTTTGTGTATTAGGGGGATTGATGTTATTAAATTTTGGTGATTTAAAGGTTGAGGGGGTGGGAAGATAAAGGGGATTGTGTGTATCAGACTTACTGTAATGATAATTTTACTTGTTATTAGCATTTACAATTTTTTTTATAAAACCATCCCTATCCTTAAAATCTAGCTTTTTGCCACTTTATAATAGTAAAAATATGAAAAGTTTTTTAATAAAATATGATAACAGATGGCACCATCAAATGTTGCTGGGAAATTTAAGCAACTCATTGCTGAAGTTTTTTAGATGCAATAAAAATAACTTACTAATATATTCTTTTGCTCATTTTCATTTGAATGACCCTAATAATATAAAACTTACAAGATTTAATCAATAATTTAATTACAAGATATTTTAATGTTCAAGGACTTTATATTAATTAATGAAATGTTTTCTTATAGGTTTAATGTGAAATGTTTTTTGAAACTTGATATAGCAAAACGATTCAAACCATTCACGATCAACATCAAATCATTAATTAAGGAGCCAACATTTTATTCTGTTGAAATGTTTTCAGGAAATCTTTTTCCAACTTTGGCAATTTACTTAAATCTAGCTTCGGAATTGAATAGATACTTTTGAATAATACATTTTAAAATGTTTTATTCAAAAGAATTTGAAGCTAGTTTATATAAACTGGTAAAGTTGGGAAGAGAGAACTTGAGCAAATGTTTTGATGAAATAAAAAAAATTGGGTCCTTGAATGGTTTGGTGTTAATTTATTACCAAATTGCACGAAGTCACTATTTAACTGTTCGGAGAATTTCAAAACAACTTTATCACGTGAATAACAAAAATATGACGGATGTACAAGTTTGGTTGTTTTAATAACTTGGCTTAATTTAAATTGGACGGAAAAATATACTAATTAATAGTTTATTTTATCGAAAGGTAGGTAAGTAGGTATATAAATAACTTCCTTATAAAATTTCAGTAAACAGATTAAAATTACTTATATCAGTGTTTCTCAACCTTTTTCTCATCACAGACCAGTAAAATTATGGATAATTTACATGGACCAGTAATTAAATGAGACTATGAATTATGCCCATATATGATTATCTAGAGTTACTGTACGTAACAAAGTACCTATAGTAACTCTAGATTACTGTTTAAATGCCACCCGTAATCAATCGCGCCAGCATCGGTACAATAAAATATTATTCTGCAGACCAGTGGTTGAGAAACACTGATCTGTACTATCCTGCATCATAAAAGTGACAGATAAAATTACATTTTGACATTTGATTAATTAATCACATAAAATTGACATTTTTAGACAAGACAACCTTATAAAATTTTTTATATCTTTTAAGGAAATTAGTAAATCTTAAAAATGAGACAGTTTGTAAATAAATGTTTTGAACATCTTATAAATTAAATAACATAAACTAGTTACATGTCTTTTCTGTATTGTTTTAGGTTATTAATTCTTATATATATATATATATATATAATATACACACACACACATATATATATATAATGAAAAGTTTTAGCTAATTATCATTTTCAGTGTTTCTATTAATATCAGCTTATTCAGCATGACAAATACATCATACAACATATTAAAAAAGATTTATTGTTACGTCAGTCGAAAATAAAATATAAAATACAAAATTTATTACATTAGTTTTATTACTTATCATTTATGTACATGTATACTCTATATAAGATAAATTTTTCTACTAAGCAAAATCACCCCTATCCTTTTTCAGTAAAGACTATCTCTTTCGTTACTTTAATGGAAAGTTATCTGTATCTTGTAACAATAAGTTCTGTTTTCCATATTCTTAGTACGTAAAGACATGTGAACACCATTTTCTCTGTTTTAGTCTGTTTATCTGTCACCAATCTAATCGTTTTTTTAATCAAATGATAAATCATTTTTAAGAAAATAAAAATAGAGAAGTGAAACAAGCTGATATTTTCTATTTCTTTAACATTTTGCCAATTTTGCTATTTATATTTGTCTTCTTTCTTCTTTCACTTTATTATCACTTCTGCACTTTTTTAAATTTAATTAAAATTTTTTATATCACTTTTCAACCAATATATTAACTCTGGAAATCATAAACTAACTTATAATAAACTTAATTTGCTTTGAGTTTTTCAGGAACAAAATATATAGCTAATTCAAAAATTTACTTAAAACGTATATAAAAATAAGTTACTAGATATCGCTTTCATCAAAATTTTAATTGAATGCTTATACATATATAAATCTATACAGATATAAACAAAATACATATTATATTTACATATTGTAGACATAATACACAGTTTAATATCAGTCAGTCGTGCTTTTATTCATGTTACACTTTTCTAATTGAAACGGGCACTAGTTTTATATAAAGTATTCCAATTGAATAAATCGTCAGAGGTATTGGTGATACAATAATGTAATATAGAGTCTCGTCTATACGCAAAAATTTCCGGCAACGAAACACCCAGATTCGGTATTCGAACGTTTTTGGCCACTCCTTTATCGGCCTTCTGGAAATGTAAAACAAAAATAACTGTTCTATTTATAGAATGTAACCGTGTTCTAATTTTCAAAAGTTTCAGATCGGTTCGGTCAACGGTTCTGATGTATCGTACTCAATGTATATTCTTTAGGAGTCTAAATAATACTTCCATACATTTGGTACGGGAATGTAATCGGTGTTGATGCGCGCTCCTCTTACGTCGGCCCTGTAGATTTCTGCGGCCTCCAATGAACTTGCGTGTTGTCTGTCAAATACCCCGTGTATTAGGGTAGCCTTATCCCATAAGGGGGAAATCCCCAGATCAGTGGCATACCGGGCCAGAGCCGTATTAATGTTTCCTTTTGCTACGTCATACTTGTGATCTCGTAACCTGGCTTGTAATCATCTGTATGTGGAACCAATATACATTAGTGTCCTTTGAACCTATCATCCTGTAGTGGGATGCAGTAAACTCCTGGTGCTCGTGTCCTCGGTGACATCTTTCGCATTAGACAAAAGGCAGAAAACGCTGGGTTTCTTTTTGTATGCTATGAGTATGTATAAAACCTTGGCAGTCTTCCTGTATATGCGATGGAGGGACGGTTCAGAGGTATTGGTGATACAATAACATAAATAAAAGATGAATGGCTATGCCAACACAATGCTAAATAGCCATCATTCTGATCCTCTACTCATAAATTATTTCATAAAGATCAAGGTTTATTGGCCTGAAGTATACAGGATGAATCCCTTTCTGAATTCTCTTTTCAATAGTTCCAGCAGTTTGATCAGAGTAATTTAAATTCTTCAGTAGAACATAATAATAACTTCAATATGAAATTTTCATTAAACTCAACTCACCAAGCAATGCAGAAAAAACATCCATAATATAAGTTTAAAGAATGTACACATTTAGACGGAAATGTTTGTATAAACTTACGTTGTGGACATTTTTTCCTGGATTGCTTGGTGGGTCAAGTTTAATTCACATATATATCAAGTTACTAATCACATATGAAATATTTAAAATGAAGTTTTAACTTTAATCTTTAATTTAACATTTGAAATTAATATCTCTTGATAAATGTATACCTTATACATTAGATATAAATAGTTATTTTTCTTTTAATGATTATTTAACATTGAGTAGAAAATAAACTATTTTGTTTTTATAATAATAATTAGTTGAGTTTATACAGTATATAAGTAATTATTCATCAATCAGATGTTAGTAATCAGTTTATTTTGTATAAGTGACACTGACATAAAACAAATGCCATGTGTTCTTACTCCAGATAGCATTTAATGGAAATTACAAAAAATTTTTGGAAGCATTGAAAGGCCTTCGTCCAGTAAAAAGGCCATTCCACAGATAAAACAAGGAAGAACATGTTCAAAAATGGAGAAATACTCCAAGCAGAATGTGATGCACTTTGTAAATTATAAGATAAAATAAATGACAAAAAACATTATTAACTTTACAGATGATATATTACACAATTTGATTTATTTAACTTTTAATTAAAAATAATGTAGGAACTAAAGTTAAATGAATGTTTTGTAGGCTTATGAATTAAGGGTATGTATTGATAGAATGTATTAACATTTTTTTATCTCAAGCGTAGAGGTTTACCTTTATGAAATATCTTACGAAGAAAGATGCAATCTCCATTGAGTTTAGCTTTATTCATTTCTGTAGCTTTGACCATTCATAATTTCTCTCTATCAAATATAAACTAAACTTTCCAAAACCCAATACATTGATATTCAACCAAACGATTGTCTTAATTAATTGGGCTATAAATCTGTTATTATTAATGATTTAGATACTAAGTAATTTGGTACTAGAGGTAGTCGTTGGGCACCATTTCTTATCTAAATTAATAATTTATTAACTAATTTAGAACCATCTGGAAGAAAAAAACTAGCCTAGAGGGGGACTCAAACCAACAGCCTCCGCTTACTGTGTAGTGCACTTGCCAGTTACACTACCTGGACCTTCGAACAATTCTTCACTTCCAGATATATTTAAACTTTAGACTGTATGTGACATTTTCTTCCAGATGGTCCTAAATTATTAAAAAATTATAATTATTAATTTAGATAAGAGATGGCATCCATCATCTATCTCTAGTACCAAATTACTTAGTATCTAATCATTAATAATAGTAGATTTATAGCCCGATTAATTAAGGCAATCTCTGTCAAATATCTTTAACAAGAGCTATCTAGCTTCATTTTAACAAGAGGAACCCTGAACTCTGATGATTATTGTGCTGTAAGTAACTGCCATATGTTCAGTGATTTAGTTCTTGTATTGTCTGATAAGTGGGTAAATCGGGTGTACGCTTGTACACATACTAGCACATGCTATGGAAAAACAGTCAACCATAGAGGCCCTGCCAAATACCGAGGCAACCAAACTCCTCATTCTCAGTTATGAACTGGAAATGCACTGATTTTATACCCAGATTGCTAAAAATTTAAGTCTCCAACTTTCTTATAAAAGATTCCCTACTGTACATGGGTTACTTACCAACGGTAAAGATGCCTAAAACAAGTTACGAGCTCCCGGGTACATATTGTTCTTTTGGTTGGTTCCAGATTCAACAGACTGTTAACATATATCAGCTCTTATTGCAGGTTCTTGGACACAAGCATTAAAAAGCCTACAAGCTATTTGTTTAACTTTAGTTCCTACATTATTTTTAGTATTTTTGTCTTTATTTTTAAAAGTTAAATAAATCAAATTGTGTAATATATCATCTGTAAAGTTAACAATGTTTTTTGTCATTTATTTTATCTTATAATTTACAAAGTATCATATCCTGTGAGAATCGGGGAGTTGTTTTTCCGTAAATTTTAGCAAAAAGCTAAGTTATAAGAAGCTTTTCTTTGTTCCTATCCATTTTCCACGGAATTAGAAAATAGACGAGTAGGTGTTACTTTAACGGTAAACAATCGACTAAGAAATCCATGTTAAAAGGAGGGTCTTTGATGCAACAATCTGAGAAAGTTTCGAATTAAAGTTATAACAACTTATTATTGACGCGTGAGAAGGTCTAAAGTTAAACAATATAGCAATGAAAATAGAATAACAAATCTAATTCCCATCACCCTAGTTGGCCATCGATGGCGCATTGAAGGTGTCATCGCTAGATAACATAAAGTCACGAAACCAAATTCCCACACCTGAAAAGGATATAATGGCTGTGCACCTGATTGTCAGGACGGACATCTCCAGGAAGAAGCCATATAGGCTGTGGCTCCCTCCGCCATATGCCAGGCGGGCTTCATTATAGAACAGGTGACCACTAGCTCCTGCCATACTTCAGTCCCTAAGGAACATCTTTAACTTTGCGAATTGTGCAAGTGTTGCCCTGAATGCCTCCCTAGGCCTCTTTGGATAATTTACTGCCTAGACCAGGGATGGCGAACCTTTTTGAGTCTGCGTGCCATATTGTAAGCATACTTATCTTTAAAGATGTTAATGCGTGCCAATGTCTTAGACTTCGAGTAACGATATTTAATTAACCCCTGTCTTCTCATATATCCCGTTTGGAATGTTTTTCCATTTTTGAATATGTTCTTCCTTGTTCTGTCTGTGGAATGGCCTTTTTACCCGAGAAAGGTCTATTAATACTGCCAAACATTTTGTAATTTCCATTAAGTGCTATCTGCTGGAGTAAGCATGTGCAGTGTCAATTGTCGACTGTTCCAACTTATTGATAATTTAATATACTTATCAATAATTCATCAATAATTTATTAGAAGTTATGATTACTTCTAATAAATTGTACAAAATAATTTGGTGCGGTGAATTCTTTGTACTGAATTGACAAATATTTAAACCGAGAAAAATGATATATAAGAGTGATACTACTAGCTTTTCTGTAAAATTATAATTTAAAAAAAGTAATAAATACTGTAATTCTAAATATTAGATAATTACAGTAATGTTAAATCAATGCTTTTACAAGTATTGTCTAAATCTTTAGAGTAAAACAAGTACAGAATGCATATATTTTTCAAACATATTTATTGTCAGTTATATATAACTAATGTTGTTAAATTTTTCAAGAATTAAATTAAATTTAATATATAATTTACATTGATATTTATATTTTGGACAGAGTTTAATATTAATGTTTGAAAATTAATGCATTTGAAATTTTTGTTAAAGAGGTGTCAATATTAACAGATGGATTTTTATAGTATTAAAATTTATATTTTGATGTCCTCAGAATAGTAACGATATGGCATCCATCAAAGAGGAAGAACAACCAAGTTTAGAACCCATAGACGGCGTTGTTCAACCTCCGTGTATTCCACCTCCTGATAAGCGCCACCGAAATAGTAATCAACTTCAGTTTCTGTTAAAGAATGTGATGAAAGCAGTATGGAAACATCAATTTGCTTGGCCTTTTCACGAACCTGTTGACGCTATTAAATTAAATTTACCGGTAAGTCCAATAATGCTCCATTATAAAAATTCATTAATGATTAAATTTTTGTCGTGTTGAATATTTTTATATTGTATTAAATGAATAATTTTTGTCGAAAATAAAATTTGGGAAGTAATTATCTAATTTAGTTAAATTTCAGAATATTATTGTTCTATGAACGGCAAAGAACCTTATTACGAATAATAACCTTTCAATAAGTTATTTGAATTTTAAATGAGGTTTTATACATATATTCCATTTTGTAGTTTATAAAATTATAAAATAACTACTTAAAATAAAAATTATGAAATGAATATATTATCTTTAAAATTAGTTTTTGAAGCAGAGAAATAGAACTAATGTTAAATAGCTTTATTTGAATACTATGCAGCCGGTTAAATAGTGGTGCACTTATACATTTCCACTTAATGTAAAGTTCTAATGCTCTTTACATTAAGTTCTATTCATTACAAATGAAATACTGAAGTAGAGATGATATAATACTTAATGCTGCTGATACTTGATTTTATTCATACTCTACAGGTGTTGGTAATAAATAAAACCCCGAAAGCTCGTTGGTTTAGAGAATATTCACTTTGTTCACTACCCGTGTAAATTCAAATATAAAGAAATGAAAGTTTACAGATGTCATTCAGATTTCTCCCTAGGCAATTGTAATTGTTTAGTTTGCCTAAGTCTGATTTTGTCGTAATAAATGCAGGGTGTGGCAGCGGAGTAAAGTAAAAAGGAAACTGCTCGGTTGGAACACAGAGTTTATTCTGCGTTATATAGAGTACACATACCAAAAAACGACAGGAAATAAGGTACAAAGTACAAGAATCTTCTTACATAAACAACGGTCTAGATGTCACCTGGAATGTTCCTAGGAGAGTGTCGTGATACTCTCACCAACAGATTTCAATCCATCTTTTTATGAAAAAATTCAAAACACACCTCAAATAAATTTATAACAATATAGAAAAATCAACCAATTGAAAAGTTAAAATTTAACCAACTGGCTTAAGATATTGCCAAATGTAATGAGAAATTGGCAGACCTAGCAAAATTTACTCGGAAGTTGCCCGTCCATTGCTACATAGTGTTCCCTACCAAGTTGGCACCCTCCAAAAATGACAACCATACATTATATCGCCATCAGTAGTAAATTGTGTGAGCGAGGCTCCATTTACTGGGGTAAGTTTTACAGCACAATATGGCCATTGCTGTGTTGGAATGTCTGCCATGGAAAAACAATACAAAGGACGTGTATAAAAAAAACCAAAATTCTTTTCTTTATTGAAAAAATGTTTTTGGCTTCTGTTGAGCCATCCACAGTTTCAATCATATTAAAAACTTATTTATTACAGTTTGTTTATATAGCATTTATATTGGAACAACATTCTATGTAAATTATGTAATAAATAAAAATTTAATTATAATTAGTAAATTTAATGAGGTGGCACCTAACACTTCTCTCTAGTAACAAATCATTTAGTAATTAATTAACTATAATTGTGGAAAAGTAGCTCAACATAATCCAGTTCCTATTATAAACATAATCATGTTATAAGCTTTACATCATGTTATGAGCTTTACATCATGCTTGATAAATTCATAGCTAATAAGTTCAAAATTATAAAACACACAAAAAAAAATATGCAGTATTATTTTGATTAGTCAGAAACCAAAATTTAATTTAAGTTAAAGCATAAAGGTTCAATAAATAGCAGAGCCATAATTTGGATTTATTCTGAATTCTGTGCATTACCGCATAATGATTATCACTATTTTCTGCATTTTAAGTTTTGTTACCTTTTCTCTAATTTATATCGCTATTCCATCTCAAAATGCTATCTTTTTAGCAATATAATCTAGAGTTGAATTTGTGTGTCAACAGTTAGCATCAAAATATACTGCTGTGAGTTCGATATCGATGCTGGCTGGATTTTAACTAGAAGTCATAACACATAATTTAATTTAGCAACCATTAGAATCGATTGAAAGTAAATACTGACTTCAAAAATTAATTTTTATATTTTTTTATTTGTTATTCAATATTGCTGTATTGTAAAATAAATATGTGTTTCTTTTCCCTCCCTCCAGGATTATCACAAAATTATAAAATGTCCGATGGATTTAGGTACGATTAAAAAACGACTCGAAAGCTGCTGGTATTATTCAGCTTCAGAATGTATAGAAGATTTTAAAACTATGTTCACAAATTGTTATGTATACAATAAACCCGGTGAAGTAAGTATTACATTTTATTAGCGAGGTCGAGGCCGAAGTTTTAAACGCGAAAACGTGTACGTCGGACGTTCGGCGCCGCCTTCCCGTATGGCTAGAAGTTTGACAATGGCGTTTGGAATGCCGAGCACGATTCCACCGACTTTCCAAACACCACTGTCAAACTTCTAGGCTCACGGGAAAGCGGCACCGAATGTCCGACGTACACGTTTTCGCGTTTAAAACTTCGGCTGCAACCTCGCTATTTTACATATATTAAACTGCAATGTTACTATATTGCGTAATTTTTGCCGAATCGAAAATAATCTCTTTTCCAAATAAAAACATTTCGGTTCAATTTTTATTTATAAATAAAAAGATTTTAACGAAGTTTTGCATAATGGAATTAATTTAGCAATTTATTAATTTAAACTTAATTGTTGTAATGTAGCAAGCAACACAACACACATTTTTGAAAGAAATTAAGAAAGTGGAAACTTTTAAAAAATTAAAATAATTATAAACAAATTACTAAAAATGCGAAAAAAAACCAGATTAATAATGGAAAGCAAATATTATTACTTAATTTAAACTGGTCATTAATGTGAAGGGGTTATATCCTTGTCATTAGGCTTGCACTGCAGATATTGACGAATTGAAGCATATTTAATGATTGTATTATTATTTGTGTGTTGGGTACTTTTTAAAGTTATATTGTTATGATTTTATAGCTTTAGGTTAGGTTTTACCATTTTTATGGTTTTCATTATTTTGTCAAATGTTATATCATGATTTCAGTTCATTCCATTATCTTATAAATCTGTCCCCGTGTTTTTAAAGCTATAAATAACTCTAGGACTCGATTCGAGACTAGGACAATTACACCTCATGTTGCAAATCTGCATTGGCACATTCATACATCACTAGACTCGACGGATTTTATTGCTGGAATTGCCTAGGGTTCCACGGAATACAAGTTGGAAACCCCTGCTATAGATTATTATGTCAATAAACATTAAAGTTGGTTAAAAAAATTAACAATTTTTTGCACCCTCCAAACACTTATGTAAAAAAAAGAGATTATTTTGTCTGTTTATTTTTAAAAATTTTACTTTTTTTTCATTTAAGATTTAGGTTTTGCAATATTATAATTAATATTTTTATTGTTTTTTTACAGGACGTTGTTTTTATGGCACAAACACTCGAAAAATTATTTCTGACCAAAATTACAGAAATGCCAGAAAAAGTTAGTTTATATAATTTTTAAAACAGTATTGTTTCTGTTTTAGTAATTATTTTTTTCTCAAATGTTATAAATATTAAAAATATAATTTTTTGAGAATAATTGTTTTTAAATCTAAAGTTAAAATTTTTATAAAATTAATATTCATCATAATTACCAGGTATAAACTTCTGTATTCAGGTAACCAAAATAATAATAATAATTATGTAAAAATCCTTATATAAGTGGCCAAAAACATATCTTCAACTAACCACAAATACAAATGAATGGTGTGGCGTGCAGATTTAAATTTGAGCCACGAGATTGAGGCTATTCTGCATCTCTTAACAGTGTTGCGGAGCAGCATCTTAAGGGATCTTCTAATCCGAACTTTAAACCCTTCTAGTGTTACAATGCATTTGAAGGGTTACGTTTATAGGACATTTTTGATCCTCTGGGTCTCTAGAACATGCTGTAAAATATAAATTAAAGCATTATGTTTAAATAAATATCAGTAAGAATGAAATTTAATATTAAAGAAATTAGAGAGATTTATTTTATTGCATCAAAAATACATTTTATTAAATAGTTTTTAGCAAAATTATGACAAATGTTATTAAAAAGAAAGAAAGAAAACTAATCTGCAAGATTTAATATTTGAGGTATTGAATGTTTTATGTTTTTATTAATGGATCGTAATTTAAAAAAAAATATAAAAAGTATACAGTAACGAAGACATATACAAAAAATTTTTCAGTCTTCTTAAACATAATTAATTAATCTTACCTTTTTTTTGTTAACATATTAGAATTTTGAAATACATAATTGATAGGGAGACACAGTAATTTCAACTAACTAGTGATTGCAATACTAGTAAATTGCTAGTAATCAGGTTTTAAAAAATGCATTTGCAAATATACCATGAATTTGATTATTTTTTTTACCATTAAAATTGCCAAGAAAGATAGATGTAGTAATTTTTGAGGCTAAATATTCACATACACTTGCTCATATATTTTTAGATAATAAAAACAGAAGCGTCAAATATTTCTGTTAAAAAGTAGTTAACGTCATTTATCTTTTAAATTATTACTCTACACTACTTTGCAATTTTTAAAAGTATCACATTACAGCACTATATTGGTCAGTTTGGCAATTTGTTTCTTAACCTGTAATGCCTAGAATGCATTAGCAATTTTAATTGACAAAACGAAATACATATATTTGAATGTGAGTGATTGCACTGGCCACTAAAAAAAAAATTACAGGATGTTGTATTATTTGCGCAAAAAAAAACTTTTAAAATAGGAAAAAGGGGAATTTAATTGGTCGTAGAGCACTAAAAATTTAGTTGCAACACTCTGCCGATTTAGACTAAATAATCTCTAGTGTGCTAATTTTTGCATTTGAAGTCAAATTTAAAAATTATGGTAATTGACCAACAGAAACTGGTGTAATGTTTTCAGAATTACCATTTTACCGATAATAAAAAAGTTGGTAAATTTGCAGCCCCTATCAATAACTACTATTAATGTTTTAATGTCATTATTATGTTTACCGTATCGAATTTATTTTAATAAGTATTTAGGTCTGAGTTTTCGCATTGACCGAAAACAGAAACTGATAAAGAAAACTGAAAAATTAAATAATTTTGTTTCAGCCGAGAATCACATTTTATCCGAAAACAAAAAAACGGGTAATTTGTAACACGCTGCAGCAATTGCCGAAACCAATTTTTTCAAAAATGAAGGAAGTTCTAATTGCTTCAGTACTCTTGTCAATTATAAGTAACCTCCTTAATTCAATATTATGTTTTCTTTTGTTACTTATCTTTCATAATAGTGAGACAAGGTCAATGAGAACTTCCCCAGTTTGCCGACATCACTTACGAAATGATTCATTATTGGTTAAATTACAATTGAAAAACTGAACGGCAATAGAAAAGTTAAATATTTTCAACTTTGTTTTCAAGTCCAAGTTTTCTGCCGAACTGTAGAAGCATAAAAACTAGATGCTTTTCAGTTTTCTGTTTCAGTTGTATTTTCAGAATGTTGAGCTCAGGCCTTATCTAGAATAAGTGTTTTTAATTATGAAATTAAAAAAAAATAACAACTTTTTTAACAGGAGATTGAAATACCTTTGCCACCATCTAAGTTGTCAGGTATGAAAGGTAAAGGAAAGAAGAAAGGTGGTGGACGAGGAAGAGGTATTTGTATAAACTTGATTAACAATATTGAATATACAATGATTTAATAAATAATTTCAAGTAATTAAAATTTTTAAATGTCATAATGAGATGATTACAGTAGGAACATGAAAGCAATTAACATTTTAAAATAGATCTGATATATTTTCAGTTCTAAAGTATGATTTTAAACTATTAATTGTCATTATATGACATTCAGAATGGCAATGTTTATTAAAAGCTATATAAAAAGGATCATAATCAGAATCGATAGGTTGATTGTAGTAAGTTTTAATACGGTCAAGTCGATCTTTATATAATATACCATTCGATGAAAAAATTAACAAAATGTTAAATTATTACTAAATTTTAAAATAATTAATCACATATGCTTTCTGAATTTTGATAAATCATCTACATAATGGTATAACTTGAATTTTTAATATGTAGACAAATATTGTAATAATAGCCTTACAATAATGCCTAACAAAATTCCAATAATCTGACAAAAAAATGAAATATCTAAGTAAATAAATAACGAAAGAAATGCAGAAAAGACTGCCAGTTGCATTAGCCGAACAATTATAGCAAGCAGTTTATTAAGGTAAACTATTGTTCCATATTCTTTTTTTTATTAAATCCATTTAGTATCAAACTTTGTAGGTATGGTTTAGATTTTTCAAGTTTTTACAATTATTTAGTATATTTTGATTTGCAAGAAATATTTTTCGGTATTTTTTAACTCTGCTTACCAGCTCGTTGCGTAGTTCGGATAATATTTAGCACGAATATCTGCAGACGGGCTTTTCGATAATATTTCTGCGGCTGTTGCATCTGTATGAAAATACGACAAGAATCTTTTGCAAAAGCATCCCTATTTCATTGCATTTAAATGACAGACATTTCAATGATACTTAGTGATTGATAAGCTGAAAAATTGGTTATTCGATTGGAGAATTCACCCGGTTTTCTTTGTGGTCTCATTTGAAAATCTCTGCTCCAGGCTGTTATGTAGTCTTACTTGTGCTGTTTCTGGAAGCTTTTTTTTTTATAAGAAACACTACATTTTGAAACATCAAGATGAAGTTTAAATGTTACAAATTTAAATTATGTAAATGTTTATATCTCGTTTGTTTTAGAATATTTAATATGTGATTTTTATCAT
Organism: Centruroides vittatus; assembly: GCF_030686945.1. Lineage (NCBI taxonomy): Eukaryota > Metazoa > Arthropoda > Arachnida > Scorpiones > Buthidae > Centruroides > Centruroides vittatus. Next base: position 669,777 of record NW_027122680.1, read on the forward strand.
TTTTCTTGTTTGTCTTCTAATGGAATTATTGTTTTCATTATAGTACTATTATTTTATTATTTCTTTCTTTCAATTTTTGACATTATGTATTTGTATAAAGTAAAATAGAGTGAGATTCTTAAAATTATGGAATAATAATTAATATAACAAGGCATGCTATTAAAATGAAAAGATAATATTACAGAATATTGGTTGATAGTTTCTCCTGCTTTACTAAACTATTTCTTTCTGGTTAGTTTATGAATATGAAATAACACCATGTTAATAAAAAAAATTGAATATATATATAAAAAACTTTTTCTAAGGTTTATTTGCTGCATTTTTTTTATTTTTTCCTATACATTTATATTAAAAATACATTATATTATCCTCCAAAGAGAAATGTTTATGGTGCTGAGACACACTCAAAATTTGTTTTATGTTTAGTTTTATTGTGCTTGAGTATATTGTTTAATGTTTCTGCAGCTTCTGTTTATAATATAGTAATCTTTTAATAATAATAATTCTTATTTTTCTTTTTATTCGCTTCTTAATTTCATTATTGTAATGTGCTTTAATCTTATAATTTATTTTAAAAATAACTTCAAAACTTTTTAGACTTAATTTTAATTTAATCATTTTTAAAAACAAATTTGACTAATATTATTTTACAACAATGTAGCATTGATTTTTAAAATAGATTTATTGATGCAGAATTAATTATTTTTTTTAGTTTAAATATAAAAAATTTAAAAATTCTTTTAAGAATTATATTAATATCGTTTGTTGTTTATTTATAGCAGCAGCTAGTACAACTACAAGTATGGCAAATTCGATTTCTGCTCCTGGATCAATCCCCAATTCCAATCCTGTCATTCCATCAATTCCTAGTATACAAACATCGCTACCTCCTCCAATGAGTACAGTTGCTCCTAGGAGTATACCCGGTAGTACTAATACTCCAACTACTCTTACAGCATCAACTTACACTGTTTCTCAAAATACCCAGCAGATAGTTAAATCAAATAACTATGCAGGTATGATAGACTCTCCATTGGCAGCATCACCAGCAACTGGAAACACCAGTCAAGATAGTCAACTAATTCAGTCATTAAGCAACACTCCAAACACATCAAGTAGTATGGTCCAAACGGCACCTGCAAAGGTATTTTCAATGATTATTTCAGGAAGAATTTATTAAATATTTAAAAGCCATACGATGATGAACAGAATTCAATTAGTAATGTTAATAAATAAATAATAGGAAGATCTTTTCTAATCATTAGTAAAATCAAAGTTTTGATACGATAGATTTTATTACAAAATTTAGATTTTCAAAGTAATATAATATAATATCAGGTTTTATAGAAATTAATACCAGTCAAAGAAATACGTCATTGTTGTTACAGCTGCATCAATATAAAAATTGCTATTATTTGTATTTTTTAAGCATTTGATGGTAGATTTTATTTAATTTGATACAAATTTCCTGATATAAATGCGAATAATTTTACCGACGTGCTGTCATTTATTTTCTCAATTTTTATTTGACAATTAATAAATGTAATTTATTTATTTATTTTAGATGAAGAAAGGAGTGAAAAGAAAAGCAGACACGACTACGCCAACAACAAACTCAGGTTACGATTCTGTATACCAGCTTCCACCTACGGCCACCACCCCTCCACCTGATACAAAAATGCAGAAAATTTCAAGGAGGGAAAGTGGAAGACCAATTAAAAAGCCATCTAAAGATTTACCAGATACTCAAGTAAGTTAAAATTATATTGTATAATTGTTTAATTTAAAATGTATCTAATTTTTTAATTTTGTTATGTGTATATATTACGGAATTATTTGATAGTTAAGTAAATGTGTAGATAATAAAACAAAAGAGTAATTTTTTTCTGTACAAAATATACAGATAGACTTAACAGTTCGAGGTAATAAAAGTGGAGTCAAAGAACAGGTAAGATTCAGCATAAAATGAATTTATAACATTTTCTTTTACTTTATTGAATATAATTATAATGGCACGTTGTTATTTATAATAGCATCCTGCAAAAACGAAAAAGGGAAGATTAACAGAACAAATGAAATACTGTAGCAGTATTTTAAAAGAATTATTTGCCAAAAAGCATGCTGTAAGTAATCTTGTCATTTTAATCATTACCGTGTATTGTTTAAGACAAAGTTCGGATAAAAGATAGTGCGACTTTATAGAAAAAGATCATTCTGTTTACTTACCTTCCTTATTAATAAAAATTGTTTCATAATTTAAAGCTATTTTTATATTTAAAAAAAAAAAACAAATATAAGAATATACCATATAATGTTTATCACTTTGTAATGGAATTTAGTTAGATCATTTGAAAATTTTTTAAATAAATGAGCTTATTTAAAAATACTCCTCAAGCCAGAGAGGAAAATTTTATGGAAAAAGTAACTAAAAGCGTAAAAGTTTAGGATTAATAATTTTTAATCAAATTTCTAGTTGTCAATGAAAAAGGTGTGACTAGAAGCTCTCAAAACAGTGCCAAGTGTCTTACCTTATTCACAGTTTCAGGTCTGGCTAACAGGGAATCTTAGCTAATGTAGAAACATGTATCCTAATGGGCAACTGAACTGAGTTGGACTGTTCAGAAAAACATTTAAAATTAGTTGTGTGTGTACATTTTAATAAATTTAAGAAAAAACGGTAAAAATAATTACAATATAGATTTACAAATTTGGAATCTAATTTTTGTTATTGAATATATTGAAAGAATTCTTTAAAAGAATTTTGTTTTGTTGTTTTAAAAAGTCATAAACATTACTTTTTTCCCTTATTTTAAGAATACGTATAAAAAAAAACTTTGAATTAAAATGTTTTTTAATTTGGATGATAACTTTTTCATATTATCCTCTTATTAGGGATATGCTTGGCCATTTTATAAACCAGTAGATGCTTTTCGATTAGGACTTCACGATTACCACGATATTATTAAACATCCCATGGATCTAGGAACTGTGAAAGTATGTGTGATTAATTTTTTTGTTAATTTAGTTATTCATCTTTTAAATATGATAACAAATTATTAATATCACATATTGCTAATTGTAGTATTTATTTATGTTATAATTAGATGTTACGTACAAATGAATAAATGTATAAATAAACGTTACATACAAATAAATATTTATGCAGATTAGTAAATAAATATTCAATAATCTGTTAGAATGGTATATGAAGTTAAATATAAATGCGATATTCCATACAGGTTACAGGTGGGCTATGTTAAGATTGTTAAAATAATCTAATTTCATATAAGACTATTATCCAAAAATATTCACATATATATTGTTTAATTAAAGGCTTCGATAAAATAAGTTTGCTATCAAATTTCATATAAGAACATTATAAACGAAGACAAAGGATTCTACCAAAAATTCCATCGAAAAGTTTAAAAGAAATGAAAAATGCTTTAACTCATTAAAGCATAAAACATTTTCAGTTCTAATTGTTACATGTTAGAATTGAAAAATTAGAATGAATTTTATATATAAACAAAGTTTATACGAATAAAAAAATATTTGGAATTTTAAACATTGTACTACTTAAATGAAAATTGTACGCTTATCCCTCACATAACATGGAGTTAGGTTCCAAAAAAATGCTGTGTTATGCAAATCTGTGCTATACAAAATAAAGGACTAATACAAAACACAGGGTTAGTTCCAAAAGTTAGCAAAAGTGGACTATTTTTTCGTAATTAAGAGAAAAATGGTTATTAAAGCAATTAATAATTAACTAACAATCACAATCAAAAGTATTGCACATTAATTTTTTCTTCACTGCTAAACATCGTTAAACAGGGACATTCTATTTTTGACGAAATATCATCATATTCTGAGCTTTCCTGTTGATCTTAATCTCAGTTATCAGTAACATCTTCATTTTTATTTATATTTTCTTCATAAAATCTGATCTATCTATTTGCTTGCATTTGCCTGTCTTAAAAAATTAATTTTTTTTATTTAGTAATTTTTAATTAAATCTGTAAAACAAACTACAGCAACAGTCTTTTGGGTTTATTTAAAGCATTATTACTAAAATGGCAACACATGGTTTATAGGAAGAAGAAATATTGCATAGTCATTTATCATTAAAGAAAACTGGGCGAATGGCACAAAACATTGGAAATGTCAATATTCTGAAATCCATGGGAAATATAAGACAACGTACAAGCTTGCTTGAATAAAAAATATCAAATGCTCTTTAAAATCGTGACGTTTCGTCCAGGGATGTTTTTGAATCGCGTCGTACGGGGGATATACCCAATTCTCGTGTCATCACGTGTTGTAACTCATACAATTGTGTTGCACAAGTTACAACACGGTTTGAGAATTTACCTGTATATTACAAATATCAAATTTTTTATTTAAAATTATAGCCAAGAGTAGCAGTTTTAATGAAGCCAGGTTTAACTATAAAGCTAAAGCTGAATTAGAAATACATATAAAAATTGATATATTAATAATAAAGTATAATAAGATAGATTTACTCACATAAAAAGCTTAATATTAAAGTTATTATTATCATTTTTGGTTATACACTCAAACCTGTTTTTGTGCGATTTTTTTTTATACGTGCAATGTGTTTTGTGCAATTATTTTTGTGCAGTATACCAATTTGATTGAAATTCATATACCACACACAAAAAATCGCACAAAACAAATCACACAAATAAAAAATCGCTCAAAAAGAGGTTTGAGTGTAATAGTAAAAAAGATTAGATAGAATACATGATCACCAAAAATGATAATGGATTCTGGTAGATACGAAGCAAACAATAATAAATTAAAGTTACTATGTTTATTTTGATGAATATCATTTAAGTATATAAATAATTAGTCAATTTTATTAATATTCATATACTGGTGTGTATATTGAAAATTATTTATTTTTTTCCACAAGGAAAAAATGGATAATAGAGAATATAACTCTCATTATGAGTTTGCTACTGACGTAAGATTAATATTTACAAATTGTTATAAATATAACCCTGCTGATCATGAAGTTGTTGCAATGGCAAGAAAATTACAGGTAAATTGAAATTATTTTGCATACTTTGTAGCAGAGCTCCGCAACCGGTGTTCTGTGGCACAATGTCTCTGAGAGGAGGAAAAACACGCGAATATGATAAGTACATGTTGATTCCAGAAGGGATGATGATTTGCCTGTTGCATATTTATTATCACTGATGTTTGTTACAGAAAAAATTCTAACAAGCTTCAAAGTTTTAACAATTTTGTCTCACAGAATATGTGCGCATGTAAATTTGGCAAGTCACCATCTCAATTTTGTGAAGCAACAAGATGTACCTGTAATGCGTACCTATGATCAGACTCGAGACCCTGATCGTGTGCTTTTCACACTAGGACTGCATGATACTTTGTCTAGGGTTGTTTCTGGGTTGTTAAGAAATAAAATCAAAATAAAAAAATCCATTATAAACTAATTTAAAAAGTTTTTATATTATCACAAGTTTAAAAAAACAGTAAATCAGTTTTTTTTTAATGTACCGTATGTTGTATTTTCTATATTTTCGTGTATATATTTACTTGTGTGTCACAGCATTTGGTAAATACATAGGTATGCCATATGTAAGAAAAGGTTGCGGAGCACTGCTTTATAGTTGTTAAAACTTTGTTTTCTATCCACTGTTTATTTTCTGCTGCATAAAAATGTCTAAATAATTTGTTGATTATTAGAAACAAATAACTTTTACTAAATTTTAATTTGAATACACTTTAAATTCCTCATTTGGAAGCATAATGAAATTAACCTCTATCATTTCTAATGATCTGAAGGAGATTGATGCAACATGCAATGTTCAAAATTATGTTGATATGACATGTGGTTCTTTAATATCTACTTTAAAAATTCTGTTTTTAATTATAAAAAATTATATCCAAAAACATATATATGTAAAAACAGTCTACTCAGTTCAATTTTATACCCTAGAACAATGATTTAAAAAAAAAAAAGTTGTGACTTTTCTCTATTTTTTATTATACAGGGCTTAAAGTGACTCTCTTTTTTTTAGCTTTTTTAGCTTTTTTTTCATAGCTCCTCTCTTTTTTAGCTTTTTCTGAGAAAAACACACTTTTTTAGCTTTTTTCACTTCTCATGTGAAATTTTTTTTTTCGTAAATGCGCTCAGGAGCAAAATAGCAACCAGCACTTCCCCGTATGCCCTATGGACTGTGCGTAACATGTTAAGGCACTGTCGTATACACATGTAGTGTACTACATTTATATAGACTAACAAAATGAAGAGCTTCCCAAAGCTTGATACTCTGCACATGCTGTAGGAATTTGCACGTGGGTACTCCTTGCTTGTATCCTTGTGAAATACTGATCTCTGCAGCGCTTCGATATAATCACGCTACATTAAGTCAAGTACACTTCTAGTTCGGCGTTAAGAGTGATTTTTATACAGCATTATTTTTAGCATTTGTATTTATTTAAGCGCAGTGGACAAAAGAAAGAAATAGATTTTATTTAATACTAACAGTAGAAACTCATGTTTTAGCAACGGAAAATCGTATAGAACCCAATACTTTCTGAAGTAAGTTGCTAAGCAAACTTCTTCCCAACCGCCTGCTATTCTTTAGCTTAAACGATGACATTTACTCATTTTTGACTACCGTAGAAAAACCGAAAAAATAATTGTTGAGCGATAATAAATTTGATTTCTACTCTTATTATTAAATAAAATGTTGTAGGACACTCGTTTCAAAGCTTGTATCTTTCTAGCACTCTGTAAAATTAAAGATCGAGCGAATCTCGTGCCAGGAAATACAAGATTTTAAACTAATATCCTAAATATTAATAACTTCTGTAGAGACAATCTTTAGACAAAGACAAAAGTTTGGTTTTAAGTGGGTGCTTATATATTTGGCATGCACCATGGTTTTCTGCATTCTAACGGTGTCCTTCATTTTCCATTTTGACAAACTATAAAACTCTTCATGCACGTGTGCATTCGAACAGCTGCGGTCAATCCGGCACCAAATTAAAAAATTAATTTGTAAATATTTAGCGTCGAAAAACCGCTATTTTCACTTTAATCTAGCTTTTCGATATGCTTCTAGTCGAACTCAGTCAAAAAATTAATTTAATTATAATTTATTGAAGATTTTATTTTAATATTAGAAAGTAATTAGCATAAATTACATGGTGTCATGTCTCATCTTCGCTCCCGTTCAAGTTTATTGTCCTATACACGTGCCGATGTTTGTTTTTACTTCTGCTGGGGTTTTATTTCAACCTCGACCATTTGGTTACGCAAAGTGGGGAGACGGGCATCATGTGATCGCATACCTGACTTTTTACAAGTTTCCTTACCTCGAAAGAAACTTATATTTTTTCTTTATTTTAATTATTATTAATTAACTTTTTTGATGGATTCTTATATCTTTGTATTATCTAAAGTTGAGATATAAATGCGTAAAACTTTATTTAAAAAATTGTTTTTCTTATATTTTAAAATTCAAAAATAAATTAAATATTGGAAATGCTAAACTATAAGTACAGTGTGTTTTACATTATCATTGCGAACAGATACAGCCAATTATTTTATAAATGTATTTATTATTTCAATTTTTATAAATTATTTAATTTGATGCAACATAATCAATTAATTACTGTGGCGCATTAACATGGGCGTAGCCAGGAAAGGGCATGGGTGGGCACATCCCCCCCCCCAGTTAACCTGGTGCCCCTTCCCAGAAAATTACAGCTTCTACTAGGCCCCCATAACAACGCGTTAATTAATATGGAGGCGAGACTTGAATCAATTACTTTTTCATTTCAGACGTTAATTACAGTGTTATTTTAATGTAATTTTATACATAATGTATGTTTATTATAATTAATAAATCTACATAGGAATAATATCTGTGTCTAATAAAACAAAGTGATTATAAAAATGAAAAGCGTGCATTCCAGCTCGATCTTTTGTAAGCAAAATTTTATGATTTTAATTTTTAAAAAATGAGATTTTTATTTATAATTTCTGTAATTTGATCTATAAGAGCGAAAAACTAAACTTATCAAATATCAACTCTCTCTAAATAATTTCATCATTTACTTATTAACGTCAGATTTGTTAAATTTTATGGGATTGTATTATTTTTCAACTTGAGAGTAGTAGAAAGCTTTGTATATTTTCTCCGGTGAAAGTAATAGACTCTGCCAGTTCCCCACTGTGAAGGACAACAAACTGCTAAATGTTTAATTACATTGTTTTCCTAAACTCTCTTCTCTGTCAGTTGTGGGTCGAATGACTAACAAATTGTTTTATTGTATTCAGGGGAATAGATTTGGAGACTAGTATTACCAGTAATGAATGCTGTAATTTTATTTTTAATCATTTAAAAAATATTGATAAAATTACCAAATAAATGATTGGATCACAATTACTAGTGGTATTGCTATATAACAGACTGGGCAAATGAGACTTCGAGAGCCGCATGCGGCTCTTTTTGAATTTTATGTGGCTCTTGCTGAAAGTGTTAATTTCTGCTTTTTATTATTATTTTTACAGTTTTATTTCCACAATTTTGTGAAAATATGTTTATTAAAAAAATTCAATACTTGTTCTATATTATATAATAAAATCCAGGTACAGAACTGCAGTACAGAATAAAAAACTACAGAACTGCGGCTCCCATGCATTTTGCAAAACCTACATTTCGGCTCCCACTGAACTTTTGCTTGCCCACCCTGCTATATAATGAACATGCAACCCACTGATTCTGCCAGAAGTTGTTTTTTTTTCTTTAATTACATTTTTTTATGAAGAAATCAAAAAATGTACCTTGAAATAAATGGCATTTGAAATTTGGCATGTTATATGGAAACACATTCTGGTAGTTATGTTACTGTTCCATTTGCTTTGTTGTGTAATGGTGGGAATTCTGTATGGGGCACATGAAAACTTAATGTGGGCCTGTTCTGGCTTAATGCAGTCTTACTGGTCACTTTTCTGGAGTATAAACTCAGCCTAACTATTTTCATATTTAATCTTATCAGTCCACTTAATAATCAATCTAATATCATATGCAATGTTATTGATACAAAATATGTGTTCGTTTGTGTGTTTTTTTAATAACGCCTGTTTTCGTTCATTTTAACACTATTAGCTTTTTTAGCTTTTTCTCAGTGTGAACTCTCTTTTCTCACTTTTTTTTATTGCCATGACTGCTTTAAGCCCTGTTATATATAAAATATTCTCTTTTAAAAAATCACGGAGTCTTGTTTTCATTTTTACATTAAACAGGCATGAGCAACCTGCTGGTCTCTGACTTTCGGTGGCCTGCATGCTATCAAGATCTTTATGCATATTTACATCAAATGATTTACATTAAATCCATTTGTCCAGTGAACAAGTCTTAAAGCAATAATTGATAAACTTGAAGAATAGTTATATATAATAATTGTTTTCTTAACAAGTTATATATAGCAATAGCAGCTGATTATTACGTAAATTTTACATAAAATCAGATGTTATTGCCAATCGTTTTTGATATTTTGGCCTAATCTCTCATTAAAACAACTTTACTTGATGGTTTATTAAAGAAAGAATACTTTTACCTGTGCAAGGGTTATGCAATTTTTTGGACAGATTAAATCATTTTAGTATTTTCAGTTAAATACATTAAATTCGAAATATTTTAAAGCACAAGTTCAATAAATAGTAGTACAATTTTAAAATATAATTAATATTTTAAAATTACTTTTCAAATTCTTTTCAATATAAATAAGAATTTTAACTTTTAAATAATTTTTTTACATCTAAACTATTTCAATCAATAATTTAACTTTGTGAATTATTTAATATTAAAAAAATATATATCTTTTAAAGGATGTTTTCGAAATGCGTTATGCAAAGATGCCAGATGAACCTTCAGTAGAGCCAATTGTTCCAATCAATGATAAAGTGGAAGATACAAGTAGTAGTAGTTCGTCCTCCTCTTCTGAAAGTTCATCTAGCAGTGGTTCTGAAGATAGCGAAGATGAGAGAGAAAGGAAATTGCAACAATTACAAGAACAGGTAATAGAATGTATCTTCTTTTCTTTACGTATGATTTTGATATAACAACAGATCTCTGTACCTTTTTTCAAAATTTTCTTATGATGATAAATCATGCGCGTCAACTGACTTTAAAATGAAGATGCTATAATCTGAATGAGAAATGATAAAATAACTTTCTAAATCATAAATTATTTAATGTTATAGAATAAAATATTTTTATTTTATAGTTGCGAAAAGTTACCGAAGAAATTTCTGTATTGGCTGGACAGACAAGTAGGAAAAAAGACAAAAAGAAAAGAAAGAAAAAGAAAAAAGAGAAGGAAGAAGTTAAAGAAACTAAACAGGAGATAGATGTTTTGCCTGTTGATTCAGCTGTTGCCACTCCTCAGCCTGCAGCAGTGCCCTCAAAAACTCAAAAACCAGTGAAAAACAAAAATAACACAACCCCTGCCAAAATGCCTAATCAGACAAAGCAGCCAGGACAAACAAAACGACAGAGATCAAATGGAAAATCTTCCAAAAAAAGTAAATCTGTTTCTGCTTTCGATAGTGAAGACGAGGATAATGCAAAACCTATGTCCTATGATGAGAAAAGACAGCTTAGTTTAGATATAAACAAACTACCTGGTATGAGTATTATTTAATTAACTTTAGTTATAGTTCTGTTTTTTCGTTAGTTAACAAAGTATTTTTTTTTTTTTAAGTTTAAGAATTAATTTAAATTACTTGTATGAGTGTGGACATATTAAAATAGTTATGTCAGTTAACTTTTATTGTCATACTTTATTATAGTGCTATTTTAGATATTAGACAAATGAAATAAGTAAAAAATGTTTTAATGGAATCTACTACAAGGTGTCCCAAATATCGTTTTCAAAATAAAAAATCAATACAAAATTTTGTAATAAAGTACAGTCCCTAGGAATTTATTTCTTAAAGGTATCATCATCTAAATGTGTTCCATTATTTCGCTGGCACACTTCTACACGGAAGGCAAAATTTCTGAAAACTGCTTGGCATGTGTTCTCCGTGATCGCTGCCATTTCTTCTCAGATATTTTGTTTAATTGATCCAGAGAGGTAGGATTGTTGCTGTATACCTTTTGATTTAAGACCATTAAGGTGAAAATGTGTCTCATCCAAGAATAAAATGTTGTTGAAGGACATAAATCGATCAACCATTTGGTTAGTGAAGTTAAGCCTCTCAGCATCATCAGTTGGCTTTAATTTTGAACCAACTAAATCTTGTAGGGGTGGAGACACAAGTCTTTATGCATTATGTGATGTAGGGAACTTTTAGGAAGATTTAAGAAACTTGCCCTTTTGTGAACACAGAGAGCAGGAATCGCTCTGACTGACATACACTCTCCACGTTTTTCTCGCTTGTTGATGACCTTGGTTGTCTCGTCCAAGGTTTGCTCATCGTCGAACCAGTCTCTTCAAATTTCTGTACCCATGTTTTGATCAGTTGAGTACTCAGTGCTTCATTTATGTGACGTAATCGATGAAGATTACAAAATTTTTGCCGCGTGTTCCATAGCGACTAAATTCCCGAGGACAAGGCTAGCGATCAGCTTAACTCCCGTGCCCCTACCGTCGGTTGCACTTGCATGGTGGGTAAAAAATTGAAAAAGACTTTTGGGATACCCTGTATTTGCTAACAAAGCAAATAGTAGATTTCATATTGAAAAGAAAGAAATATGCTACAATATTTAGTTTAATATTTCAGTAAAGTCTAGCAATATAGATTAAGTCTAGTTCTTGAAAATGTTATATTGATAAATATACAGTAAATCTTTAGTTATCTGGTTTGCCAAGTATTCATGCATGCTTATTTTTCAATAAAAATTTCTGTTAGGAATAAAAATATTAGCATTAAAATTTAAAAAAAAAACTGTGTTGTTAACATTTGGTATTTTAAAATGGTATGATGAGTGACAGAGCTACTTCCTTAACATCTAGGGAAAAATTAAATGGCCTAACAAGTATAGTAGGTGCAATTGATTGTTGAACAATGCAATTTATGTGTATACTGTAGTTTTTTCCCCAATAAACAAAATTTATGATGTTTTACGACAACATCTAGCTGGCAATCTGTCATTCTCTGAATAATACAAGAAATTGATAGTGAACTGTGAGGTGCTAGTTCAATAAATTTTTGTGAATATTCTGTTCAAGTCGAAGTACTTATTCAACTCTGATCGCATCTAAAGCTTATTAATTAATTTAATTATCATTCTCAAAATGTATTTTATTCTCAATATATAAACTGCGATGTTAAATTTAATATGAAATAATAAAATTAAATAAAAGAAAAATCGAATATATGTTGTTAAAACAGACTTGCAGATTATCTGTGTTTCTGCATTATCCACGTGTCTGTTACTGATGATTAGCTTGAATAATCGGGAGTATACTGTATTTTAATTTATATTTAATACATAGTTTATTTTTAAAAATCAAATTTTTATTGAAAAAATCATTTGTCTGACTAATGAGTTTTATTTATAGTTGAATTCGTAGTAGAATGATAGAGCTCTAAAAAGGCTAAATTTAGATTACTTTTAAAAATAATTTAGGTATTGACTTATAAATCAGTTACATTGTATTGAAGACCTGTAAAATGGTTTTATTTAAAATTTTATTCTATTTATGAGGGTTAAAAACAGGAAAAATTCAGGACTGTCCCAGACGTTTGGATGTATGGTCATCCTAGATTCGAAACTAATTTCGTTTTTACTTCTGGTATCTACCATTCATAAAGTGATAAAGGTTTCATGGAGGGTTGAATTTTGTTAGACGTCTGAAGAGGGAAAGAAGTTACGGAAACTTGGACAAGTGGGACGGGAGGGAGGGGTGTAAAAATTTCAAGAAAAATGCAAACAGTTTATGGAACATAAACAGCCCCTTAGGAACATTATGGAGATTGTTTCGTAGATCTCTGAAAACATTAATAGATCTGTAAAAAGAGTGTTAATATATTTTGAAGTTTTCATTTTTCAGTTAATTATAGAACAATGTGTCTCGGTTAGAGTGAGTGAAAAATACTGCAAATGAAAAGTACTAAATAGTTAATTAATTTTAGTTAATGTGCAGTAGAAACTCTATTATCCAAGGGCTTTATGGATGTGAAAGTGGATTGATAACAGAATTCCTCCTTACCACTACAGAAAAATTAATTTACAATCAACAATTAGTACAAAATCCTAAACATACCGTATGTTTCTATATTCAATGGTCGATTCAAGAGTGAGAAAACGATGTTTCTAAATGGACCGTCGAGACTAGTGACGTTATGCTGTTTCACCATTGAGCTCAATGGTCTCAATGACCTGAAAGACCATTGAGTATTCAACAAACTAACATGGCGGCTTCCATGAAAAAGTAAATTTTGCTTATAGAAACTATCCATTCGCTCTTGCTGTGGATGCTGTAATAATGAACAGATTAATGAACGATCTGTACGTGATAAAACATGTGATTGCACGATTATGTTGGATAATTTGGTCAATATTGAAATACAGTAGAGCATCGATTATCCAACCCCCGATTAACCGACCGTGTTCTAGTCGGCGAATTCAAATGTTCGCTAGCGATGTGGCGCTACAATATTTGGTTATGTCTTGGCTACTTTAATATTATTTTTGTTAAATTTTTGCATGTTTTAGCTGGCAGCACTGGCTCGACTATGAAAGGGAGGCTAGTGTTTAAACCAGGCCTAATCTATATATATAATTGAGACGAGTTGATAATAATAATAATAATAATCAGTGCAGAGCTCAAATGGTTAGGAGTTGAAAGTTGAAATTTGGTACATAGTTAGGGTACCAGATTTAAATACTAAAGTGTTAAGTAACAATGAAGAACAAGAGAAAGTGACGTGCAAGATTTATGGGCTCTGGAAAAAAAAAGAAAAAAGAGAAGGAGTAATATGTTAGAACACATTCAGTTTTCAAATTTAAACAGATTAGTTTGGTTTTTCTTTAGAACATTTGACGAAAATCGAACGATAAAATCAGAACACATCGTGAAAATCTAACAATATTAGAATATTCGATTTTCAAATTCGACCTTTCTTTAAAAATATTTAGTTTGTTGATGAAATTACTCTTTTTCTTCTGTGACTATAACGTAATAATCTTAATCTTCGCTATTGTTACTTTTGCCCGAGCAATGCCGGACCTATCTGCTAGTACACTATACTAATAATGTATTTTTTCATACTTTTCGGTTATCCGACCAACCCCAGTCCCCAATTAAGTCAGATAATAGATGCTCTACTGACCCTCTAAATCTTACCAATGATATAAATATTAAAGAAAGATCCAGTATACAGATATAGAGGCTTACATATAGTAAAATTCAGTAAAATATGTACTTTAAGAAAATAACAAAAAAGAAAACATACAATAACTCTACGCTATGCCCAAAGCTAAATTTAGGACTGTAATGGTTAAGAGTGGTGGATAATTGAGTTTTTACTGTATGTCTGTGTATATGAGGGATAATTGTAATAAAATTTCACATTAATACATCTGTTGACATTGTTAACTGCAAGTTTTAGATTCTTTATTTAATGTGCCAGTGATGCCAAGAATTGCATCTTGTATATAAAAATTGTAACTTTGATTAAGATATCTGTTTATGAATTTTTATGTATGATTTCTCTTTGTTTCAGGTGATAAACTTGGAAGGGTTGTGCATATTATTCAGTCAAGGGAGCCGTCATTGCGTGATTCGAATCCCGACGAAATAGAGATAGATTTTGAAACATTAAAACCATCTACATTAAGAGAACTGGAATCATATGTCGCTTCTTGCTTAAGGAAGAAACCCAGGAAACCTTATCGTAAGTATTCGTAGTTGGAAAGCCATTTTGAAATTGTCATGTACTGAAAAGTTATAGAATAAAATAGTTTATGATCAAGAATAATAATGCTGGAATAATGAAACATTTTTGGTTTTATTAAGATTGCTATTGGTATTACTTAATGAATTTAGATATATTTTACCATTGAAATATGGTAACTTTTGCTATTATTAATATACATAAAGTCCTTAAATCACATCATATATGAACAATTTTTCTCTCATTCCATTTACTTAAATCTTAATGGTTTAATTGACATAAAATTATCATTAATCATTTAAGTTTGAAATATATAATTAATAGCATTTAGATTGACTTAATTAATTTTTAATACTAATAAAAGTATATTTCATTAGCCAATTAAAATTTGATTTAATCATCAAATATTTCAGTAAATTGCTAGTGAATATAGTTTTTAGAATTTAAAAAAAAGGCTATAGATTAGTAGAAAACCGAAAATAAGGATTTAACTTAATTTATAAAATTAAAACCACTTTACAGTGGTGTGATTTTTGTGCAGAAATTAAGCTACTGAAGAACAGAAAATAGTAATGACGACAAAATTACACTCTGTAAAATGAAAATAAAGGAATTGATAATTTTTAAAATGATCATTTATATTATCAGAGGGCCTATTAATTTTTTTTCTTTTGTATAATTCATTTATAATAAAATATCAGCATAAAATTAAGTGATAGGCGGTTATAGACGTAGAAACAAAATATAATATAAATAATAGAGATATATTAGTGTAAAAATATATAGTGTTTTTTAAAAGAAATGCGCTGTAAGAAATTGTGCGGAAAAGGTTGTAGGCAAAGCATTAGAGATGAGTTTATAGTATATTGTTCATATGATACATCATTCTGGGTGTGCAATACTGCAAAATGGTACTAAAACTAAATTTTTAAAGTTTTTTTATTTAAATAAAATAAAAATAACATAAAAAACCAGTAGTGCGTCGCATTCTTGTTATCATTCGCTTACTGAAGATAGACCTTATGTACTAATTAGTTACAGAACTACACAACTGGGTCTAAATTACTTGAAAGTGATTTGGCCATCTTATGAATTGTGTACAATTAATTTCCATTTGGCAGTATTGTAAACCCAAAATAATGCAACATGTAATCAATACCCTATACACCTGCCTCTGATGCTTTGCCTACAAGCTTTTACACGCAATCTCCTATAGTGCATTTCTTTTGGAAAACAATGTATACAAACTGAAAATTATTTCTGTTAGCTTTGGATACTTAAATCAATCCCAGTACTTATTTCGGAGATAACTATAATTGTTTCAAGTTTATATCCAAAATTATAATGTGTTAGTAACCTTGAATTTATTAAATTTTTAAACCAGTATTTGCTTTATAACACTTTAAGATTGCTTTTTTATTTTTTTTACAAGCAGACTGTTTCATTACAGTGTAAATAAGTATGTAATACTATATTTTACAGTTTCTTTTCAGCCTAAGCAGTCTACTTTGTAAGAGAATTAATTCTAATTTTGAATTTTGGGAATTTTATTATTCAATTCATCCTGATAAAAAAGTATTAAGTAAATATTTTAACATAAGCATATATATATATGCATATACTATTGTTTATAATTGAGTTGGTTAAAGGGCAAGCTAGTTTGATTTATATTTCTTAATAAAGATACACAAATTTATTCGTGTAAAATTAACGGAGATTGTTTCATTCTCAAATTAAAGGGTATAATTTTCAAGTAATTCTATACAATTTTATTAGGTAAATTCAGATTATGTGTCAAGCTAAGAACTTTCTTTTATTTAATACTTTTTTAATGAAACTTCTTTGTGACTCAGTGTATAAATTTTAATAAAATTTTAAGAAATATTAATGCTTGCTTACCCATCTGACCAATATAATTTACGCATGTTATTCATATAATTACAGAAGTATTACTTTATTTATTATGTATAAAAACTTATAATAACAAAATGCTGTATGGTATCAGAGAACTATGTCAATATATTTATATAATAATTTACTTTAAATGCTGTTACAGATATAACTCGATATCAAAGAGAAAATTATTACTTAATTGGAGTTTTAAAACCAATAATCAGGCTTGGAATGAACAAAATGCATATAACTTTACTTTAAAAAAGTGTAATAAAATTTAATTTTCGTCGGAGGATTGAATTTTATTAAACTTTAAAAATGTCGTTTATTTTTTAAATGATAAATGACTCTTTATTTAATTATTTTTATATATATATATATTATTTTTTTTCCTAAATAATTTAGTGATTTGGATTTGCGTGAAATTTTTGAATAATTGATTTTTGGAGATTGCAAACTTTAAATTTTGAAAGACTTCTTTAGTTATTTAAGGTGTTGTTATAAATTCAATAATAGTGACAAAGAATAAAGGTCCTGGAAAATCAAAAGAACAGGAGGTGCGAGAGAGGAAACAGGAACTGGAAAAAAGGCTACAGGATGTTAGTGGTCAGCTAGGATCTTCGAAGAAATCTCAAAAGAAAGGTAAATTCTCTAGAAATAGAAGAATACGAAATTAGAAATAAGTAGCATTGATAATGTATTAAATAAACAAACTGTTTGTAAGAAAAATTTATAAAAACAGAGTATTTTTAAACCAGAATTTAAATAGTTTTTCAGACAAAACAGCAGAAATCAATAATAAAACAATTGTATGTTTTAGTTAAAATTTAAAATAAATGTAATATTAATTTAATAACTTAGTTATTAATGTCTCTGTAGGATATTTATGCTTCAGAATTTTTTTTTTTTATATTGAAGTGCTGTTCACATTTTATGAAATAATTAATTAAACACCGCCTTACTGAAAAAAAAAATTAATAACTGATTTTATTATTGAACAATCTGAATTAAAAGTATTCATTTTTAAGGAAGTTTGATAAATTTCTTTTATACATTTTCAACAAAGTCCATAGCAGTATAAGGTCCATATAATAAACAGATACATAATAAAGATTTAGTATTGAGTACTGCAAAACTGTCTTATGGTGTTGTAAAGATAAAAAATAGAAAAAAAACCTCATAAAAGAGCAATGTTCAAATCTACTATTTCTTTAGCATACACAATTTATTTATTTTTTAAAGCTTAATGTTAAAAATGCTTAATGTTTGTAATTGTATTGAAGATGAGATTTTTGTGAAAGTTTAATAAAGATAATGTAAATTAATATTAGTAATTTTATGAATTTCACATAGTTCTTATTAAAAATCCTACCAAACTTTAAATAAGTTGTATTTAAAGAAATAGAAAAATTGAAATTCTCGTGTTTCGGTAAAATAAACTCTTATAAACAATAGATACTTTGGGTTAATTCTCAAAATTTTCAGATGAATTATCTTGTTATTTTCTAATAAACTATTTATTTTTAATATGTAAAGATTAAGTAGAAAATAAATTATTCATAAATTTATTTTTAAAAAATATTATAAAATTAATTTTGTTTTTATTTAATTAGATATAAAGAACATCAAGAAATCATTTATGCACATTTACATGAGGGTGTTCAAGATTTATCCTAGAGTCTTGATTTATAATATTCCTACTCCATTTCTATAATGTTGATAGTTCTATTGACTTATATTAATTGGTTAATCAATTTTCTTTTATAGGTATTGAAGAATAAGTTGGAATTAAAGAAGGATTTTATGCCAGTCTCTTGACAGAGTTCAAAGACTGTTTATTTTTCCCAAATCTTTGTTGGAGTTGGGTTTGAATATTATTCAGAAAATGAGATTTTTCTTTTGTTTTTTTTTTTTTTTTTTATTATTTTGATAATGTAGTCATTTGATTGATTATGAAGTATTTCTATTATTGATTTCTGCCATTTTGTGTTTTAATAGTTTAATATATTTTGGTATAAATGTTGATACAAAGTTATATTATTATATTAATATATGTGAACAGTTCTCTGATATCTGTTGAAAATACATTCGTATTAAAATCTCAAATCAATTTCTGTTTCATAAATGATGTTTTGAAACATGAAAATCATACTTTGAATTCTTATATATATATATATATATATATATATATATATATACATAAATATAAATATTTATTTTTGCAGATGTGAAATTTATAAGTACTGAAACATAAATAATTCTATTAGATAAACAGAATTAATAATTTTCGTGTTTGCTTTTCAGATAATGAAAATTCGCACGTTGACGTCATTGGCGGGACGAGCCGTCTTAGCATGAGTAGCAGCAGTTCCAGTGATAGCGATAGCAGCAGCAGTAGTAGCACCAGTAGTTCGTCGGATAGCAGCGATTCGGAATCAGGTTAGAGAGAGAGTATTTCTGTATCGAAACAGACATAATAGAGTATTGACGAAATTTTAATTTGGATAGTCATTTTTATTGTGGATATATTAAATCATTTATAACTGAATAGTTCTTAAATGATTATAAAATTCTAAAATCCATTTAAGATAAAATATATATTAAACATATGTGTATAAGTTTTGATTACCATACTTTATAAAAATATTAAAAAAAAATGTGTTTGGATTTATTCTAGAACACACAGCTTAATAATTAGAAATTTTGAATAAACAAAGATTAATTTAATTGTTTTATTCATCACTAGCAAAGTTGGTCGGGTAATGTATCAAAACCACACATTGCTCGACAGTGTATGATTGATTAAGCAATACATAGAATAGATATAAAAATTACTTTTAAAAATTATTAATTAAAAATATGTTATCAGTAAAATGATTTATCTAATGTAATATTAACTTTTTTAATTTTTAGAATTACATAGGAGGAAACAAAAAACAGAGAAAAGTCAAGTACGTGTTTAATCGTTTTATTATTATAATCTAATCGTTTATAGTTATCATTACTTCTATCTTAATGTATCTGTAATTAGATATTTAATATAAAAATGTAGTTATCCCTTGATTATATAAACATGTATAGCTTATGTAAATCCATATTTGCTTAGATGCAGCTAGTGTCCATGAATATTTTATTTTAGGTGAATTATTTTAAATACATTTAGGAAAATGTTATTATTATGTACTGTTAAATCTTGATATATCATCTTTGTAAATTGTATCAGCCTCTTAAAGTGCTGAAGAATACTTGTGAATGACTCTTTCTTCCATATTATATATTAGAGATTTCTTATCTGTGAAGTAATAAATATACAATTCTGCATTGCAAATGACATTGTTTTCAACAAACACACAACTTTCGAAGCCAAATTCATACTTGTATGTAAATTTTACTAATAATACATATATACAGTATAAGAAAAGAATAACAATTAAAATTCAATAAAAATTAGACATTCAAACAAGAATTACATATAAATTCTTACTATTTTGAAGAACTTTAGTTTATCACCACACTAGTACATCTGTTTCAACTTCAGAAACAAACAAGTGATGGTATTAAATTAAAATTTGACTGCATATTGAGTGCTTAGGGTAATATAGAAGTAAAATACCTAAAGTTTCACAACTTTCGTTATATCAAGTCTCAGTAGTTTTGTAACAAAACTTTGTTTCCCTCTGAAGAATATACTAGGTACGTGTGAACTGTGACTGCAAATGCCTGATAAATTCTTTTAAAATTCAATTCCCTAATGAAATGCAAATTCAGAAGCAGAGATAATATAGCTGTATGTTAATCACTAGAGTTGACTGTCAAGTTGATCTCAATTCATTACTAACTTTTGAGTCAAGCAGTCATTGACTTCTATCGGTTGAAAACAAATACCATGATGATGAAAAGAATGTCTCTCTTATTTTCTTAGTGTATTGCAATGCTGAAAATTATATTAGACATTAGCAGAATATCAAGAATAAATAATTAACTATAAATTTGAATTTTTTAAGAATACTTAACTTTTTATTTTTCATTTAATTTGTGATATTGATTGTTAATTTATGACTAACAATAATTTAATTTGTGTTTTGATATTTCAGCTTCTCCAGCCTGATATTCAGATGGTTCCAACACCCCATAACCAAATAGTTGGACCAACTCAACCACAGTTACCTCTAGGTGGACCAATGATGCATCAAGGCTATCCACAA
This sequence comes from Centruroides vittatus, assembly GCF_030686945.1. Classification (NCBI taxonomy): domain Eukaryota; kingdom Metazoa; phylum Arthropoda; class Arachnida; order Scorpiones; family Buthidae; genus Centruroides; species Centruroides vittatus. Next base: position 690,786 of record NW_027122680.1, read on the forward strand.
CCGGCTACAGATCTTTCATATCAACATCAACATCAGCATCAGCAGCCGGCACATCACTTCCAGCAACCACAACCGCATCAACCACATCACTTCCAGTCTCTTCCAGCACATATGTCTTCACAATCAAACGAACAACATGTTCTTGCCACTATGTACCCTAACATTAATCAACCAGGTAATTATGATTTATAATTTAGAGTTTATTTCAGGCATCTTTAAACAGAAGATATAAATTAAAGAAGCTACGGAGTGGGGAAATTCTTTCACAAGATATATCATAAATTGAGTATTATTTTATCATCGACAATTTTTGTAATTATTTATTCATAGTACCGCCACAATCTACACCCGTTTCAAGGCCTCCCGTAGCAAGTCATAGTTTGCCCCAACAACCTTCTCGTCCTTCTGCTACTGCGACGGCAGCACCCGTCAAGAAAACAATAATTCCTACACCGTCTAGACAAGGTAAGCAGAGTTAAAACAAACCTCCTCACCTTCGTAAAGAAAGTTAAGACTCTAAAATATCGATAGAAAAATCGTTCCTTTGAAGGAAAGAATGAGATTGATGATATCTGAACTCAAATTCTGATATATCTGAAATATTGTTTTTGATTTTATAATAATATAAAAATAAAAATATTATGTAAAATTGTATATATTTTATTTTAATGTTTAAAAAATTTCACTTTATAACAGATACTGTGATAGATCCTAACTTACAAGGAGTTTTGTATACAACTGGTGGACTAACAAATGCAGCTACAGGGTTACCAATTCTACCCTCTTCCACTCAATCATCAGTGCCAAGTCAGGGACCCGCCACTCCAACTCACGCACCTCATCTTTCCATCCCGTCTCCAAATACTCCAAGTACGTCAACTTCGTTTCCTCCACCACCGATACTGACACCTGCACCAGAGTTAAAACCTCATAATTCTCAAATCACCGCTCCTACATCTGCACCCACTCCTCCTCCACCAAATATAACAAAAACAAAAGATATCAGAAACGAAGAATCCAATTATGTTCATTCTAATTCCATTCCTTCAACCAGGTTAACTGAAAGTCATATGCAGAATCAATATCCAGGTAAGAAAAGTTATATCACTTATAACTTTTGTTTAATTGACGAGTTTAATGCACCAAAAACTTCCTTGACAGCAACCAGTACGGTGTCATCGTTAAGTATGGGGAGTCATGACAATAATTTAATGACTGTAAATGGAGAGAAGAAAGATAATGTTTCCTCTCTCTTAACATCTAACACTCCATCAATGAAAAAGGTAAATTTTTTAAAGTTTAAAGTTAAGATTTTTATAATTTTTGTTTTGTTTAAAATTATCTGTGGAACAGTGATGTTAGCATTGTATGCAAAATGCAGACAGTGATATTTGTCTGCATGCTACTTGTAGTCAGATCTCAGTTTTTTTATTTTGAAACCCATGATATATACGTGTAAATGGCTGGAAAAATATACAAGGTGATTATAATTAAAATGCCTATTTAATGCTGTCTAGAGAGAGATCTAGAAGTTCAAATCTGGCATGGTGACATTTCAGGATATGCTGAAGACATTTCCATTAAAATACATTTATTCCAATATATATATATTTGAATTTTTAAAAAGTTAGAGATTCCAATCACATGAAAATTATTAGTTTTCTTTGATGATTATCTTGAGCATGAATGTTTACTGTCTGAACATGTATATAAAATTTTATCATTTCCTTTGTCAGTTTTATTTAAATTTTTAAACAGCAAAATGGTGTTATTGTTTGAAAACTTTTCAATTTTAATAATGCATTTATAACACACACTTTGTAATCTGAACTAATTATTCAAAGTTTATATACAGGGTGGGCCAACGAAAACGAAACGGCAGAGTGTTCGTGTTCGTCCAAGCAAATCGCTCGGACAGGTCGATTTTATTCTCGAGGGGACATCTTATGCAATAAAGTTTTTGCGAATCTGAATATTAACTAAACAAACATTTTTTTCGAAATAAATGTTTGTTTAGTTAATACAAAATAAATGAGTTTTTAAAATTTTTATTTGTCTGTTGTATTCAGAATCGCAAAAACTTTATTGCAAAATATGTCCCCTCGAGAATAAAATCGACCTGTCCGAGCGATTTGCTTGGACGAACACGAACACTCTGCCGTTTCGTTTTCGTTGGCCCACCCTGTATAAAGGAAAAGACTGTAAGGGAAAAATATATTTTAATTATTATTATTACATTGTATTACATTTTAAAAAGTTTAAATTGCAAATTATTTTTTTAATATGATTCTAAACACGAAAACAAATTAATTTTGATGTTTAGAATGAGTCCAAACTAAAGAATTACGGATCGTGGTCAAGTCTGGCCCAAGTGGTTTCCAATAGTCCAAGCACAAGCAATCCGTCTGTACTGAAAACTTCTGCTATGGATAGCTTCCAACAATTTAAAAAGCAAGCCATAGAGAAGCGAGATAGGGTAAATTAATTTTGCAAAGTTAATTTGTATGTTCTGCATTGTGTAACCAAAAAAGATATATAAATGGTTTGTTTATATTTCTTACAGCAAAGGCAGTTAATAGAACAACAAGAATTGAGAAGGCATCAGAAAGAGCAAGCAGAAAGAGAGAGGATAAAATTAGAAAGAGAAAGGCAAAGGTAAATGTTGTTTTAAAAAATAGACAAAAACAAATTCAAAATTTAAGTTTTGGCTTGTCATCTAGTTAGCTAAATTAACAATTATGTGATTTTACCCACAAACATTAAATTGTTAAAATGATTGTTTAACAGAGAGCGTGAAGAGGAGGAAGCTTTAGAGCGAGCAAGAAAAGCACAACAAGCTCAACAGCAACAAATGGAAGAGATGGCACGCCAACAGGAACAACAAGTTACCCAGAAAGCGACATCTCCCAGCGTAAGTGAACGTGAGAGGCAAAGATTAAGGGAACAAGAAAGGAGAAGGCGAGAAGCTGTAAGTATAAAATAGGTTGCATGCCAGCAAGGCAATAATTTTGGATCGACTTTAAAATAAAATTTATTTTCTTTTTGCTTTAGATGGCTGGTCAAATTGACATGAATAGACAAAGTGACATCATGGCTACATTTGAAGAAATGCTGTGATTCTTTAAACAGTCCTACTTTGGATAGATAAATATTTTATTTCCTTCAATTGTGAATAAACTGAGGACAAAGAACTTGTGATTCTTTGAAAGTTCATCTCATTTATTGCAAAATATTTTCCAGACTGTATTTTGCTTAAATGGAAAAAATGCAAAGAACAAGTAGAAGAAAGAAGAATTTATCAGCTGTTGTTAGAGCGTGATAAAACTTCAAGGGCATTTTGGTCACACCGACTGTACATAATTACATACATCAAGGGGGATCCACATGTGAACTACAAGGTGGTGTAGGTGAACATGCTGTAAATACAGCTTATATTATGTATTTGTTTATCAAGTGTGCCTGTGGTATGCATGTGTGTATGACTGTATCATGTGTTTATGTGATATAATTTGTGAGAAGCATGCAAGCTTCCACAAACCTTACCATTCCCTGCCTGTTATAATGGCTATGTTAATTGCTCACCTGCCCGCCAGTTTTTTACAACACATTGTTGTATGTGAATAATGAAAAAATCAAGGTAATTTGTATCTTTGTATAAAAAAACAAAAAAATTACAAGTGGTCACGGTTGAATAATGAACGTTGAAATGCAGAGTGAGGGGGAAGCGCAGGGCATTTGTGCCACTAGCTCTGCCTAGTTCTCCGAAAAAAAAAAAAAATATTCAGAGATGTCTAGAGAGTGTTTTCATTTTATGTATGTAAAGGGATTATGATATGAATTCATTTGCTAGTATAATATGAATCATTCTTCTAAATGCATATAAAGGAATAAAGCAATCCTCTTCTCACTGTAGAATTTGTCATAGATAAATATTTTTTAATCTCATAATTAGCTAAAAAATGATCATTACCATTGAAGATACTTCATCGTTTCCACCTTTCTCCATCACTCACGTCACGCTGTTCGAAAATAATCCACCAGATGTTCACCTAGTTATTATTAAGTCATGTATTATATTAATAGTTAGTCAAAGGAGGACAGATTTACAACATGCAATATTAGGCTTTTGTTTACTCCACGCAACTGCCTCACCTTAAAAGCCAATTCAGAATTAATCCAGAAGAAATCGTCTTCGTTGTTTTTTTTTCCCCACGTGCAGCGGAAAGTATCCACCAGAAGTCGAAATTAATCGAAACAAGAGGATTGCTTGATTTTTTAAGAGGGAAAAAAAAAAGAAATTATTTAATTGTTTCCAAATTGAAGAGAGATCGTGATCCCCTGGACTCTTAAGAAAATTGTACAGATAGGAAAGAATTCTTATTATTATTATTATTATTATTATAATTATTAATTAATATTATTATTATTATATATATACATATATATATTAATATCATTTGGTTGCACGCAGCATTCGAGGCACGACTTTCTCGTGCATTTAAAGTCCAAAAAAATAATAATATGAAAAAACACACAAAGCATTTTTCGCCTGATGAAAGGCTTAGTAACAACACTAGTGCCTGGCAGTTGTTATTTTTAATGAGGGGGGGAAAAACAATTAAATGTACTTAAGATTGGTGTTGGGGCCATTGATTTCTTCTCTTTTATATTATGTATGTTTAAACTGTAATTATTAGTTTTATCTTTTAAGAAAGAACATTTCATAAAATAGCTTATCCTATATTTAAAGAGGAAAAAAAAAAAGAAGAAAAACAGAAAAAAATAATAATTATTATTATTATTATTATTCTCCTTAGTGTTTATCTCATCACGAATACCTTTTTTTGTATCAGAGGAAGATGTTTCCTTTTATTTTATTTTTTCTCTCAAATTTTTTTTTAATGTTTTGCTCTTTGTATAAGAGGGCAAAGAAAAATCAACAAAACACAAAAGACGTGGCTGGCCTACTATAACTTATTGATGTGGAGTGTTGCCATATTGATACATTCTTTGGTATCTCAATTGCCACTCTCATGCAATGTAAATAATTGATGTTCCTAGTAAAATATCACTTAAGAATAATTATTCCATGTAGAAAAAAAAAAAAAATACTTGAAAGAAAGTTGACCAGTTTGTTTGAATGATTGAAGTAATGTAATAAGTTCAGTAAATGCTCGTATTAAGGTTTTTAAATATAATTTGATGTCACTTGCTATTTGTGCTTTTTCTGTCTTCTTATCATCAATTATCAATCTTGAGATATTCAAAAATTTAAATTGGTTTAAAAAAAAAAGAGTAATTAATTAATTAATAAACACGAGTATCTTTTTTTTTAAATATATATATATATTAATATAACCTAGTACTATAGTTAAGAATATAGTGCTGTATTTTTGAAACTTTTTAAATTATCCACAGTGTATTTTTTAATAATTAAGAATGCAAAAAATCCATTTGTGTAATTGTTTAAAGGAAACTTTTCCTCGTTTTTTTGTTTTTTTAATAGTGTGTGTGTGTGTTTGAACATAATTTAAAGGAAAAAAAATCTAAATAGAAAATATGTATTTTACTTTTTATTCATCATTCAAAAAATACATGATTTTCTTCGAATTATATCTTTAATGTGTCTAAAAACCGTAATTTTACAGCATCGTATCCAAAGAAGTTTGAGTTTTACACGCTTAGTTTTATCCCATTAAAAAGAAAACAAAACCTAATTATTTTGGTAAATTAGTAACAGAGTTCTGTCGTAACTTACACACGAGTAACGCTACGTATACTTTTTAAGAAAAAGTAGTAGTAATTAAAGCCCAATATTATGTGAAATTAACAATGAAATTGTGACGTAAATGACAGATATTCGGGACATTCAGTGATGGACAAAGTAATTTTGGTGATTCGGTATCTAACCCTGATGTGGACACACCAAAGATTTAAGGTACTTACCGTCGGAAAACCGTGTTAGAAAGCTCAATAAATAGAGGAAAACAAGAAAAAAAAGGAAGATTAAGATAATAATTTCGATAATGCAACACTGTCACCTTGTTTATTGAACTTTGTAAGACAGTTTTTCTAAGTCAGTACGGTATCAAACCTTCCGACAAAGTGACGAGCTTATGAATGAACAATGCATTGTTCGTTATACTAGTAATATAATTGAATCATAAACACTACGTGATTATTTTTTCAAATGTATACACGTGTGGCGCTTCGACTATTGAGTTAACACGTGGTAAGTCTCTCAGGAGACTCAGTAGTCCCCCCCCGAAAAAATGACTATTATTAGGCTAGACACGTTACGTTCAGGCAAATAATCGGACAAACACCCAAATTTTAGTCCGTACAGTTACCGACGTTTCTTGGCATGAAGGCTGTACTTTTCGAGGACGACACGTGTTAAGTAGCCATCTTGAAAGCTCCTTTATACTTATTGATTCATGAGGATATTCGATGGAAACTTATAAATCTCGTGTTGACATTATTTGTATATTTTGTAAATTAAGATAATTTTTTTATCATATATTTATCTCGAGTAAACGTTGCTGATAACGTTTAAATATAAGCATATATATTTAAGGAATATATGTCTTAATAAATTGTGTGTATATATACATATATTTATTTATTTATTTATTTGTATGTATAGCTTCTGTATTTGCTTATCTGCACATAATTTTTCACCACACAACGAATTCTTCAGTGTGGCAAGTAACGGGAATGCTACTTGCCACGTGTTTTTTAATTAAAGAAATGGCGATTTCTCTCGACTTATCAGTAAATAAATCTTTTAATTCCTAATCGTCGCTAGGATAGAGAACACCCTTCACGTTTATATTCTAAGTATTTCGTCGACAGGGCCGTCGAGAGTTTGTTTGGAGTCCTGGTAGAGCGAGGAGGCCCTTGGCCTTTTATTTCTTTCGAAAGAAAACACTATAACGTTCCTGTATTAATAAGAAGTAAGGTTAATTTTATAGGGGCCACCGAGAGCCCTAAGTTTCCTCCGGGAACGGGGGAAATCCCCCAGGTTTTCCTCTCGACGGCTCTGTATGTGCAGTTAAGCGCCTAAACACCAGAAGAGATTTAAATTTTAAAAAGGGCGTTTACGCACATCAGTTAATCGCGTTTGTTTCGTATACATTTGTTGTAATGAATAAAACTGAAGTTGTGCATTAAACGGGAATAACACATACGGTAAGTTCTCGCTTAACTTCTTCGATAAAGGAAACTGAGACTGTAGAACACTTGAATAAGGCAAGAAGACAGGGATGTGCCTAAACACCTTTTGGGGAGAGACAATCGGTACAGCAGCCTATCAATTGAATTGATTTTCTATAGTTGCACTAAATGGAGGTATCCCTGCAAAAATACGTCAAGGATTTATCAAAGTACTAGCAGACGAGCCCGGCGTTGCTGGGGCAAAAAATAACAACACAGATTAAGATTAACCTTTCTATTATAGTATTTGATTTTAGATAGTATTTACGTAAGGTGTTTATCACACCGAGTGCCCACTCTAACACAGTTTAAATTGTGTACAGTGAAGGAAGAAAGAATCAGAACCCCCTCTTCCGAGACTAATTAGGGTATTTTTAGATGGGTTCCCGCAAAAAAACTGCATCTAAAATAATACAATAGAAGCCACGTTCTTTAGGGTAATCCTTAAGCAATAGGACCATATTTACGTGAGTCTCCTTACTTCAATTCGAATCGTTTAACGCAAGTAAAATAAATAAATAAATTCGTAATTTAAAAAATTCATCTAGAAGTAACGCAGGGGACACCCGGTGTAAAGTGACCCGACGTCCCGAATTAGACGGGACTGTCCCGATTTTAGAACCGCGCGAAATACGTCTCGCTTTTAGACTATTTCGTAATTAAATTTAAAAGTGTTCGTTGCATAAATTGTACGTGATTTATCTTTGACTTACGAGCGATGGAGTAAAAGTCGTAATGTCGAAATTGTAGCACAATTGAAATTATTACGTAAGTAATGTATCCATTTTGAAACGTGTAGTACACCCCATCGATTGCAGGCTTCGGTTCGGTGGACAGTGTGACGTCGCCGATCTGCGAGTAATAACAGGATAACCGAGCAGTTCTGAATCGTATGTGGGAGCGTTAGGCGCACACAACTCTCCTGTTACATAAATTTCATCCCGATTTATTGTAACTTCACGCGTAATGGCTCCATTATCTCATACCCTTGGCTGCAATTTTTGCAATGATATACCCAGTTGTTCTAGCTTTGTGATTATATAATTAGTCAAACTCTCGGCTGTGGTTTTTTCGACGGCTAAGAAGCCAATAAAATGTTCTTCAATGTCAGCTGTATTTGTATTAAAAAAGTCTTGTAATGACAGTTGTTCGACACGAGAAACGTCACAGTACAGTCAAGAATAATCGATTAATATCTATTCTTTGTTATTTTGTCAACAATTTGAGTCTTCGCGCGACTTGCCATTAATTGTATAAGCTCATTTTGAATATTTTTCCGAGACAGTGGTCATTAATTTGAGTCTGGGCTAAAGACTACTTGCAATAGTAGACATACAATCTTAAATATATACAAAAATATTATGAAAATTAATACATCTTTAATGATAACCTTTAATAATTTTTTATGGTCTTTGACAATAATCTCAGAAAGTCCAATATAATATCGTATCGACCGGCCTCCGACGGAAGAATATGCTAATGAGCATCGCCGTGTAAGACACGTAACAAGCAGACAGTCGAGAATATAACAGATAAGAAAGGGAGAAATACTTTCAATAGTTTAAACTGACATTACTTAAGTATGTAGAATTTACCTTAAGAATGTTATAAAAATAATAATCTAATAATTCGGCATAAAAATTGGAATTTTTAATACGAGGTATATGCTGTGCTAACAGTGTTAACAGTATACACCCCGTTTTTCTATGATTTAACCGAAAGACAACAAAATGGATTATTCAAGGTATGTTAACGTTGGATATAAGAAATAATAATGTAATAGTCAACAATATACTTAATGTTATATGTTTGTTAAAGCTGACACGCCAGAGTATGCATGTAAATTACACACGTGTTGCGTATGTGTGAAACCTCATACAGTTTGCAGAATCTGTGATATAAAGGTATACCTGTAAGGTAATTAATTAATTTGTATCTTTTTTTAAAGTATAGTATGTAAAAATCTTTGTTTTTAACAAATTTTAGTTGACTGAGGCCCGAAACGCGAAATGTATACGCCTATTAACGAAAAGTAAAGATGAAAGGAAGCCAAGTGATCGTTAAGTTGCACTGCATTGTGTATGAGAGACAATAGAAACAGAACACGACACGGTTTCTAGTTATAAAAAAAAAAAAAGAAAAAAAATGTAAGCGCTCTCTCTCGGCTAGGAACCCGTTAACCCAGTATATACTATTATAAAGCCTAATCGAGTGCGCTTCTTCCGGTCGTCTCTCGGGCCATCTCCATTCCGGGTCCCAAGCGCCTACAAACGAAATTAGCGGCCATCAAGGTTTCTGTGTGTACCCTAAAAGACACAGTAGTGCCATTCCTGGCGTAGGCATCGCGGATCCTTCGGCCACGTTTTATTTAAAAAGTATTCAGAATATCGTGCAAGCAACTGTATCGTATTGAATTAATAAGCATTAATTATTGTAATTTTAAATTTTTGTTAATCAAGTGGCGAGCGGAACAGTGCTGCGCATCCACCAGAAAGATCTCTGCTTGGAACTTATTTACCCTTTCTACTGCATTTCTTCAGCTTAATTTAATGCTTATCTTAAATTTCATACTTACTTATACTAATAGAATTCAATTTCTTTTCTTTACAATTCCAAAACCAAATATTACCTTTAGTGTAACCATATATTTGTTCACTAATTCTTTTTTTTATTCTTTGTACGGAATTCATTCGAATACTGTTATAAATCAAGGATTGTTCTGTTGTTGGTGCGAGATAATCTATGTATATAAATGAGGATGTTTGTTTGTTCGCTATACACTCCTCGGCCGTTCTATCAATCGCTACGAAACTCGAAATACATGCGCCAGTACTACGACAGGTAGCACATAGCTCTTGCCTGCTAGTGTGGTAGTGTTTCGCTCCTGTAAATCCCGCTATTCCTGTTAGCAATGGAGTGTGCCGGGTATGTATCTAACTCCGTTCGGGGGAAAATTTTATTGAAATAACGTGAGTTGCGGTACAAATTGGAAGTTCATATAGATCTATAGGTAATCCGGTCCTTTTCTCTTGCGGTTTTCATGTTTTGTCTCGACTTTCATCTATGAAACTCCGTTCTCGAGATTAAGGAAGGAGTATAGATATGTGACGACAGTGGGAATTTATAGGTCTGAAAATATTTCCAATTGCAGTCCAATAATTTTGCCACAAACGCAATATTTACGAGAATACCTTCCCACGTAGTTTATACAATCCGTTGCCAAAATTTTAAAAAAATTAATTTTCACCTAAAAGCAATTATTCTGGTATTTTTACAAGATTTTTTTTTTATTTAAACAAGTCGTACGAACTGTTTCGAACGTTAAGGTTAGCAATTTCGATCACCTGCGGAGCCATCACAACCCATCAAACACGGATCAGTTTTCAAATATTAATAATAGACCAGTATTAATGAGTATCCTCTCTTCTGGGAGGAGAGCAACGACTACTTTTGGTCGAATTACTTCAACCCCCTTCCTCAACAATCCCTTTCTATCGGACCAGCAGTATGGCGGCATTCGAATAGGAAAAACGACCAAACGCCTAGTGTTCGGGGAACGATGACAGATTGGCTAATGGTGGGCATAAATCATAAAATACTGAGCGTGTTGTGTTGAAAAACAAGTTCACACATTTCAAAGTAAGTAGTTTAGAAATAACTTATTAAATAACCGATTAATTAATACATTCTTTGTACAAATTTTAAAATTTACATTGCATAAAACATTTTGTATACAAAAATTTATAAAAATTTCACATTTTTTAAAGTATTCCACAACCTTTCAAATTCATTGATGTATGCTTTTGTTATATTCTCCTCGTTAGTAATCACAACATTTTTGTGATTATGTGTAAGTGTCTTTAATGTCCAGTTCAAAGTTCCTGTTATTACTATCTCTTTGTCGATGATAGCAAATTTATGATGCATCAGAAACTTTGAACTGTGTGTCCTGACTTCTATACCTGTAATAGACAAGATATTGTATATAAAAAATGGGTACATTAACGTCAAAGTTATAAAATATTACATGATATAATATACTTAGATTATTTGTTTTGCGTACAGATATAACAAAATTTGTGCATTTGTCAATTATAGAATGCACTGCTTTAAAAATAAGAGAAAATATAGGCTAATAAAAAAGTAATTAATTGAATATATGCGCGATATACAAATAGAATAGACAATAATTACGATTGATTGTGTATTTTAAGTATTACGTTAACATATATAAACATTATTTTAATAACATTCTCACCATTTCTTCGGAACTTTTTAATCTGTGCCTCAGCGAAATCCCCCTGTTCGCCTGTATTATTTTTACAAGTAAATATCCTTACTTTCACTCCTTCCTCGTAGCATTTTACAATAATATCAGCCAAAAACTCACTGGTAATTAAATAAACGCAAACGTCTATACTTCTCTTTGCAGAAAGCAAGTGTAGAGCGAGAGATCCTAACGAAGTGTCTTCTCGTAAATTGTTACAGGTGACACTTGGTTCATTACCGAATATTCTTCTATTTTCTTCATCGGTGTCGGGAAAGAAAAGAACTTTTGTGGAAACATCTTTTTTCGTCTTCTTATATTCAATTAGATTATCAGCACAAATATTTGTTACCCAATTTATAATGCTAACCACAGTAATTGCTAAACTATCTTTCGTCATTGTTAGATTGTGTCCTGCCTTCTTGGTTTGAAACCTTGGACTGAAACCGCGCGTAAAAATTGGAGTATTTGAATGACCGCGCTTAGAAGCAGGACGGTAATTGGCTGCAGATGTCACGTGACTCTAACGTGATTGGGTGTCTGAAGGAGTATTTCCTGGTGGGTTGATTCATTTTAGTGTGCTGTAGGGAGGATTGATTGATAAGATGATGTCTCTTCTTCCGTTAACCCTTTTTGTACCGTCCAAACAAAGAAATCGGTTACAATTAACACAAAAAGGTGATTTGCGATTACTTTTGACAAATTTCGAACCAATGATAAACAAATTGGCTCAACTTCATCAGCCTCAAGGATCGCACTAACAATACTTTTTCTGTATACTTAAACATTTTATATTCAATAAAAAGTGTTATATTTTATTATATTTGTTACATTTGTTAACACTTACGTTTTTTTTTTTAATTTTGTTAATCATATTAAAAGCTAATACGTATTCTGAGTAAATAAATGTTTAATTTTTTACAAAGTATATAATTATCAAATAAATTAATAAACCCAACAAAATTTTTTTTTCGAAGTGAAGGGGGCGATACCACGTAACGGTTTTATTGAAGGGGATGACGATTCGTTAGAGATTGAGAAACACTGATTTAAACAGATTCGGTGAATTTTGTGCATTAGTTACTTTAACAAATATACTTTAAGTTACTTTAAACAAAGCAGCAGCTGTGTAGATAGAGCGAGTGGTAAGTTATTTCCATTATTTACACTTCGTTTGTAATTGCTCTCCTGAGGGGAGTGTATGAGTCATCTAATAGTCAAAATTCATACAAGTTTCAAGTTTTCTTGGACAGAATGTATAATAAAGATTATTTTTATATTATTTCTACGATTTTTACAATATTCGACTATAATACGCAGTTTGCATGCGATTATTCACATTTTTTCTCGTATTACGTAACGGCGGGGGAGTTGACTTTCCCGGAAAATTTATAGTTTGGCGGATGTAAAATAATGTTTACTCGCCTAAATACTGGCAAAGAACATTAAATTAGCTAATTAGAGCTTTAAAAAACGATTTAAAAAGAGAATGTATAACTATTCTACTTCCAAAGTCGTTGTTAGAGGAGGCGGGGCTTTCCGCGGCAACTTGTAGCTACCACGAGTCTGTGATTGGTTAAAGTAATGTCTATAAAAACGGAAATAGCCAATTAAAGTGTAAAAGGCGTTTTCCTTCGATTGTTCTGAGCCAATTGTACAGTAAGTGCTTCTAATTGCTGTAAAGTGGTAGGGGATAACAGAACACTTATGAGATAACTTGGGTGGTAATACAAAACACTTATCGACTTAAAAAATCAATCCACCTATAGAATAGTGAATCAGAGCATAAACCGCCGCAAACTCGGATTAAACGCAAACTAATCGAATTTTTAGATTAATTTATTTAAAATCAAGGGTCGCGTGAACTTTACACCTATCAGTGATACTCATAGGAAAAGAGAATAATAGAAGATAATAATGCTGATATAATTAACCGCAATAATTAAATTTTAACCGTTTTCAAGACAAAGTGAGTTGAGTACGTTATACATCCCTGATAAACAATTAGGATCGGTCAGTCAGTCGGTTATAGAGTGAAATATCCCTAATAAACCACTGCTTTCTGATCTTCCTGCACACCTGTTTGCCCTGGGGCAAATGACCACTCAATTCTTGCCATTGATAATCACAACCGTAAGATGAGGGGAAATGCATTAGGCAATTAGTTGCTAGAATGACATAGTTTGTTAATTGCGCTTCGGCTGGTCTCTCGCCCTAATGCTTCAGAACTTCCAGTTAGCTAACGTATCATCAAGTATTCGTTTAAAATTTCCTTTTTAGTTAATGCAATTACGAATTGACGTTTAAACTGGGAAAATCGATTCCATAGACTTGTAAAACATATTTATAAATTAACGAATCCAGTCAAAAACAATCGTATACGAAGTATATTTAGGCCTATGTTTTAATGAATATCTTTATTTACGTTAGCCAACGTATATCAGACCTCTCTGTGTACAAATAATACATAAAAATGAAAGTATAAGAAATTACATAATAGAATAAAAATAGAGTAACAGTTAATCAATGTTATGCAATTGGTTTTGAATTTCTTACATCAAATGCGTAGTATTTGCATTATAGAAGCATTCTATGGAAAAATCGTAATCGGATTAGAAGTGCAACGTTTAAAAAAAACAGAAATAAATAAATAAATTCTTGGTATTGACTTGTGAGCACAAAAATTGACCTTTTTTATCGCTAGACTTATTACGCCACCACAGGACATGAAATTAGACAGAAAAACACTTTTTTTTAATTTTCAGAATGCATTTTTCTTAAGTCCCTCATCAGCTGTCTTTGCTACAATATTAAAAGCGGGTTAACGATTTTAGAGTACTGCAATTAACATAAATGAGAAAAGGATGTGGACTTACATTTAACATGTCGATTCGATTATAAATTAAACACACAATAAAACCAAATAAAAAGATACTGCTGATACAATAAAACATAATAACAAACCGGGTAAAACAGTAAAGCAGTAAAAACATACAGCGTTAAAACAAAATAATAAGCAGATTCACAGTAAAATGAATAAAGTGACAAGATGATTCTAACAATCGAACTATAAATTAAATATTATTTATTTAGGAATTTTTCTCGGAATTGCATTTGATCATTCATAACTGCTATATTTCTAATTTGTTCTATTTTTAATGAAATTTTATCTAAAATTGTTTAATTTTGTTGCCGTGGGCAGTGTTCGATTCCAGAGGATACCGTGGGATTCCCTCAAAAATTTTTCTCGAAGAAAAATGTCAGAACTAACACTGCCATTTAATATATAGCGCACGCATTTATATATGTATATATACTATATATATATGTTTGTTTAATTTAAAAAGTAATAACAATAATCGTGGGCCTTTGTTAATAAGTAAGAAAATATAGGCCGATTAAAAATAGATAAAATACAAATAACGTTTGATTAAAAAGTTGCCGGGACAAATAAGTTCTTTTGAGGACACTTTTTACGTATTGTCTCTTTCAAGAATCTTTTGTAATCTTTGCTAAGATTACAAATGCCCTCTCTTGAACGGCTGTTATATTATATAGAGCAGGGGTGGCCAACTTTTGTGCACATAAGATCTACTTTTTATCGTAAAAATGTGTCGCGATCGACTTGTTGGCCACCCCTGATATAAGTAGGTATTGGAATAGTGACAAATTTGACCCTCTGAGTTAGAAGAAACTCTGTTTAAGACCTGAATCCAAAAACGGGTTAAAATTTTCGTGTGTTGGCGTATATTTCGTTTAACATCTCAGGATGGGTTAACGATTAAGAAACGAAATTTGACACGGTAGCTTCTGTATAAGAGAATGGATGCTATTGAATTGTGGTGGTTAAAGATAGAGAGGTAAAAGGATGTCGTGTGAGTCCCGAGGCTTGTCTGATGACCAAAGATTCCACGGAAAAGAAGAATGTGCAGCCGGTGGCTCAACTCGCTGATGCTTTCAATTCGGATAATTTGGGAGAGAGCACTTTGGTTAGAATATTTTGGCCGAAAGACAGATAAGGCGGCTCTTCAATTCTCCCTACTGGAACTCTTGAATTCATTTCGGAAAGATATTTATTAATTCATAGTACAATTCAAGAGACTTTTTGATTTAAATATTGAATTAAATTGTTTCGTTTAATTTCGGTAATTTTTGTTGTAATAATGGATCTTGAATGATAATACGGTATATTGAAAACAATTGAAATTAATAGACGGGTCCATTGTTTCACAGAAATTCCCTTGCCGTGTTGTTGAAAAAATAAAACGATTATGGACATCGAACGTTTTTATCAGATAAAAAGAAAAATCGGCTTCGGTTCGTTCGGTCGAGTAATTGAAGGCACTGATAGAATTACGGGCGAAGACGTAGCCATAAAAGTAGAGGATAGCAACACGATGCGATCACAATTGCGCAACGAAAAGAAAGTGTACGATGCGATCAAAGATACAAACGGATTTCCGAAATTAATTTGTTACGGAAGAGATCGAAATTACAGTTTTTTGATAACCGACTTATTGGGTCCAAGTTTGGAAGAATTATTCGAATATTGCGGTCGCCAATTTACTCTAAGAACGACATTAATGCTGGCGGTAGACATGCTTGATAGAATCGAATATTTACACAGTAAACATTATATTCATCGAGACATCAAACCGGATAATTTTCTTATGGGTTGGGGAAGAAAAAGTAAAACTGTTTACATGATTGATTTTGGTTTAGCCAAGGAATACATCGATCCTCATACAAAGAGGCATATACTGTGCCAAGATGGCAAAGGATTAATAGGTACTGCGAGATATGCCAGCATTAATACTCACGAAGGAATAGAACAAAGTCGAAGAGACGACATGGAATCTCTCGGATACGTCATCATCTACTTTCTGTCAGGTACTCTTCCTTGGCAGGGTGTGAAAAAACCTACTAAACAACAGAAGTACGAAGAGATTGCTCACATAAAGAAAGTTTGTTCCATCGAAGAATTATGTAAGAACCACCCGAAACAAATTGCAACCTACATGAAATACTGTCGTGGGTTAAGTTTCGAAGATAAACCTGATTACAAGTACCTGAAAATGCTTTTACAAAGTGCCTTTGAACGAAATGGTAACCAATTTGACAGGATTTACGATTGGACTATAAAAAGGTTTAAAGAAAAACACTCTCATACAACAAGGCTCTAATATTTGCATATTCAAAAAATGCGGTCCAAAACAATCGTGCCCGAACAAAATTCAAACGAAGAAATAATAAAAAATTCTAAAAAAGTCAATGACATCCAGATCATAAATATTCTGTTGATTTTTTAAAAATAAAATTAAAAAATTATTTTTATATATTGCAATACATTTTATTTATATATCATAATATTAAAACTTTCGACGGCCGGATGGCCGAAGAGGTTACGATGTCAGTCTACTGCTCTAGGGTACCCGGGACTGATCCTGATGAGTCTAATATTTCGGGGAGTGCTCCGTCTGGATGTATCGGGCCCGTTTTCACCACCCGCTCTTCCCGTTGTAAGCCTGGCCGAACTCATAATAGGTTTGCCAAATTGTTTATCATATTAAGGGATATATTTTTTGAGAGGGGAAAAACGTGTTTTTAATTTTTACATATTTTTCAGATACAAATAATTTTAACATTTCACGGCATAACAGTTTCTTCGTGTAGAAATGTAGCGTAAAAACAGACTCCCTTTATTGCCCATAGAGTATTAAGAGGGTCTTTTTCAAGCTCATTATAGGTTCGGCCAGGCTTACAAAGATAACTAGTTACAATTACTATCCTGGTTACACCTTAAACATATCAATTATTTAACGCGTGGGCATTAAAGAATTAAAACAACATATACACGTACTCTGCAAAGTAACACAAATCTTCCGCCATGTTTGCCGAGATTAGTACAGTAATCGCCCGAATTTGGTGGATTAGTTACTAATGCCAGATTACGTCTAATCTTAAAATGGTGGCCAACTATTGCAAAATGCCAAAGCGATTACGACCTCATAATAGGATCGAATCCAGGCAGATAATCCCTGAAATTTTTCTTGTGTGGTTCATTCCGGATATAGCCGAACTCTCGATGAGGATTTTTAAAAACTCTTTTCGCCCTGTGAGCACTAAGATCTCTTTTTTAGCAAGCCCGTTATGGGTTCGACCAGGCCCACAATGGGCGGCCGGGTGGTGAGGGACGGGGGCCGACCTATTCGATCGGACCACCCCCAAAAAATCCCTGTGAATTTTCCTATCCGTCCGGATTTCATCCTGGGTCCCCGAGAGCGGTAAGCTGCCATTGTGACCGCTCGGCCATCCGGCCAAATCGCGATGGGTATGACTAAAATAAGATTTTAGTGTCGCAAGGATTAAAGTTAAAATAATAAAAAGGAAAATCCGAAAACCAATTGTGAAATAACTTTTTTACGTATCCTGAGTAATTTAAGATACAAAAAGATATAGAAAAATATTAAACTTTTTTCATTGAAATGAATATATCTCTATGGTCTTAAATATATTGAGAAGACACTTCTGGCTAATATTCTGATTTAGAAATACTCAAGAGCAAATTCTATACAAATAAAAATATTTTAGAGTATAAAAAAGCCTCTTTTAGAGTTATTTAAAAGTTAAGTCTATTTTTTTCACTCCATAAAATTTTAAAAAGTAACCGTAGGAGTTGGCAACAGTGATTTTTCAAAACTCGCTCGCTTGGTGTCGCGATCGTTTCTGTTGCCATGCGTTCGCAACGTTACACGCGTGACTATTTATTCGGACTTAACGATGTCCGTTTCTGTGCCACTTCTATGTCATTCTTACGATGATTTATTGTGAAAGAAATAAGTCAAATGGACTCAAAAGTTATGTTATAAATTAAATAAAAAAAACATGGAAGAAGGAACAAACTAGCGAATGTAGGTTTGTAGTGTAATCCTCCATGTTTAGTCCTGTCAATATCGTAACATTCAAGAACACATTTCGCGCCAGTTACTAAGAAACATGCCGTGCTGCTGTGTCGTCGATTGTACAAATCGTACCGAAAAGGGCTTCAGATTATTTAAATTACCTCAGGGACCTAAGAACGAGGAGAGACGAAAGATGTGGATTAAAAATATAGGAAGGAAGGGTAACCTGTCCAGTCAGTCCTATGTTTGTCAAGTAAGTGAACATTACTCTATGCAGTATACAAAGCTATTATATAATCGACATAAAAAACTATAACAAAAATACACCCAATAAATCTACATACAAAATGGCCATGGCCATGAAATTATATTCAGAATTATACAGTTACATAACATGATGAAAAATTCAATGGATGTGACTCTATTACAGGTGTTTTCAGTTTATATTTAATGTGTGAAAGTTTACTTTGTAGGATTCTAAAAGAGGAAATTTGACAGGTTAGATTTATAATAATCAGCTTAAAAATAACTATTTGGCTGTTTTAATGATTTCTAACTGCCAACATAAACAATGATGAGGAGAAAAATTAAAATTTATGTGGAGAATATAGGAAAATGTGCAGATATCTTCTAATTACATTCCCTTGTAAATTCAGCCCACTCAATGAAAACAATACAACAGTGGCGTAGCGAACATAACTGGCACCCGACACTTTATTGGCGCCCCTCTCCCCCCTTTAGAAACACATATAGTTCGTCTTGGAGACCATTTGGGTGCCCCTCTGCGAGTGGCACCCGGTGCACGATACACCCCCTTGCACCCCCTCGCTATGCCACTGCAATACAAATGAATTTAGACGAAGTACCCTTGTTAGAAACTTTATTTTGACATTATTTAAATCTACAGAAAGTGATGTCCTTGTATATCTACGCATCTTTGTGTGCACATAATTTTGTTCAGACTGAAACTTTCATAAAACACCGATGTCAATAGCTTCAATGCTTCTGAGAATGTTTTTCCTTCAGTTTGTGTACACTTATGGAATTTATCTCACAACTTTCCCTTGTAAGTTTTATAAGAAATATTTAAATCATTCGTGTTTCATTACCTCGGTTACGCTGATTTTAAGTGGGACACCCTGAAGTATGCATAGAGATTTTGTGCGTACTCATGATTACTCTTTATATTTAAAATACTGAAAATTAAAACTTTTTAACACGAATTAATACTACATTCCTCTTTAGATAACATTTTAAAATACCTTATAAATAAAAAAATAGTGTTATGTAATTAATTTCGTATGAAATTGTTGCTGTTATAAAAAGTAAGATGTTCATATATAAATATACATAAAGTGACAGCTCTTTCTGTAAACAACCTAAGTGCTTGCTTGAGACTCTAAATAGAAATGTTTGCATATAAAGTTTCATTTATAATTATCTTTAGTTTTTGTTTGATGGGATAAGGCAGTAAAACAGAATGGTAATCTTCCAAGAGATTTCTCTCAGACGACCCAGCCCTTTAGATGTCAGATATGTGAAGTAAACCCAAAAAAACTTCAGGCGAAAACTCTAAATTAAATACCAGTGTTTAGTGGTTATCCTCTTGGCCATTAATGACCTCATTTATAATTATTAAATGTAAAATTTTAAAGAGTTCCGAAGTTAATTGATGTTTACAGTCTCCAAATTTGTATAAATATCATTTTGTATGCTTGTGTATATGTTACCGTAAAAGTCCAAAGTCCGTTAAATCTGAGAACTTAGTGGTAAATCCGGACATTTAGTAGTATTGACTGGTAAAAGTCTGAAACCCCCGATAAAATGTCTACATTTCGGACTTTTAAGAAGAGATACCGGTAAATGTCCAAATTTACCAATCGGCTTGGGTGAAAATGTATTCGTATGTATCTGTTGTTTTGTAATATACTTAAAAATATAAATTAAAAATATTGAAAGTATTTGTGTAATAATTGGGCCATAATTGAAAAAACTGTAGACTTATAAATTCCCACAGTTGTCCGACATGCTGTCTGTCTGTCCTTCCTTAATGTCGAGAACAGGTTTGGATAGATGAAAGTTAAGACCCAGATAAGGAAAGCTTAGGGGCCCGAGGTCCCAATTAACTATATACGAAGTTCGGGACTAAACCGGAAGTTGCGATTCGAATAAATAAAGTTTCCTCGAATGGAGTTACGTAGACGATTGGCACAACTCTGTTGTTATTAGGAAAAGTATGATATACTGTACAGGAGCAAGGCAGTACTAATTTGAGATCGAGAATATATATTTCAAATTAAATAAATTAAGAATATGATTGTCACAATGCTGGGCTGCAATTTTTAATGTCATATTAATCTTTGGTTTTATTTGATTTCTGAAAATAAATTTTGCAATAAGCAGTGTAGACGAATAAGCTATCTGTTATATGATTCTTATGTTTATGTAAGTTTTGCTTTTATGCAACAGAATGAGTGACGTAATACACGGCAGATTTTATGAACTTTTAACTGAATTAGTGAATAAGAAAAAGACAACAATTCGTACTTAACTAACGAACGATATAACATAATCATTTATATTTTTAAGTATATTACAAAACAACAGATACGTACAAATACTTTTTCTAGCCAAGCCGATCGGTAAATCCGGACGTCGGACTTTTACAGTGTCATATCTCATATATGCAGTTTATTAGAGGAAAATTATAACCTTAATATTTTCAGATACATTTCACGGAAGATCAATTTGAAAACAATCGAATTGACGGGAAAAAGCCGTTAAGGTGGAATGCAGTTCCGACAATATTCGGCCATAATAAAGTATCTTCACCAAAGAAATCATTTTCAAGTAATTGAATATAGATAGTTTCCATATTTTATTAATTTTTTTTCCTGCATTTTTTAAAATATTTATTATTAAGTATTACTTTTTAAACATAGAATCTACTATATCCGAGATTAAGGAGATTGAAGGCAATCAAACAGATCGTAACGGGTCGGAAAATCAAACAAATCACTGCGTATCAGAAAAAAATCAAATAAATCGCTGTGGCTCGATACGTGATCAAGTGAATAGTTATCAAACAGATCACTCGGATTATTGTCAGTATACATTTGACGATAAACAAAATGATCAAGTAATAAAATTGAAACAGAAATTAAAAGCAGCTTATAAAAAAATCAATTCTTTGGAAAAAAAAATTAATAATTTGGAAGAAAATTTGAAAAATATCTTTAGTGACGATCAAATCCGATATTTTGTGAAGGAATCCATGCAAGGATTTAAGTGGTCCGAAGAAACTATAAATAAAGGTCTCAGATTATATCTGTCGTGCGGTAACGGCGGATATCAAGAAATAAGAAAACAAAATTTGCCGTATCCATGTATACGAACTTTGCAGAAGCACTTAGAGGACTTAAAATGTAAATCTAGAACAATTAATGCCGAATAACAAGTTAAACTCGACAATGCCCGACTTGTATATTTGTTTATATAATGATCAAATGAATGATGCCTCTCTATCTAATGTTGTGATGATAAACTTTTAGAGTATTTTTTATATTTATTAAATATTTTAAAACAAATATTTGAAATGATTGTGATATCCATTTATGTAGTTTTTTTTTTTTAAATCTTTCACTCTACAAACACTATTATAGCCCGACTTCTTGTCTATCGATGGTTTAGCTGGGTCCGTAAGGGATTTGGCTCGAATGTCGAGAGACGTGAATAACAGGGCATAGCGTAGCTAGGCCAAACCATTAGAAAAGTTCTGAAAATCTAATTTGGATTTGAACCCAAGTTTAAAGTTCATAAATTTTGATTGAGTTTGAATGGAGAATGCTATAGAATAAGCAGAGACCAAACTCTCTGATGTAACTGAAATCACTACATCATCTGTAGATTGGAGTACAGTGAACGCGTCACATACGTACCATACATAACATTATGGTAGATTTTTAATAAATTTGTCCTTGGATACAGTAATTGAATTAAAGTATGTATTGTCCATTAAACTTTAAATGAACAATGCTCGATGCACTCAAAACACAAAAATAAATGAGTTTATGGCAGGGGCGACTGGCCTTAAAATTTTTGTGTGGAAAAAATCATTACCGGCCCAGATCCGAATAATATAACAACAAATAGGACAATTTTTGCAAGCTTTGCAGTAAGAGGATGAAATCGTTTACAAGAGGATCATACATATACTCGCTTGGACTTCGCTTAGTCTTGAAAAGGGGTCAAGCGCGTATGGACAGTCTACGAAAGTATACGCGCATTTGTACACAATTCTATCGTCCCTTAAAGACGCAAAAATGAACCAACCCAAGGACCAACTCTAGTTGTGTACGAAGCGGGTTAAGGCGAATTGTCAAGGGAGGAATGTCTCCTGGGAGGTGTTTTATATAATAGTTGCACCTATTTAAGTGTTACTAATGTAAAATCTCCACGCGAACAACCCGTTGACGAAGCGCGAAACCACGATCAACTGCAAGAGTCGAGTAGTTTTATCCCCCGGCCACTGGTGGCTTCCAGTTTAAAAAAGTGAAAAAATTGGGAAAATTAAGCTCGGTGTTGCAAATTCGAACAGAACGTTGTTTATAATAAGAGAAATATTTGCTTAAATATACGATTCTTTGCCGTACGTGAGAAACACGTTTGCGTATTTAAAGAGGCCGGTTGTCCTAATGAAGAACATTCCTAAACATGCCTGGGGTGTTCGTGGGAACTGCATAAAAATGAAAGTGTATTTAAGAATTTTATTTCTAACCGGAGTATCCCACGTCGTTATTTTTGTACACGTAATAAAGAAAATAATACGAAAATTGAAAAAAAAAAACATTTAGTAAATTTAGGTGAATTAAAGTCTCTTTTCTAATAACTTTTGGAATGTTTATTTTTTAAATTAGTTTACATATATTTAATATGACAATCTTGTCATAATATAGGCCCTCCTGAGAACAATAAAACAAATCGGAGACAACAAAAATGCCTTTATTTCACAATATTCTTAAAGTTCAACGTTAAGAGATTGGACAGATATTATAGAATTTAAGTCATTCATACCACGTGATCGAATGTTCTGGTATTGTTCGTAATGTCACAGAAGTGTTGTTTCTCTAAGACTATCGCTACAAACTTCTTAACTGAAAACGGCTTAAATCTGATAAAGCCGAAATGCATTTTCATAGTTTATAAATAAGAATATTATATATATAAATCGAGACGAGTTGATTAATGATAATAATAATAATAATAATAATAATAAACGAATGCACTGAAAAAATTAGCAAGTACACAGAACTCGCCCAGGAAATAATGCATCTGTGGAGGATGGATAGGGTGCTTACTGTACCTGTCGTTCTCTCCTCTACAGGTGTGATACCACACACACTACACAAAAGCCTGGGCAGATTACAATTGAATAGAAACACATACATCACACTACAGAAGGCTACACTATATTGAATACATGTCATATTGTGAGAAAATTCCTGAATACAGACACACACACTGATACCCTTCTTTAATTTCTGTTTTGGTTACTATGCCTTGACTTTGGTCCGGCATAGTACACAGCCACCGGTGTTAACCGAGTATATCTCACTTAACCCAACATAATAATAATAATCAGCGCAGAGCCCAAGCGGTAAGGAGTTAAAAGTTGAAATTTGATACACAGTTAGGGTACGTCACAAGAACGCACACTAAGAAGGGATTTTTCGAAATTCCTCCCCGCGGGGAAGAGGAACAGGATTAAGTCTTAACACTTCCATCAACAATGGAAGTGTTAAGTAACAATGAAATTATTAAGATAAAGCGACGTGCAAGACGCAGATGCGGTTTTTTTTCGTTTTTGCGGGAAATCGAACGTATTTTTAGGCCCATCTAACAATTCTCTAATTAGTCTAGAAACAGGGGGACCCAATTCTTGCATTCTGTGAAAACGGGTAAGGTTAACTATAACGTAATAATCTCAATCTTCGCTACCGTTACTTTTGCCCGAGCAACGCCGTGCCTACCTGCTAGTTGTTAAATAAGCGTACTTTTTATTGTTTCCAATTTCTTTTGTTGTCTTCGGATAGACAGTGTCAATTGATGCATATTATGACAAGCTTACATATTAAATATATGTAAACTAACTTAAAATATTTCTTTTTCTACCCTGTAAATATAAGACAACGTTATTATTTCTCTTAATTATTCTGTTTGTTTTTTATTGTTTACTTTTTACATTTATATAAGTTGCATTAATTATATTAATTCTTCGTTTAGCACTTAAGTTAACGTACTGTACATTATTATTCTCAATTGAATATTTCTGTCAGAGCCCGGACTTTGACGAAATTTTCGAGAAAAAGTTTTGTCTTTCGAAAGTTAAATTGGTTCAAATCTCAGCGAAAAAAATATTTCAATTTAATTACCGAAGGATGATCGCATCTTTCACCCCGGAATCACTTTCTTTCCCAGGTGGCATCGAATGTGTCGCCGAGAACTAACTACTGATATTCACCGTTGGTCGAAAATAGTAACGTGGCTTAAAGAGGCCGTCGAAATCAAAGGGGAGGACCCCCGAAATAAAAGGGTAGAATCGACGACGAGAGAGTCGTCGGGTCCGGATATCGCTGACCCCGACGACTTTTCACACGAGTGTAGTTTAACCGTTCTCCATCGCCGATCCCTCGCCCGCCGTTCTCCGAACATTCGAACTTCTCGATCCAAGAACCCTGATAAGCCGACACAACAAACTCGAATTTCGTCAACGATCTACGATCCTCATTAATTAAGTTATCGAGGTATTTCAGCATCGCGCGTAATAATGTAAGCTCTCTTTGTTTCTCACACATAATGCAGTGCAACTTAACGATCACTTGGCTTCCTTTCATCTTTATTTTAGTTGATACGCGTATACATCTCGCGTTTCGGGCCTAATACGCCCCTAATTCTACAAGCTTGCGCCGGGAATACAGGATCGTTTGTAAAATTACCCAAATTATGCAACAAACTTCAAATTTAATTCATAAAAATGACTATTATAGTACGCTATTAGCCTATTATAGTACGCTTAGTGGGCGTGTCACCATCCGCCAATGATCGACACTCGAGCTGGAGAATGGGGATTCCCCGAATTGCAGGTCGAAGCTCGTTGGTCGTAAGTGCGAGTTGTCGTTAAGTAGATAGGTCGTAAATTGAGGAGTACCTGTATTAAAAGATTATATGAAGAAATAAATAAGGAAAGGCAGAAAATTAATATAAAATTAGCACCAAAATACGAGAAGTTATAGGCCAGGATCAAAGCTAGACTATCCACAAAAGGAAGAAAACAACCAACAGAAGAAATGAGGAATATAGTTTACCAAATTCCGTGTACAGTACATGCAGTACTAATGAAGTTTATGTAGGAGAAACGAAAAGACAGATCAAAACAAGACTTAAAGATCATGTAGCCGGATCTCAAATATCATAGACTTAACTCGGCGTTTCACGATCACTGTACAATAAACAACTGTAACATCGACCAAAATAATATAAAAATTTTACGTAAAGAGACAGAAACATAGGCTATAACAGAAAGTTTAAAGAAAGTGTTGAAATTTACAAAAAGCCGAAATAGTATAAATAAATATCCAAGTGTAAAATAAACGAAAAGTGCTTAAGGATATTATGAAAATTAATACATCTTTAATGATAACCTTTAATAATCTTTCATGGTCTTTGACAATAATCTCAGAAAGTCCAATATGATCTCGTATCGACCGGCCTCCGACGGAAGAATATGCTAATGAGCATCGCCGTGTAAGACACGTAACAAGCAGACAGTCGAGAATATAACAGATAAGAAAGGGAGAAATACTTTTAATAGTTTAAACTGACATTACTTAAGTATGTAGAATTTACCTTAAGAACGTTATAAAAATAATAATCTAATAATTCGGCATAAAAATTGGAATTTTTAATACGAGGTATATGCTGTGCTAACAGTGTTAACAGTATACACCCCGTTTTTCTATGATTTAACCGAAAGACAACAAAATGGATTATTCAAGGTATGTTAACGTTGGATATAAGAAATAATAATGTAATAGTCAACAATATACTTAATGTTATATGTTTGTTAAAGCTGACACGCCAGAGTATGCATGTAAATTACACACGTGTTGCGTATGTGTGAAACCTCATACAGTTTGCAGAATCCGTGATATAAAGGTATACCTGTAAGGTAATTAATTAATTTGTATCTTTTTTTAAAGTATAGTATGTAAAAATCTTTGTTTTTAACAAATTTTAGTTGACTGAGGCCCGAAACGCGAAATGTATACGCCTATTAACGAAAAGTAAAGATGAAAGGAAGCCAAGTGATCGTTAAGTTGCACTGCATTGTGTATGAGAAACAATAGAAACAGAACACGACACGGTTTCTAGTTATCAAAAAAAAAAAAGAAAAAAAATGTAAGCTCTCTCTCGGCTAGGAACCCGTTAACCCAGTATCTACTAGTATAAAGCCTAATCGAGTGCGCTTCTTCCGGTCGTCTCTCGGGCCATCTCCATTCCGGGTCCCAAGCGCCTACAAACGAAATTAGCGGCCATCAAGGTTTCTGTGTCTACCCTAAAAGACACAGTAGTGTCATTCCTGACGTAGGCATCGCGGATCCGGTGCCGACCCTTCGGCCACGTTTTATTTAAAAAGTATTCAGAATATCGTGCAAGCAACTGTATCGTATT
This sequence comes from Centruroides vittatus, assembly GCF_030686945.1. Classification (NCBI taxonomy): domain Eukaryota; kingdom Metazoa; phylum Arthropoda; class Arachnida; order Scorpiones; family Buthidae; genus Centruroides; species Centruroides vittatus. The sequence continues at coordinate 717,900 of NW_027122680.1, forward strand.
GAATTAATAAGCATTAATTATTGTAATTTTAAATTTTTGTTACTCAAGTGGCGAGCGGAACAGTGCTGCGCATCCACCAGAAAGATCTCTGCTCTGGAACTTATTTACCCTTTCTACTGCATTTCTTCAGCTTAATTTAATGCTTATCTTAAATTTCATACTTACTTATACTAATAGAATTCAATTTCTTTTCTTTACAATTCCAAAGCCAAATATTACCTTTAGTGTAACCATATATTTGTTCACTAATTCTTTTTTTTATTCTTTGTACGGAATTCATTCGAATACTGTTATAAATCAAGGATTGTTCTGTTGTTGGTGCGAGATAATCTATGTATATAAATGAGGATGTTTGTTTGTTCGCTATACACTCCTCGGCCGTTCTATCAATCGCTACGAAACTCGAAATACATGCGCCAGTACTACGACAGGTAGCACATAGCTCTTGCCTGCTAGTGTGGTAGTGTTTCGCTCCTGTAAATCCCGCTATTCCTGTTAGCAATGGAGTGTGCCGGGTATGTATCTAACTCCGTTCGGGGGAAAATTTTATTGAAATAACGTGAGTTGCGGTACAAATTGGAAGTTCATATAGATCTATAGGTAATCCGGTCCTTTTCTCTTGCGGTTTTCATGTTTTGTCTCGACTTTCATCTATGAAACTCCGTTCTCGAGATTAAGGAAGGAGTATAGATACGTGACGACAGTGGGAATTTATAGGTCTAAAAATATTTCCAATTGCAGCCCAATAATTTTGCCATAAACTCAATATTTACGAAGACATACCTTCCCACGTAGTTTATACAATCCGTTGCCAAAATTTTAAAAAATTTATTTTTCACATAAAAGCAATTATTCTGGTATTTTTACAAGATTTTTTTTTTATTTAAACAAGTCGTACGAACTGTTTCGAACGTTAAGGTTAGCAATTTCGATCACCTGCGGAGCCATCACAACCCATCAAACACGGATCAGTTTTCAAATATTAATAATAGACCGGTATTAATGAGTATCCTCTCTTCTGGAGGAGAGCAACGTCACTTTTGGTCGAATTACTTCAACCCCCTTCCTCAACAATCCCTTTCTATCGGACCAGCAGTATGGCGGCATTCGAATAGGAAAAACGACCAAACGCCTAGTGTTCGGGGAACGATGACAGATTGGCTAATGGTGGGCATAAATCATAAAATACTGAGCGTGTGTGTTGAAAAACAAGTTCACACATTTCAAAGTAAGTAGTTTAGAAATAACTTATTCAATAACCGATTAATTAATACATTCTTTGTACAAATTTTAAAATTTACATTGCATAAAACATTTTGTATACAAAAATTTATAAAAATTTCACATTTTTTAAAGTATTCCACAACCTTTCAAATTCATTGATGTATGCTTTTGTTATATTCTCCTCGTTAGTAATCACAACATTTTTGTGATTATGTGTAAGTGTCTTTAATGTCCAGTTCAAAGTTCCTGTTATTACTATCTCTTTGTCGATGATAGCAAATTTATGATGCATCAGAAACTTTGAACTGTGTGTCCTGACTTCTATACCTGTAATAGACAAGATATTGTATATAAAAAATGGGTACATTAACGTCAAAGTTATAAAATATTACATGATATAATATACTTAGATTATTTGTTTTGCGTACAGATATAACAAAATTTGTGCATTTGTCAATTATAGAATGCACTGCTTTAAAAATAAGAGAAAATATAGGCTAATAAAAAGTAATTAATTGAAAATATGCGCGATATACAAATAGAATAGACAATAATTACGATTGATTGTGTATTTTAAGTATTACGTTAACATATATAAACATTATTTTAATAACATTCTCACCATTTCTTCGGAACTTTTTAATCTGTGCCTGAGCGAAATCCCCCTGTTCGCCTGTATTATTTTTACAAGTAAATATCCTTACTTTCACTCCATCCTGGTGAGCATTTTACAATAATATCAGCCAAAAACTCACTGGTAATTAAATAAACGCAAACGTCTATACTTCTCTTTGCAGAAAGCAAGTGTAGAGCGAGAGATCCTAACGAAGTGTCTTCTCGTAAATTGTTACAGGTGACACTTGGTCATTACCGAATATTCTTCTATTTTCTTCATCGGTGTCGGGAAAGAAAAGAACTTTTGTGGAAACATCTTTTTTCGTCTTCTTATATTCAATTAGATTATCAGCACAAATATTTGTTACCCAATTTATAATGCTAACCACAGTAATTGCTAAACTATCTTTCGTCATTGTTAGATTGTGTCCTGCCTTCTTGGTTTGAAACCTTGGACTGAAACCGCGCGTAAAAATTGGAGTATTTGAATGACCGCGCTTAGAAGCAGGACGGTAATTGGCTGCAGATGTCACGTGACTCTAACGTGATTGGGTGTCTGAAGGAGTATTTCCTGGTGGGTTGATTCATTTTAGTGTGCTGTAGGGAGGATTGATTGATAAGATGATGTCTCTTCTTCCGTTAACCCTTTTTGTACCGTCCAAACAAAGAAATCGGTTACAATTAACACAAAAAGGTGATTTGCGATTACTTTTGACAAATTTCGAACCAATGATAAACAAATTGGCTCAACTTCATCAGCCTCAAGGATCGCACTAACAATACTTTTTCTGTATACTTAAACATTTTATATTCAATAAAAAGTGTTATATTTTATTATATTTGTTACATTTGTTAACACTTACGTTTTTTTTTTTAATTTTGTTAATCATATTAAAAGCTAATACGTATTCTGAGTAAATAAATGTTTAATTTTTTACAAAGTATATAATTATCAAATAAATTAATAAACCCAACAAAATTTTTTTTTCGAAGTGAAGGGGGCGATACCACGTAACGGTTTTATTGAAGGGGATGACGATTCGTTAGAGATTGAGAAACACTGATTTAAACAGATTCGGTGAATTTTGTGCATTAGTTACTTTAACAAATATACTTTAAGTTACTTTAAACAAAGCAGCAGCTGTGTAGATAGAGCGAGTGGTAAGTTATTTCCATTATTTACACTTCGTTTGTAATTGCTCTCCTGAGGGGAGTGTATGAGTCATCTAATAGTCAAAATTCATACAAGTTTCAAGTTTTCTTGGACAGAATGTATAATAAAGATTATTTTTATATTATTTCTACGATTTTTACAATATTCGACTATAATACGCAGTTTGCATGCGATTATTCACATTTTTTCTCGTATTACGTAACGGCGGGGGAGTTGACTTTCCCGGAAAATTTATAGTTTGGCGGATGTAAAATAATGTTTACTCGCCTAAATACTGGCAAAGAACATTAAATTAGCTAATTAGAGCTTTAAAAAACGATTTAAAAAGAGAATGTATAACTATTCTACTTCCAAAGTCGTTGTTAGAGGAAGCGGGGCTTTCCGCGGCAACTTGTAGCTACCACGAGTCTGTGATTGGTTAAAGTAATGTCTATAAAAACGGAAATAGCCAATTAAAGTGTAAAAGGCGTTTTCCTTCGATTGTTCTGAGCCAATTGTACAGTAAGTGCTTCTAATTGCTGTAAAGTGGTAGGGGATAACAGAACACTTATGAGATAACTTGGGTGGTAATACAAAACACTTATCGACTTAAAAAATCAATCCACCTATAGAATAGTGAATCAGAGCATAAACCGCCGCAAACTCGGATTAAACGCAAACTAATCGAATTTTTAGATTAATTTATTTAAAATCAAGGGTCGCGTGAACTTTACACCTATCAGTGATACTCATAGGAAAAGAGAATAATAGAAGATAATAATGCTGATATAATTAACCGCAATAATTAAATTTTAACCGTTTTCAAGACAAAGTGAGTTGAGTACGTTATACATCCCTGATAAACAATTAGGATCGGTCAGTCAGTCGGTTATAGAGTGAAATATCCCTAATAAACCACTGCTTTCTGATCTTCCTGCACACCTGTTTGCCCTGGGGCAAATGACCACTCAATTCTTGCCATTGATAATCACAACCGTAAGATGAGGGGAAATGCATTAGGCAATTAGTTGCTAGAATGACATAGTTTGTTAATTGCGCTTCGGCTGGTCTCTCGCCCTAATGCTTCAGAACTTCCAGTTAGCTAACGTATCATCAAGTTTCGTTTAAAATTTCCTTTTTAGTTAATGCAATTACGAATTGACGTTTAAACTGGGAAAATCGATTCCATAGACTTGTAAAACATATTTATAAATTAACGAATCCAGTCAAAAACAATCGTATACGAAGTATATTTAGGCCTATGTTTTAATGAATATCTTTATTTACGTTAGCCAACGTATATCAGACCTCTCTGTGTACAAATAATACATAAAAATGAAAGTATAAGAAATTACATAATAGAATAAAAATAGAGTAACAGTTAATCAATGTTATGCAATTGGTTTTGAATTTCTTACATCAAATGCGTAGTATTTGCATTATAGAAGCATTCTATGGAAAAATCGTAATCGGATTAGAAGTGCAACGTTTAAAAAAAACAGAAATAAATAAATAAATTCTTGGTATTGACTTGTGAGCACAAAAATTGACCTTTTTTATCGCTAGACTTATTACACCACCACAGGACATCAAATTAGACAGAAAAACACTTTTTTTTAATTTTCAGAATGCATTTTTCTTAAGTCCCTCATCAGCTGTCTTTGCTACAATATTAAAAGCGGGTTAACGATTTTAGAGTACTGCAATTAACATAAATGAGAAAAGGATGTGGACTTACATTTAACATGTCGATTCGATTATAAATTAAACACACAATAAAACCAAATAAAAAGATACTGCTGATACAATAAAACATAATAACAAACCGGGTAAAACAGTAAAGCAGTAAAAACATACAGCGTTAAAACAAAATAATAAGCAGATTCACAGTAAAATGAATAAAGTGACAAGATGATTCTAACAATCGAACTATAAATTAAATATTATTTATTTAGGAATTTTTCTCGGAATTGCATTTGATCATTCATAAGTGCTATATTTCTAATTTGTTCTATTTTTAATGAAATTTTATCTAAAATTGTTTAATTTTGTTGCCGTGGGCAGTGTTCGATTCCAGAGGATACCGTGGGATTCCCTCAAAAATTTTTCTCGAAGAAAAATGTCAGAACTAACACTGCCATTTAATATATAGCGCACGCATTTATATATGTATATATACTATATATATATGTTTGTTTAATTTAAAAAGTAATAACAATAATCGTGGGCCTTTGTTAATAAGTAAGAAAATATAGGCCGATTAAAAATAGATAAAATACAAATAACGTTTGATTAAAAAGTTGCCGGGACAAATAAGTTCTTTTGAGGACACTTTTTACGTATTGTCTCTTTCAAGAATCTTTTGTAATCTTTGCTAAGATTACAAATGCCCTCTCTTGAACGGCTGTTATATTATATAGAGCAGGGGTGGCCAACTTTTGTGCACATAAGATCTACTTTTTATCGTAAAAATGTGTCGCGATCGACTTGTTGGCCACCCCTGATTAATAGAGTATTGGAATAGTGACAAATTTGACCCTCTGAGTTAGAAGAAACTCTGTTTAAGACCTGAATCCAAAAACGGGTTAAAATTTTCGTGTGTTGGCGTATATTTCGTTTAACATCTCAGGATGGGTTAACGATTAAGAAACGAAATTTGACACGGTAGCTTCTGTATAAGAGAATGGATGCTATTGAATTGTGGTGGTTAAAGATAGAGAGGTAAAAGGATGTCGTGTGAGTCCCGAGGCTTGTCTGATGACCAAAGATTCCACGGAAAAGAAGAATGTGCAGCCGGTGGCTCAACTCGCTGATGCTTTCAATTCGGATAATTTGGGAGAGAGACTTTGGTTAGATTATTTTGGCCAAAAGACAGATAAGGCGGTTCTTCAATTCTCCGTACTGGAACTCTTGAATTCATTTCGGAAAGATATTTATTAATTCATAGTACAATTCAAGAGACTTTTTGATTTAAATATTGAATTAAATTGTTTCGTTTAATTTCGGTAATTTTTGTTGTAATAATGGATCTTGAATGATAATACGGTATATTGAAAACAATTGAAATTAATAGACGGGTCCATTGTTTAACAGAAATTCCCTTGCCGTGTTGTTGAAAAAATAAAACGATTATGGACATCGAACGTTTTTATCAGATAAAAAGAAAAATCGGCTTCGGTTCGTTCGGTCGAGTAATTGAAGGCACTGATAGAATTACGGGCGAAGACGTAGCCATAAAAGTAGAGGATAGCAACACGATGCGATCACAATTGCGCAACGAAAAGAAAGTGTACGATGCGATCAAAGATACAAACGGATTTCCGAAATTAATTTGTTACGGAAGAGATCGAAATTACAGTTTTTTGATAACCGACTTATTGGGTCCAAGTTTGGAAGAATTATTCGAATATTGCGGTCGCCAATTTACTCTAAGAACGACATTAATGCTGGCGGTAGACATGCTTGATAGAATCGAATATTTACACAGTAAACATTATATTCATCGAGACATCAAACCGGATAATTTTCTTATGGGTTGGGGAAGAAAAAGTAAAACTGTTTACATGATTGATTTTGGTTTAGCCAAGGAATACATCGATCCTCATACAAAGAGGCATATACTGTGCCAAGATGGCAAAGGATTAATAGGTACTGCGAGATATGCCAGCATTAATACTCACGAAGGAATAGAACAAAGTCGAAGAGACGACATGGAATCTCTCGGATACGTCATCATCTACTTTCTGTCAGGTACTCTTCCTTGGCAGGGTGTGAAAAAACCTACTAAACAACAGAAGTACGAAGAGATTGCTCACATAAAGAAAGTTTGTTCCATCGAAGAATTATGTAAGAACCACCCGAAACAAATTGCAACCTACATGAAATACTGTCGTGGGTTAAGTTTCGAAGATAAACCTGATTACAAGTACCTGAAAATGCTTTTACAAAGTGCCTTTGAACGAAATGGTAACCAATTTGACAGGATTTACGATTGGACTATAAAAAGGTTTAAAGAAAAACACTCTCATACAACAAGGCTCTAATATTTGCATATTCAAAAAATGCGGTCCGAATACAATCGTGCCCGAACAAAATTCAAAGGAAGAAATAATAAAAAATTCTAAAAAAGTCAATGACATCCAGATCATAAATATTCTGTTGATTTTTTAAAAATAAAATTAAAAAATTATTTTTATATATTGCAATACATTTTATTTATATATCATAATATTAAAAGTTTCGACGGCCGGATGGCCGAAAGGTTACGATGTCAGTCTACTGCTCTAGGGTACCCGGGACTGATCCTGATGAGTCTAATATTTCGGGGAGTGCTCCGTCTGGATGTATCGGGCCCGTTTTCACCACCCGCTCTTCCCGTTGTAAGCCTGGCCGAACTCATAATAGGTTTGCCAAATTGTTTATCATATTAAGGGATATATTTTTTGAGAGGGGAAAAACGTGTTTTTAATTTTTACATATTTTTCAGATACAAATAATTTTAACATTTCACGGCATAACAGTTTCTTCGTGTAGAAATGTAGCGTAAAAACAGACTCCCTTTATTGCCCGTAGAGTATTAAGAGGGTCTTTTTCAAGCTCATTATAGGTTCGGCCAGGCTTACAAAGATAACTAGTTACAATTACTATCCTGGTTACACCTTAAACATATCAATTATTTAACGCGTGGGCATTAAAGAATTAAAACAACATATACACGTACTCTGCAAAGTAACACAAATCTTCCGCCATGTTTGCCGAGATTAGTACACTAATCGCCCGAATTTGGTAGATTAGTTACTAATGCCAGATTACGTCTAATCTTAAAATGGTGGCCAACTATTGCAAAATGCCAAAGCGATTACGACCTCGTAATAGGATCGAATCTAGGCAGATAATCCCTGAAATTTTTCTTCTGGTTCATTCCGGATATAGCCGAACTCTCGATGAGGATTTTTAAAAACTAGTGATGTAACGAATATTCGGTTACTACCCGGTATTCGGCCTATTTGGCCTATTTTTCGCTATTTGGCCGAATACCGAATATTTAAATCACTATTCGGCCGAATACCGAATACCTGAAAACAGGAGTAAGAAATAACAAAAAAAACAGTAAATTAATCATTTTGGTAACTTTTATTAATGCTGAACATTAAATTATAATTATTAAAGTTAATAAGAAATAGCATCTAACTCTAGTATTAAATTATTTCGTAATTAAATAATATTATAGCCTTTATCTAGCCTTTTTATCTTATGGCATTGATGGCGTATAGGTTAGAATGTATCGGGCATTAATGTTATTGTTTAGTTAATTATTTTATATTCGTATTCGCGTATATTTTAATATTTATACGATATTTTAAAATGAGTTACGAAACGTTTTATTGAAACTTATCGTATTTAATGAAAGAATTATTTATCTATTTCTAGAAGATGAGTAACTAATATATAATTTATTTTATATATAAAGCAAAGAATGAGCATTTTTCATTATATACAAAAGATAACATTTGAAATTATGTTAATTTTAAAAATATTGACAAAAACAATAGCAACAAAATATCACAAAACTTCACAAATAGAAACTCCCCAATAATATATTTGAACTGTTCCACAAATGGGGAGAAACTAGACCATATTATGTCACCACTAAAGTATATCCTTAGGGTACTATTCAGTCTACAAATACGTAGTAAAAACAAAATTTTAGTGTTTAATTAAAGAGTTAAAATGATCGATTGCAAATAAAATAACTTATAAGTTATAACTTACATCTAAATACCAACAACTGCCGAATCGATATCGGGCTATTTACGGCTATTACATAAATTATAAACCAATTTGGTACTAGAGGTAGACGTTAGGCTCCATCTCATATTAAGTTTAATAATTATAATTTAATTAATTAATTTAAATAATTTAGACCTAATGGAAGAAAAAATCGTAGTGACAGCGGGCCAATAGAGAGCACGGTGCGCGATCCTTGCCATAATGCGGTTTGCGCGCCAATTTTCGTACGTGCGTTAATCAAGCCGAATAGTTTGGCCGAATATTCGGCCATTCGGCAACGCTCCTAGCCGAATATTCGGTATTCGGTTGAGTCCGAATATACTATTCGTTACATCACTATTACTTATATATTACCCAATATACTCGTATATTATGTACTGTACAACATTTTTATTAAACTAATTTGTTTGTATAAGAATGTATTTACTATTTTTATTTATACATGCTTACCAAATACCAATGCCATCATCAAACAAGTCAATAAATGTGAACTTATATATTCGGTAGATGTGTCAAATTTTAATGTTTAATTAATTTTTTAAAATCGTTTTATTTTGTATTTAAAAAATAATAATCAGAATCGTCGTCATTATTTTCCCGGCTGTTATACAGTATAGGCCTGTAACAAAGGAAAAGAATGACGATCAGTCAAAAAAATGACTTTCTCAGATTTTTATCTTTTGGACTCGGGAAGCCTCGAAACGTAGAGAAGTGCGAACGGATGTGAGAATGTGTATCAACCGATTTAGTTCAACCATTTTCAAGCTTAATAACTCGCGTTAAACCATTTCACTCCGATTGAAAATCGTGTCTCCTATACACTCTAACATTCATACATAGACGGCCGGATGGCCGAGCGGTAAAAGTGGCAGCCTACCGCTCTGGGGGACCCGGGATCGAATCCGAACGGGTCGAATAATCCCCAGGAATTTTTCGAGGGGTGGTCCGTTTCGGATATGTCGGGCCCCGTCCCTCACCACCCGGTCGCCCCATTGTGGGCCTGGCCGAACCCATAATGGGCCTACTAAAAGAGGCCCTCTTAGTGCCCACAGGGCGGAAAGAGTTAAAAAAAAAAAAAACATTCATACATACAAGAAAAAATACCGAATCTTTTGCATATCTCGACATTTCGAGGTGCCCTGAGTCCAAAAATGCAAAAATTTGGGGTGGGATCATTTTTGAACGATCTCTACACTTTTCCTCTGTTAGAGCCGCCGCAAACTACAGGAAGCGAGAGCTAGCGTACTCTCGGTCGCGTTTCCAAGCCCCGCCTTTTTTTCCATGATGCTATGGGCTATTTTTGCTAGGTAAGCTACTCGAGCACGAAGCAGCCGCAAACTACACAACGTTTGCTCGCGTAACTAGTCCACACGACGTGGAATCCAGATGTGGATTGGCTATAGAACAAAGATTTTATTATAACCTATACTTGTCAGTTTTCGTTCCGTCAGTTATTATAACAGAAACCTATCTGTCAGTTTTCGTTCCGAACTTTGAAACAGAATGGGAAAAATATGCCTATTAGTTAAGCCTAACTAGGCTTAAGCCTATTTATAAATAACTATTTTAATATACAACGTTTATACCATTTTCTTTTCAATACTGAATGTATTAATCATGTAATTTACGTACATCGATAAAATTCTATTATTTCTTTTTCGACGTGCGGCATGTTTATGTAGTCATCCATTTTCCGCTGCTCTCTCTTGCTAGCGTAATGCTCTCGTTGTTGAATTCTGTGAACAGCGAGAGTACTCTCGTATCGCTGCTCTAGCAAAGGAAAAACCACGTGAGCAAGAAGAGAGGGGCGGAGCCTTTGACGTCATCGGTTGTGCTAGGGCACGTTTGCTAGCATTTTACTCTCGCAAAGTGCTAGTTTGCGGCGGCTCTTAGATATAACAACAGAAAAGTAAAAATTATCGTATTGACTCATTACTTAGAGGCATATTTTAGCTTTGGGATAAAAAAGTTTTTACGTTCTATCTTTATTAGAACTATATTTATTGATGCTAATATTCTGAGGTCACGTGATGACGTCAGCATTTTCGGGCCTACTTTGTTAACAACTCCGCCCCTGGTCGGAGTCGGAGTCGTGTAAAAATCTACCGGCTCCACAGCCCTGATTATAACAATGACACACGCAAATTTTTATTTATTTAATTGTTTTGGTATACACATAATGGGAAACAAAAGTTTTAATAGATATATAATATTGCTTAGAGGGCCACACAATTTAACGTGACGGGCCGCGGTGTGGCCAGGCTTGATCTAGGATATTGTTCTATAAACTGAATAAATGCTTACAGATATAAATTAACAATTCATATTAGCTTAATATGTTTATTAATTAAGATGTATAATATTTATTGTCGTGATCAACTTGCAGTTATTTTTCTCATATGACTTAATGTTTAATATTTATCACAATTTACCATTGTAATTAACACATTATTTTAACGGTATTTTAAACGGGATAGAGTATTTACAGTATGTAAGTAGCTGTACGGATCAAACAATATACAATATATCTGTAGGATAATAGTTTTATTTGTAATTTTTTAATCAAAATATTCTATTAGATTGCGATATATCTAAGAAAGCATTTAATAAGTGATAAAATAGTTAAATTAATAACTAAGAATTTTTATTATATATACACACACTATTGATTTTATATAAAGAAAAATGGATCGTTTTCGTTATACGACGAATGAATATTTCCGATTTTACTTTTTAAATATTAAAATCGAATTTTATTACGCATCTTTCTATTTAATAAAAGTAAATATTTTTAAATTTAATTTTCCACTAATATATTTTCGAACCAAGATTTTTTTTAGCAATTAATATTTTATAAGATCTATAAATTTTCGAACTATTTATTGTAAGATTGAAATTATTCGAGTGAAAACATTAATTCAAAATTAAGAATTTAAGTAATATCGTAATTTTAAATGCATTTTTGAAAGTATATCCACATGGAAAAAGTTATAACTTTAATAAAAATATTTATAAAAGTTTTTTTATGAAATGTTTAAAATATTACTTTTTTAAAATTTTAATTCATTATATACAATGTTTGACTAAATATCTGGCTCGGAAGAGGTCCGAATTTCTGGATTTTCTGGTTTTTTGGACACACCAGCGCTCACCATGAAATCATTTATTCGAGTCTATCTATACGTTTATATCAGGGATTTCTTTAAATATTTACTGCTTCTTCGCCAAATAATTACACATTTTCACTACTCTTTTTTCTACTTATCTATCTTACTGAAAATAGATTGCTAAATTTAAAAAAAAAGTGAGTTTGTTTAATGATAAAATATGCAGATTACACCCGCTCCATAAAAACAATGTACTGTACTTCCCACCTCCGCCCTCCCAGATTGAAAATCTTGGCACCGTTACTACTGGACACAGGCTAATTATATACTTAAAATATGAAGTAAACAATGGAAAGTAAAAGACGGAAGTGTTTTTAACACACCGTATGCCAGCGGTTACACTAGAACGGGAGTCGTGCAATGCGTACGCCATGGAAAAAAAAATGGTCGCGTGGCAAGTTACAGCTTTATTACAGCCCTCCAAATTTAAACCTAGCCGATTTTCCGGTAATTCCGGATATTTGGTCTGTTACTGTATAACATTTCAGTATTAATATTAACATTAATTAACGTATATACAAGCACACATAGGCTATAATTTTACAAAATAAAATTTTTATTATTAGTGTCTTGTATTTTGTGTATAAGATTTATATCATTTCAAAATAAATAATTATAAGATATATATAAAGTAATAAAATTTATAAAATATTTAATGAAAGTTTCGAATACTGTAATATTATTTAATTATAATAGTAAACCTACATGTTTTATACTCCTAATAAATACAATAGTACAGTACATACGAAGCTACTACAAAGCAGTAGAGGTGATTTATTAAAAATGATATTAATTAACACATTGGTACTGTACATATTGATAATTTCTATAATAAATAATCAAAAATGTTTTAAAAATTTCTTATGCAATAAGTATTTTTATATTTAAACCGTGATTATATTTAAAAGATTTGTGCATATTTTCTTAACTACATATTTAAGCTTGATAAATATTCAAAAATATCTTTTATTAATTATTTGCAAATTGATTTATAATTTTTTATTTGATATACCTACGTAACATTTTTAGTTATTAGTTTAATACGAATATTAATGTAAGATGTTCGACCATAAATTTATAATCATCATTTTATTTATGGCACTCTTGGCATTAAACACTACAAATACGGTCTTAAAATAAAGTACTGTATTAGTGACATTGTCAATAAATCCTTAATATAATCATTCACTTGGAAACAGCAGTGAAGTGCTTAAACCTTAGGGAACCATTGTTACTGTATACCTTTTACAAACAATTAAAAATTTTCCCACGTAGAAGACCCACTTTTTCCTTTACTCCATTTAAGCGAAATCTCTCCCCAAAGTATAGTTAAAACAGTGCTTATAAGCAGCTTAATTTTATTTTATAGAATTTAAGTTAATTAAAAAATTGAATAAAACAGTCTTTAAATGTCATTTAAAATATAACATGTCTAATTAATTAATCATGTCATAAATAAAAATAAGTAATACTACAGAATTCCAGATTTTATTACAGTTATAATTATAGTGGTATGAAATATAATTTCAATAATATAACGTAAAGATAATTTATAAACCACAGGAACTTCGTAATTAATACGAATAGGATATAATAAACATGTATGTTTACTGTATTGTATATAATAAATATATTTTATATACAGGTAGTTATTAGTGTTAATTTATAATAAAGAACAGATTGTGTTATAATATAATAAATTCAGATCAAGGAGAACTGACATATAGACGTTTTAAACATATATTTTTGAAATATTTTAAATGACAATATCAATTGAAAAATACAATTACTCGTTGTATGAATCACACTATTCATTATATACACTCGAAACTGTTATATAAAAATTTAAATATAAAATAATTAGATTCATTTATTAAATGTGATTCAACTTAAAAAAATAAAATTGAAGTAATGAAATTTAAAAAAATTATATTCAGTATATTATCTCTTTAGGAGTCATCTATTTTAGTATCTCTGATCAATGGTGAATGTGTAATTAGTATATAATGGTGGACTGTAAAAAAGAGAAAATTATCAATAGTATATAAGTGAACTAAAGGAACTAACTATTGTCTAGGAATATTTATTAATACGATCCAAACAAAACTACTTTAGAAAGATAAAGGGGCTTTCTATTTGGGGAAGGAACATATTTGTCTCTATATGGTTAAATAATTATTTACAGGGAAATTGCACGTTTAGAAACGAATATAGCCTAAAGAAACTCTGAATTGATAAAACTGAGAAAGGATTTTTGTATTAAACGGAGCATAATTTTCTACTCAAAATTGAAGAGAAAAATATAGAATATGAGCCCATTTCTCTTCTAAAATTATTCGTTTTGATTACTGATAAATCGAATTAATTTTCTAGAAACCTATTAAATATCGCGCTAAATATTATTGTTACCTAAACAGATAAGAATCGGAATATTTATTTATCATTTATAGTTCCGTTGACAGAATGATAGTTCTTAGAATGTAATAGGAAAACCGACAAACTGTTTTTCCTGAACGTAAAAATTAATTGAACGAGTTTATTATTTGACAAAATTACGAAGAAATCGAATTACCGGTAATTTTAATTTATTATCTATATTAAAAAAAAAAGAAACTAATTTCATAAAAATATTTTGAATTTTTAACAGATTATAATACACGTGGAGAGAGACGTCGATGAGTTCTTTGCCCTTGAAAATTTTATTTATTATTTTTCTACACGAAGATTATTTTAGAAATGAATACAAATTAATAACTTAAAATTATTTATTTATTTCGATAAGAACAAAAAGTAGGTTTAGGTTATAATACCGTTTTATATATCGATTGCAGGACCACCACCGCCCTCCAAAAACATCTATATATATATATATATTGTAAACTTATTTGTAATTTTTGTTTATTTACTTTATATCCTTTTTACTATGTATTCACATGAACCTTACTTGTATCATGGATAACAACCGAAGATGGTAAGAGGAAATCTTCCCATTCTACCAATCTAGGGACCCCCCCCTTTTTTTATATCAAGTAAGTAGAATAAAACGGTTTATCATTCAAAATATCACAACATACCAGAGAAAAGATGAAAAGCAACCAAATAAACATTGCATTCGACAATGTCTACATGAAGAACTTAGTCAAAGCAATCAACAAACAATGACTAAGAGCAAAGATGAGTCATGATAACTCAAAGATGACTATGAAAGCTTGATATCATCACAGAATAAGAAGACTCAGAGATGACTCTATGAAAACTCAACGTCATAAGAAAAACACTGCCAATGAATCATCACCTGATGATGAACTTTCTTAGGCTGAAAAGGTTTAAAAAGCAGAGCTCCAGCCAGAGAAAGTCAGTCAGAGAAAGCCAGCCAGAACAGGAGAGTCGAGAAAGAAGGCAGTCAGAGTGAGGACACGGTCCCGTTAGAAGGACAGCTAGCAGGAAACAGCGAAATAGTCAGCAATTGTGGATACAGTTCCAACCCGAGAAAGAGTGACTTAAGAGAAGACAACCCAAAAACGAGCAAGAACCAGACGAAGTGCAGTGAACACCGGAAACCTCCGCAGTCTTGGCCGTCAAGTCAACGTCACAAGAGAAGACATCTTGTTATCTGGTATGTTGTGAGTCGCGAAATACCCCCCTATTAGGTACCCCCCTCGTTGAATAGAAAAGAATAGGCAAATTTCCAAAAATCAGTTTCTTATAACTCTGTTCTAAACTTTTGTTTATGTTAATAAATGTCCTTAAATTGGTTATATCTGACTCTGCATTCTTCCTCCTGAGAGACTCATTCCTGGACTTCAGAGTGACTCTTACCCTCGCGCCTTAATCATCTTTTTTTTATCTCAAACGGTGGTGTGTCCGACAAAACACACCTGGTGGCAGGACTCTACCTAGAAAAGTACGTAATAAACCTTTTACGGCCCGATCCCCACAGTACGATAAAATGAAAGCAATTACTAGCCGCAGGACATTGTCACTGACTCAGTTATTCCTAGAACGTGACGTCACACCAAGGAGGAGGTCGTGTTGTTCTAATTAGCGCCACCTGTATAGTCTACTCGCTACTGGTTAACTCGTCATATGCCTTGTGTCTCTGGAACGCTTGACTGTTACTGAAGTTGTCTTTGTGTCGAAATGTGAAAAGTTCATCGTATCTACAATAAAGATACGGGTTAATAGAGTAAATCTCATCGTATCGATTATTAATTTTTTATTTGAAGACTTCGGAAGTTGGTAAGTAATTTAGAAATATCGCGGTTATTTGTTTATTTCAGTTAGTATTAGTTACTTAATTTTGTTGTAATATTAATCTTAATTAGGTCGTTAATTAAGATCTGAGACATGTATTGATAAGCGGAAATTAAGTTTTTTAAATTTTTTTACTATTCGTTTCCACGTGGTTTCGTATATGTTTTTTAGTGTATGATTGCTTTTCTCCACTGTAATCTGTTTCTCAATAAATGTGATGATTAACTTCAGTATAATTTATAAATACGAAAGACGATTTTTCTTCTGTTGTGTAGAATAGATTACTACAGATATAATCGATTAGAATATTCGAAAATTTAAAGATATACATTTATTAAAATGAAAATTTGTGTTATTTCTGCCAAATTCGGAGCTAGAATCTTACCTTGTATTGAATTTATATTTGAAAGTAGAATAGGCAGGATATAGGATATATTCAGACGTTGCCATTGTTTATAATTATAGTAATATCTGTCGAGTCTATTGAGATGAGTTATTGAATCGCTCTCAAATATAATAGTTTATATGAGTATAATTTAAGAAATAAAATTAAAATTTGGTTCGAGTAATTTGATTGTACTGTACGTACAAGCCTTTTATTCTGCGAGAGATTAGAATACCACGTGCATGGATTGTAAAGTTCACCACGTGCTTCTCTTCGGTTCTTACGATAAGTTGCCGTATTCTATAGAGTTAGGGCTGTTTCACACTATATCCGATTCGACCGACCGGTCCGATCCGACCGATCTTATAATCGGACCGACTAGTAGTAAAAGCCTTCACACTGAGTACGATTTTATGTCGGTGGCCGACTCGCAAGGACCAATCGGAACGCGCGTTACAGATCAGAACACTAGCCAATCGTGGTAAGTTTTTCAATTTAAACAGAAAACATGGCCGTCACGGAAAGCGGTCTTGCATTTCGAATTGTTTTAAAACATATTTCATTCGTATCCAGAAATTTTAGTTCTGAATATGTTACAATTTATCGTCAGGCCATATCTTTGGCGACAATATCTATTGGAATGTTTTACAGTCAATCACGTACCTTCAACGTTTAGTTTTTTGGAAATCTCCGTCCAAGAATTATTTTTTTTTTATGCTGCCTTTATAATCGGCTCGCCGAATATCATAAAGCCACGGATATTTTCTGACTTGGTTTATTAAAGCTTCCGAGAAAACTATACAGGTACCATAAACATCCAATACACCTTATTGCTGAGAACAACTATTTATTAACTAAAACTAACGTTTTCGGCCCAATTTATGGGCCATCTTCAGGTTACAGTTGTTCGACTCTAATACAAAATCGAACACTTTCAAAATTAAACCAAATTCGAACATACGTTTAAATTAAACTAATAGAACAAGCATATCACAAAATAATAATTAACAAAATCAAATAAAATTAAAATGAAAATGAAAATAAAAATAAAATACTGTGACTGGCCGTAAATCTTAAGGAACAATTCCTTATGCATTAACTCAGATACCTACTGAGTCACGGCAGACGTATTATTACGTGTGTTACGTCTTACTATGTATTTCCAGGATGACGGCAACCCCGTCGCATCCTTATAATTTAAACATCTTTCAGCCAAACTCGCTCTGTAGATTTCGCATTTCTCAGTAATGGATGACAGCGTTGGTGAGCGTACTTTTGCAAGAATTTTGGCATCTTCCCATTCAACCACTGAACCATCCACTTGCGCCATTTTGGATAATGCTGTTGCACACCTGTTACCTATACAGGTACCTTCCGCCATTTTCTAACTTCAGATAAATTTAAACTCTGATTAATTATAGCTTCGAAGCTCTCATTGGCTGTAGTTCACCGACTGCTCCGACCGGACTACAAATATTTAACTTTTAAAATCTGTCCGACTGGAACGACTAGTCGGTTGGCCGACTGCTGTTGCCATGGCAACACGACTTGGAGTCGGTCACCACGTGCTTCTCTTCGGTTCTTACGATAAGTTGCCGTATTCTATAGAGTTAGTGGAATGAACGACGAAACTAGATCGACGAAGCTTAAAATTGCTTGTAAATTAGCTTGTAATTAATTTAATTAATGTTGTTGTTATTTTCAGATTTTGAAAATGGCTTCGGGGGGTTTTGATCCTGATCCAGTTTTCCCGATCCCTCCTCGTGGTATGTTTTGTTTCGATGAAGACCATCCACCTATTATCCCCAATAATTATTATTACAGTTCGAATCCAAGCAATCCTGAAATATCATTTGAGCCATTTCCACGGCCGATTTATCCAGGATATCCACGTAGGAGGAGAATCAATCCATATTCTCGATTTGCTGGTGGTTGTAGAATGGAGATAGATGGAAATCCTCCTGTACCACGGGAACAATGTCCAGACCAATTTTATTTTGAATTGCCAAAGGAAGGAATCAATCCAAAGGGTGGTTTTAAAGTGGATGGAGGGCCTCCTATACCATTTGAGTTATTTTTAAAGCATCAAAATTCTTGTGAAGTAAAGAAGAATGGAGCTGTCTTCATTTCTTTTTATTCATTTTTAGAGACAATAATGTTAACACCAACGCAATTAATGACATATAAATTTCCAATGCAATCCTTTGCCAAAGGAAGTACTGGCTGCACTTTTAACAATTTTCATGTATCAAGTTCAAAGTGCGGGGTGAATGATGATTTTCTAAACACAGCTGATTATGATTTTACAGAAAAGAACGTAGTCGTTTTGAACACAGAAATGTGTTACACTAAATTGGGTCTGGAAATAACTAAGGTAACTCTCTTATCATTTGATGGAAGTTTATTATTCGAGACATATGTGCAACCAAAATCACCTATAATTGATTATAACACAGAGTACAGTGGCATCACTGCAGAAATGCTTGAAAAGAAGGAGACACTTCAATTGGAAGAAGTACAAGCATTATTATTAACTATTATTAACAAAGACACCATTATAATTGGGCATGGACTGGAAAATGACCTCAAAGCTTTACATTTTATCCATGCAAAAATTGTAGATACTTCTGTAATATTTCGTACTGAACGTGGATTTCCTTTTCGCCCTTCATTGAAATGTTTATCAGAGAAATTTTTAGGACAATTCATTCAGGAAGATACTCACGATAGCAGAGAAGATTGCCGAGTTTGTCTTGATCTTGTTATGCTTAAATGGTCTTGGAGTGATTTTTACTTAGGTCTATGCAATTGCCCTAATGTATCTGATGAAGTTTTTAAATGAATGTCAATTTGATCCCCCTATTAAGACATAAGTTTAAGATGTTTCAGTAACTGTCACATCAACTAGTCATTTGTTTTGTATTTCATAGTTTTTGTAATACTTATAAATACTTTATTTATATAAAATGTGGTTAAAGTTGAAACATAAAAATGTTTCATTTAAAGATTTTAATAGATTTTAAATAAATCATATACTTATATAAATATGAAGTTATTGTCTTTGGATGAAATTTTATATGTATATAAAGGATCATTGTTATATATACAGTGATAATTTATTGAATAACAGTGCTGTTTAATGGTATTATAAGAACTTTTGTATAATTTTCTAAACATTTTGTCATGTATTTTATAAAATCTGTAATTTTATTTTTAAAATTTTTATATTGTAAATCACGTACAATGTCAATTACATCTGTATTTTATTTGAGAAGTACAAACTATATTTTTGTAATGAACTACAGACATTGTAGAAATGATCAATCTACATTTTTGTATTATTTCACTAAGTGCCTAACTGATTTGACTTAGATTAAAATTTATTCTTTTGTGATGATGTGTGTACCATCAATATATTCTGTTAAAATTGTAACAAGTGCAATGCATTAAAATTTTTTAACAGATATACATTCGTAGTTTGATTATTTATATTTTTTAAACGATTGATTACAGAAAATTATATTTTGTAATAGGTTTAATGCGTTCTGTTAAATAAAACAGAGTCGTAGCTTACGACACATTAAATTTTTAAAGAATATTTGTCTTTCATATTTGAATAAATTATTTATAAAATTAGGTAATAATTGTAATTTCTCACGTCGAGTAAACCCTTCAAGAAAAAATGCACTCTTGTAATAAGAACATGTAGTGAAAACTCGATTATCCGAACTTTGTGGAACTAGCGGTTATTCGGATTATTCAGAAACTTAGTTTGTTTTTGTATTTTCGGTTTTAATGAACAACGGATGTGACAAGGAATACATGTAACCTGAGGCGTTCCCCCTTGTATAAGGGGAACAAGGAAAGTTAACCTTAAAACATGGCACAATAAAGCTACATGGAGAATTTAGTCTGTATATACAGCGCTACATGTTTTATTGTAACTTTCGGATAATCGAGTTTCTATTGTATTCTTACGCTGCATATTTTGACATTTAGAAACACTTAAATCAGCAACAAGGTGCATAACTTTCGTGGCAAATTTAAAATTGTATGTGGCGCCATCTGTTACGAGATTTCATTTTAAAATGTTTAATTATTATAAATTGGCAAATAACTTAATTTTGAGGGTACAGATGAGTTTTATAAAAAGTTGTAAATTCTAATAACGAATAAATGTATAAGTCCTACTCCTATCGACATATGACATGACTCTATTTCCCCATCCCCTTGATCTTTGATTACCAAAATTTAATAGCATTAATGTCCGTTATACACAAGCTACTATGCCAAATTTCGTTAATCATTACTCCATCCTGGGATATTAAACAATTTAAACTTAATAGACGCCAACACACGTACACGGATGCTTATATACATAATCACAAAATTCAATTTTTCTGTGGTAGACGCCATTATATATATATTAATTTTAATCAGAGTTTTAGAACATTTCTCTTTGTTCTTTGTTCCTTCTCACTTCTAGAACTTCCTTTTCTGACTCTTTTCCCGTAGGTGGTGAGGGCGGCGGTTCATGGAACTACAGGAAACAAAGAGAGAAAGAGGTAGCGAAGATCTTTATTGTAATCCAGTGAAGATCTTTACGATAATCCGTCTCGAGTTGGTTCTTACGTTGGTTCGTAGAAAGGTACACCTCCACACTCAATCCAGTGAATATTTACAGTTTATTTACAAAACAAAATATTTCAGAATATACAAGTTTGACGACATTACACACACGGTACAACAAAGGTAGGGTGTCTCACGTAACAGCTTGTCCTTCGGGGACTATTAGACTCTGGGGAAACTCCGGTCGGTTTGTGGAGTTGGCTCAACCGTACGACCTGTCCAGTCTCCGCCCTGGTCACACTATGCGACTTCCAGCCGCGCAGGCGACCGCAACTGCAACAAGCGCGAGTCGCGCGCGTCTTCTCGTGGTCACACATTGTTCGTTGACGTTGCAACTCGGAACACCTGACCCTATAATAAACCAATAAAATTACAGCAGCTTGTTTTTGTCTACTTTCGTAAGTTTACCGACATTTTTACGTTCTACTTCAGAGTATTTACGGAATTTTAGCTACTTTTCTTATTAAAATAGCAAGCAGTTCCTTTTCTGGAATGAATAAAAGAAAAAAGGCGCTAATTTTGTTAGAGCTGGCGAGAATATACGAAGAGAAAAATAAGAAAAAACGTTTATGCTGGGTTAAAACTTGACGAAATGAAAATCAACGGGCTAAACAATCGTGCTTTCACCAGCTGATGAATGAATTAAGGCTTTCGGATGCCGTAGGTTATAGGGGATATATCCGTATGAATACCAATACTTATATATAATTTAGGCGAAACGTTTCGTAGTTTGGCATATCAATTTAGAGTGGCCCATAATTCGATATCAGTCATTATCCCAGAAGTTTTGGATGCTATTTATCAATCTTATAAAAGTGAATATTTGAGGGTAAGTGTTGTTTAGAGGAAAGCTTGAATGATTTAATTCATTTATAATCGATATATTTTTTCTTTTATATAAGCATTTATTTTATTCAATTGTATATTATTAAAAGTAATCAAACTTTTTAAAATAAATCTAACAATAACTTTTATAAATTCAGATTTGATTTATATCAAATATAGCATTTAAATGTACTGAAACTGAGTTAATACAAATGTTATAATCAAGATATGTTGACAAATATACAACACAAAGTATGACGTGGCACAAAGACGTTTTCTGATTGGATGCGCGTTTGCAACCGTCGCGAGTAGAACAAACTTTTTGTTTCTAGTTGTGGTTGCAGTCGCGCCGGTTTTCGAGGGAGGATTACTAGTTAACGGGAACAGCCGTCGCGGTTGCAGTCGCCCGTGCGGCTGGAAATCGCATAGTGTGACCAGTCCCTGAGATCGTTGCCTGAGGAGAACACTCTCTCTACGCTCTGCGGGCTGTCCAAGTGCCTGAGACTATCGTACTATCCGTCTCTTGCCCTTCTCCCCGTTCCTCTCGCCACTCTTACTATATTTAAAGCAGCGGTTCCCAACCAGTGGTCCGTAAGAGCTAAAATATGGTCCGCGAAAGATTTAAAACTTTTATTCGCTTTAAATTATTATTCCCACATTGATACAAACTGAATTTAATTTTTACTAAAAGTGTTGTTTTCTATTATAATAGTACTGTTAAAGCATGTTACTCTTGAGTTTAACGATTATGTATGTTAAAAGTTTTGATTAAAGTTTATTTTTAGATTGACACAGTTTATTTTTCTTAAACCTTGTGGTCCCTGCTAACAACAATGAAATCAAAGGTCAAAAAAAGGTTGGGAACCGCTGATTTAAATGCTCGCGCTTAGAAGTAGGAGGGTAATTGGCTGAAGATGTCACGTGACTCTGACGCCATTGGATTCCGAAATCTCGTATGCAGTAGTATTTCCGGGTGGGTTGATTCATTTTTGTGTGCTGTAGAGGGGAGAATTAATATAACGTCTCTTCTTTCGTTAAATTGTAATTAAGAATTTTTAATAAATGAAAATATTTTGCATGCGATTATTCACATTTTTCTCGTATTACGTAACGTCGGGGAGTTGACTTTTCCGGAAATTTTATAGCCTGACAGATCTAAAATAACGTTTACTCGTTTAAATACTGTCAAAGAACATTAAATTAGCTAATTAGAGCTTTAAAAAACGATTAAAAAAGAGAATTTATAACGATTTTACTTCGAAAGTCGTAGTTAGAATAGGCGGGGCTTTCTGCGGCAACTTGTAGCTACCGCGAGTCTGTGATTGGTTAAAGTAATGTCTATAAAAACAGAAATAGCCAATTAAAGTTTAGAAGGAGTTTCCCTTTAATTGTTTAGAACCAATTGTTCAGTAAGTGCTTCTAATTGCTGTAGAATGGTGCGGGATAACGAAACACTTACGTGATTTATTATTACCAAAGTTAATCAGTCTCACTTATTGTTAGTTACAAAAAGTATTAACAACATATATACAATAAATGAAAAAAATGCAAAATTAAAAGAAATGTATTAAAGTAGTGCTTTTTTTTGCTTGTAACACCAACTTTTTAGTGACGGTCGATGTGAGATTTCGAAAAGTTGTACGAGGTCGACGATCAAAAATGTTTGGCGACCCTTGACCTACAGAATAGTGAATCAGAGTTTAAACTCGGATTAAACGCAAATTTATCGAATTTTTTAGATTAATTTATTTAAAATCAAGGGTGACATGACCTATCAGTGATACTAATAATCCTGATAAAATTAATCGCAATAATTAAATTTTAACCCTTTTCAAGACAAACTGAAGCCCAGTTGTAAGTAGGCTATACACGCCCTGATAAACAATTAGGATCGATTCAGTCGGTTATAGTGTGAAATAGCCCTAATAAACCACTGCTTTCTGATCTTCCTGCACACCCGTTTGCCCTGGGGCAAATGACCACTCAATTCTTGTCATTGACAATCACAATCGTAAGATAAGGAGAATGGATTAGTCAATTAGTTGCTAGAATAATGTTTGTTAATTGCGATTCGGCTAGTCTCTCACCTGGATGCTTCAGAACTTCTAGTTAGATAACGTATCATTTAAAATTTTCTTTTTAGTTAATGCAATTACGAATTGACGTTTAAACAGAAAAATTCGATTCCATAGACTTGTAAAACATATTTGTTTTTTGACTGGATTCATTAATCTAATCATGTACGAAGCATATTTAGGCCTATGTTTTAATGAATATCTTTATTTACGTTAGCCAACGTATATCAGACCTCTCTGTGTACAAATAATACATAAAAATGAAAGTATAAAAAATTACATCAGTGAATAAAAATAGAGTAACATTCAATCACTGTTACGCAATTAGTTTTGATTTTCTTACATCAAATGCGTAGTATTTGCATTATAGAAGCATTCAATGTATTTGATTTATCTTTGACTCACAAGTGATACAGTAAAAATTGTGATATCAAAATAGTAGCCCAATTGGAATTATTACTTAAGCGGTGGCCAAATACAGTAGTTAATTGCTGGTACTGTGTACAGTACATGTAATCAGTTTGTTGTTTTTTCTTTTATTATAAAAGTTTCAATATGCGTTTTCGTATTGTTTTTCTTTTCCCTGTAAATAAAGCAAAGATAAATTCGAAGCCGAAATTAACTGTTTATTGTTGCTACGGTTGGTTTTTCGTAACGTCTGTCGCCCACGATGTCAGAAAAGTAGAGAAATGAGTGGTGTGATCTACAGAGAGAGAGAGAGAAAGGGAATTGTCGAACTCAGTCTTACAGAAAATTTGCATAAGGTATGTTAATATATTTTTGATTGTAATTATTTAGCCTTTTGAAGTAGAATTACAAATTTAGTTATATCAGAGCTAAATTGAATTATTTTGATTTTATATGGCAGGAATAAAGTATCAAATAAGTCAATTAATTAAATATCTACTAATGTGGAGTAGATAACGATAAGGACTTATCCTACCAGTGATAAGTTGGAAATAGTCCTCCTTTAGTTAGTATTAATATAAGAACTTAGCATAAAGTTTATTTACACTTAACGTAACAATAAAATAAGCTACGAACTAAAACTTTACATCAAATTAAATTAAGGGATCATCACATCAGATCCAAATTAACACACGACAGAAATCGCTATTCACCTTCAAGTGTTTAAAAAAATGGTTACAAAATTCTGTATTTACCGTTATCACATACAGTATCTATATTTTATTTTTAGTTCCCCGATAAAGAGTCGCTGTCTTTCAGTCATCACTTTCATATCTATCTAAAGTCAGCTTCCTATCAGCTTCTTCCCTTATCTTACCTACTTGTTTCTATTCATAACATTCCACACATCTAGCCTTCCATATGCCTCTCTTAGCGAGAGCAATAAACCAATTCAACATATAATCATTCGTGTTATTAACATAATAATTATATTGATATTTTACATTTACCCACGTTAGTTTAGTTTTCCACAATTTACTCGCCCAATCCCATACAGATACAGCAATCGAGCATTCATAAAAGACCAAGATGATATTCTTTTAAATTCTAATATAATCAATTGCCGAGTGTAAGTAATTAAATGGTTAATTCTTTTACGTTCGGTTCAAATCAGATATACAGTAGTCACCACTGAACTTAGACCGGGCTGCAGTTAACATCCATCCGATAGATAGGTTTAAAAAAGAGTAACTTTGAATCATTGAATGAATGTTTTACATAATTTAAAACAAATATACAGTAATTAATCTTCATTTTTGCTAAATATCAACTTGATATCTTGCAGGTTTAACAATATTGAGCCAGTCAAACTTGATCTCCATCCCCATCAATGAACATAGACCAGCCGATAATTTGCATTTAAATAATGTTACAATTGCAGTATTTCTGAAACAACTGATTATTTTAGCCTCATTTTAGCCTTCGGTGATCCTGTGAATGATATAAGGTGCTTTTTTAGTTTTATTTATGAACTTTTGCATTTGTCTACAATGGCCAGAGGAAAAGTTGTTTCAGAAGATTTAAGGAATGCAATCATTGATAAACAGTCGTGGCATGGCAGAGAGCTATTAGTAAAGAGATAATGCTAAGCAAGACAACAGTGCACCAGATTATTGTTCAATACACTAACCACGGCCATGTTATACCTAACAAAGCTGCTGGACATCAGCGAAAAACTTGATAGGAGTTTGAAAAGAATCGTAAAAAACAACCGCTACACCCAGTGGTGATATTCGAAATATTTAACAAAGGGTTCGCTGGCAGAAAATTTTTCCCTGACAATCACCGACAAACGAAATGAAAGTTTTGGCTAGAAATAAATACAATACCTTTTCTTGCGATATATCTAACTAGCTGACCCGGCCACGCGTTGTTGTGGCTCAAAATGTATCTATTATAAATGTGTAACACTTCCCCCATGGGGGAATTTCAAAAAATCCCTTTTTAGTGTATATTCTGTTGACGTCACCTATTATAACGCAATTAAAAACGCAAAAAAACCGCATGTAAAATAGTATAAATAGAAGCCGAGTTCTTCACGGTAAGCCTTAATTCTGTCCCTTTCCCCGCTGGCGAATATCGAAAAATCCCTTTTTAGTGTATATTCTGTTGACGTCACCTATTAAAACGCAATTAAAAACGCAAAAAACCGCATGTAAAATAGTATAAATAGAAGCCGAGTTCTTCACGGTAAGCCTTAATCCTGTCCCTTTCCCCGCTGGGGAATATCGAAAAATCTCTTTTTAGTGTATATTCTGTTGACGTCACCTATTAAAACGCAATTAAAAACGCAAAAAACCGCATGTAAAATAGTATAAATAGAAGCCGAGTTCTTCACGGTAAGCCTTAATCCTGTCCCTTTCCCCGCTGGGGAATATCGAAAAATCCCTTTTTAGTGTATATTCTGTTGACGTCACCTATTAAAACGCAATTAAAAACGCAAAAAACCGCATGTAAAATAGTATAAATAGAAGCCGAGTTCTTCACGGTAAGCCTTAATCCTGTCCCTTTCCACGCTGGGGAATATCGAAAAATCTCTTTTTAGTGTATATTCTGTTGACGTCACCTATTAAAACGCAATTAAAAACGCAAAAAACCGCATGTAAAATAGTATAAATAGAAGCCGAGTTCTTCACGGTAAGCCTTAATCCTGTCCCTTTCCCCGCTGGGGAATATCGAAAAATCCCTTTTTAGTGTATATTCTGTTGACGTCACCTATTAAAACGCAATTAAAAACGCAAAAAACCGCATGTAAAATAGTATAAATAGAAGCCGAGTTCTTCACGGTAAGCCTTAATCCTGTCCCTTTCCCCGCTGGGGAATATCGAAAAATCCCTTTTTAGTGTATATTCTGTTGACGTCACCTATTAAAACGCAATTAAAAACGCAAAAAACCGCATGTAAAATAGTATAAATAGAAGCCGAGTTCTTCACGGTAAGCCTTAATCCTGTCCCTTTCCCCGCTGGGGAATATCGAAAAATCCCTTTTTAGTGTATATTCTGTTGACGTCACCTATTAAAACGCAATTAAAAACGCAAAAAACCGCATGTAAAATAGTATAAATAGAAGCCGAGTTCTTCACGGTAAGCCTTAATCCTGTCCCTTTCCCCGCTGGGGAATATCGAAAAATCCTCTTTTTAGTGTATATTCTGTTGACGTCACCTATTAAAACGCAATTAAAAACGCAAAAAACCGCATGTAAAATAGTATAAATAGAAGCCGAGTTCTTCACGGTAAGCCTTAATCCTGTCCCTTTCCCCGCTGGGGAATATCGAAAAATCCCTTTTTAGTGTATATTCTGTTGACGTCACCTATTAAAACGCAATTAAAAACGCAAAAAACCGCATGTAAAATAGTATAAATAGAAGCCGAGTTCTTCACGGTAAGCCTTAATCCTGTCCCTTTCCCCGCTGGGGAATATCGAAAAATCTCTTTTTAGATGTATATTCTGTTGACGTCACCTATTAAAACGCAATTAAAAACGCAAAAAACCGCATGTAAAATAGTATAAATAGAAGCCGAGTTCTTCACGGTAAGCCTTAATCCTGTCCCTTTCCCCGCTGGGGAATATCGAAAAATCCCTTTTTAGTGTATATTCTGTTGACGTCACCTATTAAAACGCAATTAAAAACGCAAAAAACCGCATGTAAAATAGTATAAATAGAAGCAGAGTTCTTCACGGTAAGCCTCAATCCTGTCCCTTTCCCCGTTGGGGAATATCGAAAAATCCCTTTTTAGAGTATATTCTGTTGACGTCACCTATTAAAACGCAATTAAAAACGCAAAAAACCGCATGTAAAATAGTATAAATAGAAGCCGAGTTCTTCACGGTAAGCCTTAATCCTGTCCCTTTCCCCGTTGGGGAATATCGAAAAATCCCTTTTTAGTGTATATTCTGTTGACGTCACCTATTAAAACGCAATTAAAAACGCAAAAAACCGCATGTAAAATAGTATAAATAGAAGCGGAGTTCTTCACGGTAAGCCTCAATCCTGTCCCTTTCCCCGCTGGGGAATATCGAAAAATCCCTTTTTAGTGTATATTCTGTTGACGTCACCTATTAAAACGCAATTAAAAACGCAAAAAACCGCATGTAAAATAGTATAAATAGAAGCAGAGTTCTTCACGGTAAGCCTTAATCCTGTCCCTCTCCCCGCTGGGGAATATCGAAAAATCCCTTTTTAGTGTATATTCTGTTGACGTCACCTATTAAAACGCAATTAAAAACGCAAAAAACCGCATGTAAAATAGTATAAATAGAAGCAGAGTTCTTCGCGGCAAGCTTTAATCCCGTCCATCTCCCCCCGTAGGAGAATTTCGACATGTATATTATATAAAAACACGTGCATATTCGAATGCAACGTTGTGTCAAAATTTCAAAGGAATCGGTAGGAACAAACAAACGTTGTATTTTATTTATATAGATAGGTAGAAAATGATCTGCTTAGGTCCATTCTCACTGAAAAGCATAATGCCTTACAGAAAAGCAAACTTAGGTCGTCGGAAGTTAGCGCCATCTGTTGGACATAAAAGCCTTAATCCATATATAAATATATTTTTGAAAGGGGGGAAATGGTGATCTTCACATATGCCACAAACCTTCGTGGGAATGTATTAAACAACTTCCCAAAGTTTCATGGCAATCGGATAAATGGTGTGGTAATGCATGAAGGACAAACACACACACACACACACACACACACACACACACACACACACCGACATACATTCGTTTTTATATATATAGATAATCAGTGAGGTATTTGGAACGTAACGAGCCCTGGGCCACGACCAGGTAAAAATAGCATATTAGTGCTGTCCACCTTGTTGTTTTTTTTTTTCTTTTAAGGCACAGAAATTTTACACCCCAAATCGCACTACTCATAGTAGACAGATGTCATCATCTCTTGTAATACAATATCCCAATATCCTTTTTATTTCGCTGTCCATAGCCCGACACGTGTTCCACAGCCATCTTGTATTATCTCGCGCGCGTGAGATTGTGGGATCTCTCTTATGACTGGATCTAGTTTCAAGAACTCTCTTGAATCGATCGCGATTAAACCTCGTTTCGGTCGAGATTGAAACGGTCGAGAGAGATCGCACCAAGACATAGTCCCCAACCTTGCTCACAATCTAGATTGAAATGCTCGGTGCGAACGGGGTATAAGGCTTTAGTTTAGTAGTATTACAGAGTAAAATACGTATATTTTAATATATTTAAAAAAAAAAACAAAACCACTGAGAAATGTTCCGTGTGTTTAACAAGGTTCGGGAAACTGAAAATTTTAACAACGGGTTCGGCCGAACCTGTGCGAACCCGCTGAATATCACCACTGGCTACACCACAGCATTGAATGTAACTACAATATGGAATGATACAACTGAAAGAATGTATCTGTTTCGACTGCAAGAAACACATTTCCGGTTCTATGCAGCACTTGAAAAACCTTTATAACAGCACATCAAAAGAAGAAACGGGTACAATGGGCCAACGAACATCTTTCCTAGTCTCAACAAAAGTGACAAGGTGAAATTCTGGGGTCTGATGAATCAAAATTTGAATTATCAGCAACAGACAAAAGCAAACGTGTCATTCGATCTGTCAATGAAGCTCATGATCCATCGTTAAATCCCTTAGTGAAGTTTCTTGCCAGAGTCATGGTTTGAGGATGTATGAGCGCCAGTGGTATGGACCACTCAGTTGACCTATGTTGATGGAACACGTGCTTCTTCAGAGCAATACATTAACATTCTACAACAGTGTTTACTTCCGTCCACAGCAAAGCTATATCTAAATAGAACCTGCATTTTCCAGCAGGATGGGGCCACATGTCATACAAGCAGAAAAATAAAACGGTGACTTGCAAAAAATAACACAGAAGTTCTTCCTTGGCCATCCAACAGCTCAGATCTTTCACCAATTGAGAATGAATGGAACATTATGAAGAGACGTCTGAGAAAAAGACGCCCTCAGACAATTGAAAAACTAAAAGCTTCCATCCTAACTATCCGGAATTCCATAACGGCAGATGAATGTGAACACCTAGTCAACAGCATACGAAAACGTATAGAAAGTGTTTTGGCTGCAAAGGATGATGTAACAAAATATTGAACATGCATTGGTCTGTGTTCATTGACAGCGGTCTTTGTTTTCTGATGCCTGTGACTCAAGTTTGACTGGCTCAATTTTGTTAAACTTGCAAGATATCAAGTTGATATTTAGCAAAAATAAAGATTAATTACTGTATATTTGTTTTAAATTATGTAATACATTCATGCAATGAATCAAAGCTACCTTTTTTAAGCCTATCTATTAGATGGTACAATTATCATTTCTTATCACATATTGTAAAAATCACACTTTATGTCGCTGTTACTGAATTTTTTCATTTTTCTCTCATACAGTATTTGAAGATAAATTAATTCATTTGTTAATTTCAAATCCTTCTATCTCCCTTCAACCAACAAAATTTAATTGTATCCATGCGCAATCCACGGGATTGGCATGCCGCATGCCAATCCTGGGATACAATGCAAAATATTAGCCGAGACATACACATCTCACACAGAGAATTTTGTAAGGGTATTTTTACATTTTCGGGTTCCTCGAATGTCAAAACGTCGAGAAATGCAAAAGCTCGGGAATCAAAATTTGACAGGAAAGTAATAATATAATTTTTGCGACAATGTTACTGAAAAAATTGCGCCACGTCTCTTCTTTCTTGTGTATTTACAAAAAAGAAGAGACGTGGCGCGATTTTTATTATTGTATATTTCTTTACAAAACGCATTTGTGCTTTCTACTGTAGGCCTATATTATAAATAATTCACGGGTATCACGGGTGTTCTTTGTATTTAATTTCGAGCGTAACAAAATAAATTTTTTTGACCATTAACTGCAAAGCTGGCAACACTGGAAACACTTGGTTTTGGTTTCGGTCCAATATTTTATTCCCGGCTTTGCTCGTAAATGCGTTTCACGTGACAGAAATTAAGTGTGACGTTTAGCCTGAAATATGTGATAAGAAATGATAATTGTATATCTGATTTAAACCTAATGTACGTAAATTATTTTGTTTTGAATAGCTTTACGTTTTTTATAACTAAAAACGATGTGTATGTTAAACATACGAAACCATCATTTGGGCGCCATGTTTGAAACGGGAGCGCGACTACTTACAACGTGCGTCGACTCTAAAATTTCTGTTTGCCTACGTTAAGAGAATGTACATTACGTTCACAATAATCTCCAACAATCGTAGTAAAAAATGAAACGTAATATCAGTTGTGTATGATCGGATATAGTGGCGAAAGCGTGCTTTCCCTGTAGTACAGTACATGTACAGTACATCTTCCTATCTAACATGGCGTCGAAGTGATGGTAGCGTGTCGTACCACGTGTAATTACTCAAGTTTTTGAATTGCTTTCATTTTTAATTGGTAAGTTGTAATCACTCAAGACACGTGTACAGTATTATATATATTTCAAACGTGTAAGTTATATTTGTCGCCGTTAGATTTATTGATATTTTATACTGTGATTGACATTATGTGGCACACTCTGACATGAGAGAAAGTGATATTTTGTCTGGTGCCCATCTTAATAAAGTATTCATTAGTATACTTGTTGCGAGATGTTTATTTGACGAAAAAAAATATACAGGAATAGTCGCATTATAACTGTAATAAGTTGGCAAGAGTTGATTTGATTGTTTCGATTGCCGTTTAACTATAGTAACGACAACCAATACGAGTGCCCGCGGAGGTCTGCTGGCCTTTTATATCAGTGTTTTCTTTGTACTGATAGTTGTTATGATTTGTAAAAGGCTTTGTTGATGGACAACTTTGCTTTGGGAAAGCTTGCTTCTGTGCCCATTATTTATTTGTATACAATATCACAAGTTCTTATAGAAAATTTGGGAACTGGGAAGTAAGGGTTTCCACTAAATACTTAAGAATGTTATGTTGGAATGTCTTTAAATGCCTGTCTTTTTTGTGGTCTCTGACTCCTGATGGTCTGATCGGGACTTGTTTAACAATCAGAGGCCCATGGGCACAGATTAAGGTGGGGGTTTTAACAGTAGGCAAATTTGATGATTTAGAAAATTTATAAATTTGCACGAACATGTATAAATAATCGTGTGATATTTCAAGTATTTTAAAAATTTCAACTGTAGGAAGTTGTAAATTTCATTTAAAAATAAGGTTATTGTAAACATACATATATTTTATTGGGTGAAACTAATTATTTTAATTGAAAATGCTTATGTAAAATTTTTTCCTGCAAGTTAACTTTACACCAGTGAAATTTATATATATATATGCAATAGTTAAGTATATAGTAAAAAAATATGTTTAAACATAGTATTGTGGGGGCCCTGGGCACCGGCCCCAAATGCCCTTATGTAAATCCGGCCCCGAGTCTGATAAAGATTAAATGTTGCTACATAATGCTAAATTTAAGTATGATGTTCACATGTTACAGATATAATTAACAATTATTCTAACAGCAATCCCGGCGATTTAATGGGCTCCAGAACTAAGGAGAAGCATTTGGTGAGCAAAATATTCTATTCATCCATATATGATATCCAGATTACATATTTTACAGAGCATATCTTGTCTTATTCGTATAATACTATTCAATTTAAAAACTTGGCAATGATACTTAAAAATATTGTTATTTATTTCTTTCCAAAACAAATTTAACTTTAATAAATAATCTCGAGCAAATACTATTTATTAAAAATTGAATATATATTGTGATGCTATCTGCAGCTATCACAATAATAAACGTATTTACTTACTAAGCTTTCAATAATATATACATCTGCTGTCATATTAAGCTTTGTCATACTATATGTCTGGTCTTGATTTTAATCTATCTAATGCCGTTCTCTACATTAATGAAAGACGGTTAGATTGAAAACAGTGAGAATGTATAGGTCTGCAATCCAATAATCACAATTCAAGTGACAAATTGTAGTGAAGGTATAGTAATTTTTCTGTATTTGTAGGAAGTAAGCAATTTTATTAGTCGTCATGGGTAATTTTTTAAAAATATAAACATATATAACTTTCTTATTGAATTAAAAGATGCTGCTTTCACCTTCTCGAAAGATTTGAGAAGTTGAGAACCTACTTTTGAGAAACGAGAATCACTGGTTTTGAGATTTATTGCCTCCCTTGGGAGCAGAAGGCTCAAGGAGATTAAGGAACATTTGAAGACGACGGGGATAATAATTCATTTTAAAATAAAAAAACTTTTGTCATTCGATCCTACTGATCTTTAGAACTGACACTAAGCAGTCAAACACGAACAGTAACAAAAAAACTTTATTAAAAAGGTCAGAGCTGTCACCGACATCCTCGGTCAACACCCGGGCAGATCCAACGAACTTTCGCGCCTCTTCTTTTTCTCGACATTACCAGCCAACTCTCGTTGGCAAGTGTTGTCAGACGGTGTTCGGGATTTCTGGTGCTGGCGGCCACAAATTTTACTATTGAACTTCGAACATTCTAAACAAAACAATCTTACTTGAGCTTCAAAGCCAGTTTTTGCATGACTTTATGCTTATATGCTTATGCTTTACGCTTAGATCACAAAAAGCACTTGTCTTTGCAAATGTAATGAGAAAATACATAAATTGCAATCATATGAATTATGTAAATTAAACTAACTATTTGCAAAAGTAATCAGTTCATTACGAAATTATTAAATAAATTTGTAGTTGCTCATAAAACTGTCACTGGCTTTAACCTCAGTGATATCATGATCATATTAATAATATATAAAAATATGTAGAAGGTGGACAAGATGGTGAAATTAAGGTTTTTTTTATTTAAATAAAGCTGAAATACTGGCAGGATGAACTTTATTCTTTCATTTTGACAAGTTTAACTATTACATTGAAACTTGCAATAGTGACAAAACTTTCATCATAATTTTATTCAAAAGTTTTGCAGAGAAAATATTGTTAATTGTTTCTTGGCTATTTAAAATAGTAACAGTTTACCGTCTTATTCTGTATGCAAATGACGAATGGGATAATTTAAGGATATCTTAATTTAAGGATATATTAATCAAGTATTTTAAGATACTTTTGAATTTTTATTTGTTTATAAAATTTACTTGTTTGTTATATTTTTATTTGTTTGTTTATAAAAATTTCATTAAAATTAATTTTTAGTGTACAGTGACTGATTTTATGGGAGTGCTAATGAAATGTATGTGCTAAAAAGAGGTGGTAGTACGAAAAAGTATGATAAACACTGCTCTAAGCCATTTGTTTCGTGCAGTTTTAAATATAGTAAATCAGCCGATACTTGGTAAACAGGAAAAACAAGAATACTTAGTATTCAGTATAATGGTTATTCAGTATTTGACTAAAAATTTGTATTTGGTCCATCTCCAGTTTAAATATTATTTTTCTAATCTTTGACTTTTTCATTGTATAGCTGTATTAAATAATAAAAATAATCTTCATGTATATAAAATTAAAAACAGTTTGTATTTTTCAGTGTGTTAAGAATTTTTAACGAAAATGGCTTCAGCAGGTGACGTGAAGATACAGACTCTGGTATTTTTTGATACTGAAACTACTGGACTTTCACATTTGATAGGCAAAAGAAATGTACAAATTACAGAATTATCACTTCTAGCCGTTGACAGAAGAGAATTTGAAAGCAATAATGAAAACATTCGCGTCATGAATAAACTAAACCTCTTCTTTAGACCAAGGTCCCGTATTTCATCCGATGCTGGAAAATTGACAGGTAATGTATTAGCAAGTACAAGTACAGTACATTAGTAAGTCATAATAATCACCACATTTATTACACTAAAAATTTCCAATTGTAATGGATTTTATTAATTACAACTAGATTTTTAGCATAATTGCTAATATTTTATAATTTTACAAATTATCCTGCTTTCTCTATCTTTTCTTAGAATATCATTTCGTATCTTTCTGCTAGTGTCATAGAAGATGTCCTTTAAACTCCGAAGCATTCGGAGTTTAAAAGAAATTTTCCAAAGTTTTTTATATAGTTATATCGACAAATTTTGTAAATATAACACTTACTAAACGCTGCATAAATAACCAATATCCAGCGAGAAGAATTTACAAGAAAGCGAGTAGTTAGCTTAATGATGCCCATTAAACATGGTTGAAAAATATTTGCTTTCCTGTAATTTCTTCTTTTCAGATATTGGTTATTTGTGCAGTGTTTATTAACGTCTTCCCAGTTTTGAGTAGTCAAATTCATAACACTTATACATTTTATATAATTTCAGGTTTAACCAATTCATTACTTCAGTTTCAAGAAACATTTAAAAACAGTGCTGAAATAATAAAATTATTCCTAAAAAGATTGAATAAACCTATTTGTATTTTAGCTCATAATGGTAATAGATTTGATTTTCCTCTTTTAAAAGCAGAATTTAACAATTCTAGAATGGACATTTCTGGATTGATGTTTTGTGCAGACACCTTACCTGCCTTCAGGTTCATTCTTTCTAAAACAAACGTAAAAATTGAATCTCCTTCAGTAAAGAATGAAGGATCAAATCAAATTGAATATCTTACTGATGCTTTTTCAAATGTACATTTGGATAATAAATGTAACAATGACAAAGATGAAAACGTTGCTAAAGATAATGTAGAGCTTCTCAAAAGTACTCCGTCTAACGAAATATGCAGAAAATCTGCAGACGTGCAACAAACGTCAGAGGATGAGAAATTATACAAAACAGAAAGTTCGGTCAGAAAACAGCTACTTACTAATCATCCAGATGTTAAACAGAATACCTCCGTTGATAAAAAAACTCCGTCGAAAACAAAAGTAAAAATGTCTTACAAATTAAGCAGCCTGTACGAATATTTTTTTAATCGCCCTCAACCCGATTCGCACGCAGCCGAAGGCGACGTTTTGGCTCTGTTAAAAATGGCAAAGAAAATAAACGATCAGTTTCTGACGCGGATCGAAGAAAAGAAAGTCCCATTTGAAACTATAAAGCCATTATGGGAATAATTTTAAGATAATTTCTAGTCATTATACATAGAAATACTGTATATGTAATACACATCAAAGAATAATGCAAAAATGCATTGCTTTTAGTTTATACTTTTTTGTAACTGCATGCTTCGGCTCCTTTTTTATCATAACTTTTTATAAGAAAATGCTTTTTTATTTATGGAAATAGCAATTTTACAAATATGAATAGGAAACTATATACTGTAATAATAGAAAAGAATATATGAATGCCCTAATAAGTCAAATTATTTTTATTTATTTATTTAGAGAAATTACTTTTAATGTTTTATTTTAAATGATTGTCG
This sequence comes from Centruroides vittatus, assembly GCF_030686945.1. Classification (NCBI taxonomy): domain Eukaryota; kingdom Metazoa; phylum Arthropoda; class Arachnida; order Scorpiones; family Buthidae; genus Centruroides; species Centruroides vittatus. The sequence continues at coordinate 754,830 of NW_027122680.1, forward strand.
AATTCGCTTCGAAATAACTACAACGATTCTTTAAAAAATGTTGCCGTCCGTAACTTTGTTTATATGTCGACTTACAATTCTTCTTGAACTGGATTTTTAAATGGTGGTATTATTTTTTATTGTATTTATTTTAAAATTTACGTAAATGCAGAAATATATAACATCAAACAAAGCTGTGTGAGCAAATGTATAGATAAGATACGTATATCAATAAGCTGATTCTAAATTGAATATAAGGTAAACATTGTAATTTTTATATTATTTTTGTCACTAAAAGTAAATTATTATCTGATCGTAGCACGTGCTAACTGTAATAAAATGTTTAATTGAAAACTAATTAGTTTAGAATAGATTCTAGAATAACATACAATGCAACTTAAATTTCTGCTTACTGTGTAGATATATTGTTAGTTAAGATATTAGACCTGTGTTTGATTTTTACTTTCAGACTGTATGTAATACAAGTCGGATCATATAACCGTACAGATCACACAGTGACCTGTACGGCTATACATTCTAATGTATTACAATCTGGGAGCGAAGATCAGACGGGTCTGGATAGCCTAACTGGTGAGACATCTGCACGTTCCCATTTGGCACAGAGATTAATTGAAAACTTTGTCGTCTATCGGTTTTGTAAATTATTTACTTGCAAGAAACAGTCCCGGATTTAGGGTTCCATGCACCCCGGATTGTGGCAGGTCTTGAATAACCGACAGGTGCTAACTCAAAAGTTTAATTGTTTGAATATTTATATGGTCGAGATGCTTTTGATGGGGATGGTCCAATAAACCATATTTGCCATCATAAATGTTTATAAAAATAATGCTAATTATTTATTGTGACATCGTCACAATAGCGGGCTGCAATTTTTAACCATATTTTTAATTTATTTTATTTAAAATCTGTGCCCTCCACCACAAATTAGTAGTGGCTTGCCCTTGTACTTCATACTTTTCCGTTAACAATAGAGTCGTGCCGGTCATCTATCTAACTTCGTTCTCGAGATTAATTAAGGAAAGACGGACGGACGACAGTGGAAACTTTTAGGTCTACAATTTTTTTGAAAAATTGCATCCGAATAATAAGTAAAAAAGGCGATATCCGAGTGGCTAAGAAGCTAGGATTTGGCCCTACTCGATGTGTGATCGACCCTGGCAGTTTTAACTGTTCTGTTATTTTACCGTGTCATTAGCATTATTATTGGTATTATTATTCCTCACACTTAAAGGTTATAAAACAAGAGATTTAAGAAACGTGATGTCATTTCCTGTTTAGCTAAAACGTGGTTACATACAATACGTACGTCACCACAAGCGAATAAGCTTCAGACGTTATTGCGGATGGACAAAAAAGACAAGGCTGATATGATAATAGGTTAGCACAATTGCAACGTTTTTACCGATTGCCATACTTTCCCTCAGTTATATATAACAGAGGGAAAGTACGAAGATCGGTCAAAAAATGACTTCCCAAGATTTTTACGTTTTTGGACTCAGGACACTTTGAAACGCCGAGAAATGCAAAAAAATCGGGTTTTTTTTTCCTGTGTATTGCACATGTTGTTCATCCTTTCTGAAGCTTAATGACTCCCGTGTGTCTTGTTGAACACTAAAATTTTGCAGGGAGGTTTATTTATTGGGGGTATCGATGCTATTAAATTTTGTGATTAATTAAAGGTCGAGGGGTGGGAAGATGGAGTCGTGTGTATCTCCAATAGGGTCGGACTTGATGACGATTTTACTCGTTATTAGCATCTACAATTTTCTTTATAAAACCCATCCCTACTCTCAAAATTAAGCTCTGCGCCATTTTATAACAAAAATGTAAAAAGTTTTTCAATAAAATATGATAACGGACGGTGCTACCAAAATTTCAAATGTTGCCGTGTTATGGACAATTTCCTCATACGCTCGTTCGCAACCCTTGAAATATAACAATACCGCCATATGTGAAAATAATAAAAGTTAAAACTGCAAAGGTTCTAAAGACATTCGATTTTCTGGAGCCCGTTTGTATTTTTCATAAATGCTAAAACAATGGCTTTCCATTGTTCCAACGTAAACATTTAATTTGTAATTCTTTCGTAACAAATTAACTAGAAAACAATATAAAATCCACAACTATAGAAAAGAACTTTACAATTACAGTCATCGCAAGAATGTAGTTGTAATTAACAGACATTAATTACATATTTAAGCGACTTAATGACGTGTAATTCAACCATCCATTCAGAACTTCGGGAGGTTTTACTACAGCAGCATTACGAAATCAGAGAGATGTGGGAAAATAGAAAAACAAAGGAAATAGAACAGCGTATGCTGCAATGTATTGTAAACGAGATACTGATTCGTAGTACAGATACTTGCGTCATCAATTCCACTTCCAATTTGAACCATCTGCGAACAATGATCAAGTTATATCACTCCTGGAAGAATGACATCGGCGAAATGAACGCTAGAGAGAAATGTTTTGAGAAAAGAATACTCGGATATTTATTAAAACTCTGCCATTATTGGTGGTTGAACAACAGCATTTTGGTATGCGAAATTTTGCAAAATTTACACGACTGTGACGGAGATCTCAGAGACGTCATACAGGGAAAAATAGCCGAAGATGACAGTTGGCATGTTCTGTTTCGAATCAGGCATTGGCTAAAGCCTCACGGGAAAAAGTACAAAGCCAGAAAACATTGTCCTCTAGCCTATTTTCTAAAACATAGCAATCACACAAAAATGACATTTAACGGAATGAGATTGGCTGAATTTACTAAAGAAAAATACGGAGAAACCACTTCACTGTGCGTAGAATTCTTCAGGAGATGGAGAGTGGACGATTTACTGTTGGTGTTACAATATGGTGCCACAGTTAAGATGCACACGGAAACCGTCACCGAAGAACAAGCCTGTTGCAATTTGTTAAAAGGTTTATTTGAAATACTGTGGAATCTGCTCGACGATCAACGGATGGAAGCTCAACCTCATTTGATCTGGTGGGATTTCTGGAACAGGAGTGTCACTTGTGGACGGATTCTAACCAGAGTTTTTCCGCCTGCTACTAAAAAAGAACGGATGCAATTTGAAAACGAAGAAGAATTGCTGACTTTCATCCGAAGCAATATGGAAAGTGACGAAAAGGACCCTTATTCCAATGCATTTGATTTCAGTTTTCCAACAAAACTCAAGCATTTGTGTCGAAGCGCGATCAGAGCAGCTCTCAAACCCAAATGGCTCCTTCCTGCGGGTATCGAAGAATTAAAATTACCAAACTCCTTGAAGAATTATGTTAATCTGTTAGAAGATTAAACGGATTCCATATTTAATCACGATTACATAATTTAAATACCACTTTCTGTTAAAATTTTCAGACGATCTTGTGTGATTTATACTTCAATTTCTTAAATTTTGTAATAACGTTACATTTGTAAACACGAAAGATATTAAAACGACTTCCTATTTTCACAATTACCTTAATATTTTGTAATCCAACCAGTAGATGGCGCTAGTTAGACACTAGACTATTGTCCGTTAACAGGCGTGCTACTTGTTATCGTTTATATGATATTGTAATGAGTGTGACGTTTAGGATTTTGAATTTCCGTCCCTTCAGGATTTTTAACGGTTCGTTTTATTTGTTGATAGATTAGTGGTTAGATTTATTTAGAGCTTTGATTGTTGAAATCGACTTGACACGTGTTATCTGTGCTACGTTACTAAGCATAATTAACGATCTTTATAACAAACGTTGGTTTAAGTGCTCGTGCAATTTGCATATATTGACTTGTATTATCGAATTTACATGCAGTGATTTACTGGTACGAGTTAAGGAGAGGATGTATACTATCTTTTTTAATTACTTATGGGTAATAGGGGAAATGTGGGGTAAGATTCCAGGGTTGCCTGAGGGGGCGGGAACCCCCAAATTGCATACCCCCGTGTGGCTGTGCTGGCTTCGAATAGGCCGCTTGACTGTTCTTGAAGTACTTGATGTTATATAGTGGAGGTTGCCCTCCACTTGTGTATTCAGTGTGAACAACATCTAGCACCAAATCACCCTGTAACCACCATCACTCATCACATTTTGCATAATTACCACCTATGTAATTAAAAAACAGTAGATGCACTTCAACTTGTACGGTACAAACATACCTGAAGTTTGTGAAAGTCAAAGTTTGAGTAAAGTCTGTTCTGTCGGATATTTTGCATGAGGTGTGCGCGACTGATCGTATAAACGGTATTCGAGCCCATTGCACGTATACAGTTTGATATTCCAATGTACTGGCACGTGATCTAACAAATGGAACATTTTCAGCACTGTATCAAGAATTTCTCCTAATTTGAGTTAAGCAGGTGCTGATAGGATAGTGGAAATTTGGTTAAGGGGTATTTTTAGAATCGTCTTGAGAGGCGGACTTTTCTATTTAAGCAAACGTGCACGAGGAAAAGAGAAAGTTGTGTTTTTTGCACAGAAAACTTCAAAGCATTGCTAAACTGCTAATGAGAAGGTGGCCATCTTTAAGTGCTGTCAGTCTATAATTTAAAATCTTTCCTAATTAATTCAACTACACAAAACTGGTAATATGTTAAAAAAACAATGCACATATAACCAATTCCAGCAAGAAGAAATTACGATTTCTTGCAGGATATTGGTTATATGTGCATTGTTTATTATTGTTCCTAGTTATTTACAGTGCTTTCTAGTCTCCTCTACAGTTTTCAAAACTGTATTAATGTCCTGATAGTCTAGCATGTTAACACATTATGTTTTTGTTTGTCACCAATGTCAAAAAAGGAAAAAAGAGTTCAATAAATCCGAAAAAAGAGTTCAATAAATCCGAAAAAAGAATTTGTCATTTCTATGTCTTTGGAAAATTAAATTCAAATAGTATAGTGACTGGAATGAAAATTCCACAGCATATTGAGGTTCTGATTGGACCTATATATTTTGGACCTGCTCCTAGCAAAACTAGCTAGCAAACTAAAACTTTCTGCAAACTAAATAGCTCAACTCGGTTCATTTACGGGACATTCCAATTTTCAATGCCGACTTGGCGCCGATCTCGACGTTCACTAAAAGTCGTTCCTTTTTTTCGGCATTGAAGTGGCACTGTTGTCGGCGCCGACTCGACATGCTCGGCACTCGACAGATATGTCGACTGCTACTTTCCAACGAATTGTGGGTAATTGGTACGACGCTTGAATGGAATCCATCTTGCCGAGAATGGAATTGTGGGAACTAAGCACTTCGTACTCGAGTTGGAACGTTGTCGACGACGTCAAATTGTTGGTTTCGACACTCGACACTCGTGTTGAAAATTGGAATGTCCCGTTAGGCAAGTTTCCATGCGCAAGTTAGTTTGTCCAAATTGCATGAGCTTAAACCAATCTTAACATTAAATCGTTTTATTACAGAGAAAAATAAATGCCAATAATAATAATCATCATCAGAAATAAACATTGTAGAGCTAATAAAAGTATTTCTTGATCAATGTAGTTAATTAATCCCTCTATGCTACCATGTATATCAAAATACAGTATATATGTTAAGTAAAGACAGCTGGTAAAGCTGCATAAATTAAAACTTCTGCTGCATATATAAAGGGATTGTTGCAATTAATTTTGTGTGTTAAATCAAATTTTAATCAAAACCACAAAGGGATACCCGTATTTTATTAATAAAACAGAATTTTTGTTACATTTGTTAATATTGGAAAATAATCACCATAGGAGTACCTGATGAAGTAAGAATGCAGCCCAGCAAGCATTATTCTGTTGGTCATTACCAGTACAACTGTTAAATTTTCATATAATTTTTATAAAGTTTGGGAATAGCAACCTTTGTACTGTATATAATGCTGATTGAGCATTAACTATTGGGTTGTTTTAAATCAAAAACATTTTAATTGCAAATAAAATTATATGTTAATTTCATGCTTCTTTGTTGAAATGAAGGAAAAAAGTTTTTTTTATGAACTTCAAGAAAAATTAAAGTATTGACAAGAACATTTTACCTATTTCGTGAGGTGTTCAAAATGTGTACGCAAGGAATACCCGACAGCATGCAAGGCAACTCGTAATATCTTCACTAATCCTAAGCTGGTCAGCTGTTATCTGCGTGAAAGCATCAGTTATACATTGTCATAAATCTGACATTTTAAACTGCTATTTGGTAAACCCTGTCCTTTATGTAGCCCCAATAAAAAAATCTAATTCTATCAAATCAGGAGAGCAGGGAGACCATGGACATGGACCTCTTTGACCAATCCACAATCCTGGAAAAATGGCATGTAACCACTAGAACTGGAAGATCCCAATAGGCAGGGGCTCCATCGTGTTGGTAGAAAATGACATTATCAAGAGCTACATATGCGAGCAGTGATCCAACATACTCTACTAAGGGTTCCAAGAACTTTCGGGAGTTAAGGGTGCCATCAAAAAAAAATAAAATTGCCCAAGATCTCGTCAGTCAAGTAATCTAACCCAAATGTTAATGCTCTGCTGACATTGAATGTAGTACTTCACTCGCAAGCAATGTGGATTTTCTTCTGTCCAGTAGCACATGTTAGTAGAGTTTGCCTCACCACAAATGTAAGAATGTTTCATCCATGAAGCAAATTCACCTGAGAATGGTAGGGTCTGTGTTGCCAAAATCTGGCATCGTTCCATTGACCTTTGGGCATCTTGGAGTTTCACTGTTATTTTTTTCTTTAGTGTGGAGTCTTCACACATTCATAAATCATGACTGGTAGTACGCATTGATTGAACACTCTCTTCTTCAGTTGGATTGGCATTTTACACCTGAAGATTTCAGAATTTCGTCCGAATGTAGACCATGCTAGTTTGATCGTCCTGTTGATTTCTGGAAGTAGTGAGCCAAATTTGGGTATTACTTGTCCCAGGTATATATATTCAACTACAGTTTCTAGTGTGATGTCATTTATTGCTATGTCTTGATTGTCTACCAGTTCATTGTACTGTACGTGACTTTCATTTTCACCAAGTTCATTTTAAGATCAATTTCATTGCTAACTTTGTTTAAATCATCGAATACTACTTGTAGTTCTGCAGGATCTTTAGCTATCAGGATATTGTCAGCAAATCTTGATGGTTGAGGTGTTCTCCATCTATAAATATTCCTTTGTTCTTCCAGTCTATTTTATGGAATACCTTTTCTAGGGTTGCCATGAAGAGCTTGGGTGATATTGAGTCTCCTTGTCGAATGCCTTTGGTTGTGGGAAATTCTGGAGTGCCGTCATATATTTTCACTTTAGCTTTTGCTTCTCTGTATATGTCGGCTAGAGTTTCTATGCATGGTTTGTTAATTCCTTGGTTGGTTAAAGCTTCTATTAATGCTCTGGGGTATATGAAGTCAAAAGCCTTTTCGAAGTCAACGAAGGCCGTTGCCAGTGGTATTCGATATTCATTGGTACGACTTAATAATTCTCTCGGTGTTTGTATATGATCTATTGTACCGAAACCACTTCTAAAGCCAGCCTGTTCCCATTGTTGTGCAGCATCTAATGTGTTTTTATGCTTTTATGAAACTAGTCTTAATTCTAAGAATGTTAGTTAAATGAGAATCACTCAACCTATTTCTTTCAGCAGTTTTGATGTTTTTAATGCATGAAAAGAATTGTTCACAACAGTATGTACTATCTCACATGCAGAACAGTTCTCTAGATAAAATAGTTTTCTAATACCAATTATGTCATTATGACATCAAAGTGTATCAGTGAAATGAGAATAAGTTTTACGACACACTTTACCAAAATAAATTAAAATATACCTTAAAAATTTACGGTGCAGTGGGCCGCAGGTCGGACATCCCCGATCTAGTGGTTAAAGATAGCTTGTGTTTGGAGCAGAAACAGAACACTAATACATTAGAAGTCTAATCCTTCTAAGGAATGCGATGAAATCCCATCAAGAAGCAGAACAATAAGTCGTCATCAGTTAGTTTCAGAAGATGACTGCTGTTATCCAAGCGTTTGTATTGGCCTTATATTAGCAAAGTGGTTGCCAAATTCCTTGAATGGTCACACTTTTTATCCATCTTGGATTGGGAGATTTTCCAATTATTGCCAAGTCAAGATGGAAATAATTGGCAAATTCCAATTATTGCAGATTTTCCAATGGAGTAGCTTTTCACTAACATCAGAATTACATAGCAGTAATTCTCAGCTTGCTATGTTTCTTCCATAGACCTATTTGTTGACATTAAAATTGGCATGCTCTGCTTAATACTCAAAAGTTGGCTTTATAGCTTTGACCCATTTGTTCATTGAAGCATAATCGACGGATGCAAACTCGGTGGCAGCCGTTAAGGACATAATGTTGAAATGCTATTGGAACTTTTGAAGTCGTCAGCCCAATTTGAAAAGAAATTTTGTCTGCCTTATCTTTTACTAAATGACCCACATACTGGAATAGAATTCACTTGCACCGTTTGATACAGGCTGTATTATTCCACAGAAAGTTTTTCTGCTGACTAGAAGTAAACAACTTTCTAGAACTAGAGTAATGAGGGAATGGATGGAGGAGGAGGACATTCAGTGATCGATTGAATAAGTAAGGCTAATCGTGCCGAGCTTTCGAGCGACATTGTCAAGGTGCCTCATGTCCTAATCAGAACACCAGAAACATAATGTATTGGTCAATATGAGATTGTAATGGCATTATGATATGGTCAGCGTGGAGCTGTAGTGTTTATCATAGTCATCTGTATTCACTTGGAATATAAGAGAAAATGAAGGTCACAGATCTATCAAAGGGTGGAGAGTACATCAGAAAATAGATTTGAGTTAAAAGTATTGACAATTTCAATGTAACAAGACTGTATTGTATGGAAAACTCTGTATACTGTGCTTAGGATCTGTTAATAACTTTTGAGTTAACACAGTTTGATTTAGCAAGGTTTTACTGTCCAACTCTGAAACTTGTGAGGCCAAATGACAAAAATTTATACTGTAATAATTTAAAGGTAAAAAAAGTCAGAATAGTATCTATTTAAACGATATTAAAACTCCAGTGTTTTTCTTTTTTCTAAAAGACAACTGAAAGTGCTTATATACATCACTTCCTCAGGGTCCAGGGCAATTTGTGCATTTTGTTTCCCTCCTGGATGTTCCCGATATTTTGTAGTGACCCTATACGACAATTTTTTGTTTACTTCCTTTACTTTAATATAATTTGCTATAGAGCACTCGTTATATATTTTGTTCGAGATCTCCCGTTACCCTCTGCACGAGGTTATTTTTGATACATTTGATACAAAAGTATTAGTGAACAACGGCAACATTGACTTGTCCGGATTCTAAGTTAGGCATTCTATACATGTCTATCGAAGCAAAAATGCAAGGAATCAAAATGATATTTTGTGAATTAAACTAATTTTTAAAATTTTTATTTTATATAATTTAATAGCATTCAAATAATGTAGAAATGACTTTACATAACACAAACTAATTTACAACATTACGAATAATCTTGGTACAAATGAAGTTTTGTGTGCTTGAGTATGGTAAAAGCATAAATTGTACTAAATAGCAACAATTGGAAAGTCAATATTTGTAAAACATTTTAGCGAGGTCGAGGCCGAAGTTTTAAACGCGAAGACGTGTACGTCGGACGTTCGGCGCCGCTTTCCCGTAAGCCTAGAAGTTCGACAATGGCGTTTGGAATGTCGAGCACGATTCCACCGACTTTCCAAACACCACTGTCAAACTTCTAGGCTTACGGGAAAGCGGCACCGAACGTCCGACGTACACGTTTTTGCGTTTAAAACTTCGGCCTCGACCTCGCTTTTGTTTGATTAATCCTTTACTCGGGCATTATTTATATATACTGTAAACTTATATAAAATTATCAATTCTAAATATTTGATTTTTTTATATGAATTTTTATTTTTCCTAGTTTAGGACAAAAACTTTTCAAAGTAATGGCTTCAACACTCAATTCTAAAGTGCAGACTTTACTATTTTGCGATATGGAAAGCACCGGATTGCCATTTGATGTTGGACTGAAAAATGTACGAATTACAGAATTATCATTGTTGGCAGTAGACAGGGTCGAATTTGAAAACAGCCACGGAAATATGCGCGTTATTAATAAATTAACCCTCTGTTTTAAGCCTGCAAACCGTATTTCTTCCGCAGCCATCCACATGACAGGTAAAAATTACTATTGTACTCGTAATTTATTAAAATATAATAATAATTGGAAAATTTACAGGTTTGTGTAATACATCATTACAGTATCAAGAAACTTTTAATCAGAATACGGTTAAATTAATAGAGTTGTTTATTGAAAGACTAAATAAGCCTGTCTGTCTGTTAGCTCATAATGGTCAAGGGTTTGATTTTCCTCTTTTGAAAGCAGAATTTGAAAATACAAGTGCAACATTCTCCGAACCTTTATTATGTGCAGATACATTACAAGCATTCAAGGACATTCTTTCTAAGCAGGACGTTCCTCGATCGTCGTCGCATAATTATACTTACGTGTCGGATATAAGCGAAGACGACGTCGACGAGATTTTAAGTCAGGATTTACATATATTTGAGGAAATCAAATTGCCATCATGTAGTAATATATCTGAACATAATAATAATAATAATAGTAAAAATTTAAACGGATGCAGTAAAAATAATGGTACAAGTTCAGTTGTACTTGAAACCATCTCACCTTGTGTTAATGAGACAACACCTAGAAAAATTGCAAAAAAGGAAATAACTCCAACTCCAAATAAACACGTACCGGTACATGTAAAAAAGAACGGTACGTCTAGAAAACAATTATTTCCGACAGTCGCGACAAATCCTACACGGAATGCATCCGCCGAAGCAAAAGATTCATCAAAGAAAAATTCAAATAAAATATCTTTCAAATTAAGTAATCTTTACGAACATTTCTTTCGTTCTTCTCAGCCGTACTCTCATCTTGCCGAAGCCGACACTATTGCCCTATTGAAAATAGCGAGAGAAGTTAACGACGAGTTTTTAATATGGATCGACACACACAATATTCCATTTGAAACTATAAAACCTTTGTGGTAATTTTGTAAATGTGCCATTATTATTATTTAGATTTTAAATCATGTAGTTTTATTTCATTTTATAATTGTTTATAGACTTTTTTTTATAATTATATGAAAATTTTAATCATAAACATGTAATAATCAACAAGAATGAACTAACCATTGTAGTTAATATGCTGAATTAATTAATACACCTTTTAAGCAACGCCAGTGTCATTTAGGAAGTTCCTCCTAACCGACACTGGCAGTCGTCTATCCATAAGTGGCCCGTGACCGGGTTACAAATGTTACCGTTCCTTCAACCCATTGATAAAAGTGAATCGATTAATTCGGCAATAATCAGTAATTTAATTACATGTAAAATGCAATCATGTATATATAATGTATATGCTATATTAAAATTTTATGTATTGTTATTAACCACAAGAGCTTGTTATAGACTATAGAGTGTTTCTGAATTAAGTAGCAAAACTTGAGTATTAAATCCCTTAGGTGAAACTAAATAAAAAATACACAGAGAACAATTTGTAAATTCTGCTTCATTAATAAGATGGTAATAAACCAGGTTTTAATTAGTCGGGATGCAATTTTGAAATTACGTGTCTAAATTCCCACTGGCATCCGTCCTACGTCTGTCCTTCCTTAATCTCAAGAACAGGGATAGACATAGAAAGATTAGGGGCAGGAAGCGTTGATTAACTACACAAACTTCCAATCTGGGCTAGAAATCACATAATTTCAATTTGAAAATCATCTCCAGAATGGAGTTAGCTTGACGATCGTTACGACTCTGTAGTTATCGGGAAAAGTGTGACGTTTGAGGTGCGACACTTAAAATCGAGAGCATATATTTAAAATTGCCAAAATGCTGAGCCGAAATTTTAAATGTCGCAATATTTTTTGCTCGTTTTACGCGTAATGAGATAGTTGTTAAATGTCTAAATGTTACATATTCAGGGTTTAGTAATAAAGGAAAATAACAATGTAATGATATAAATTTATTTCCTTTATATGCAAGTTACCATGCCAAATTTCATTTCTTAATCTCCGTCCCATACCGAGACGTTAAACAAAATAGATGCCAACACGTGCGGAATTTTTCCTCCTTTTGTTCGGAGGTCTCAAAATATTGATATATAAAAAAATCTGGAGGGTCAAATCTGACTTGATTATAATACTTTCCCTTGTTGTAACAACCAGGAAAGTAAAATGCAATTAAATGGAGAATATCAAAGTGAAAGTTTTTAGCAGCATATCTTCTAATTAACTTCTTCTACGCATTAACATTGACCACTTTTCTGTCCGAACTTTATTATTAACAATACACGATGATATTTAGACTGCAATTTGAAAAAATTAGACCTATAAATTCCTACTGTCGTCGGTTCGTCTTTCGTTCCTTAATCTCGAGAACGGAGTTAGACGGACGAAAGCAGAGACCAGATGCGGAAACCTTAGGGGTAGGAGGTCCCGATTAACTATATAAGACCTTCCGACGCAAAGCAGAAGTCACATTATTTCAATTCGAAATGTTTTCCCCGAAAGGTGTTACGTCGACGACCGACGCGACTCTATCGTCAAAGGAAAAGTAAGACGTGCAGGGGCAGGCCACTAATTATTTGATGTAAAGAGCATATATTTTAAATTAAATTAAAAATTGCAGCCCGGCATTGTAACGATGTCACAATAAATAATTACTCATCACGTAATGATTTTATTAAGCAAATTGGCTTTATTATTATACAAACACTTAGGAAAATCGCTTAAAATGACCACATGATCTTCAACAAAGTCGTCGTAAATGTTAAAAATCTCAGTAAGGAAGCCAAGGTCGCATTTGCACGAGCAGAATTTTGCCTCGTCGTCTTAGGAGTTTCATCTCGCTGCTCATTACTAATATTTTTGTTTTGTATCTATACAATGTCTAAAAGAAATTTGTTACGGAGCTTTAAAACAGCTTTGAATAAAGCAGAATTTGCCAATTTTTTCTCCTCTACATTTTTATTCAGTTTCGTTTCAGAAATCTAATATTTGAGTTTTGTTATTTAATTTAGAAAACACCCTGTAAATATAATTAAGAAACAAATAATGAATTGTTTTGTTAAACCTATTATATTAATATGTAAAAATACACATTTTTCTGATCATCAAACTGCTGCTTTGTTTGCTATAACACAATCTGCATGCCACATTGCAAATGGTACTTTTACAATACAGCATGGCAAATAATAAACGAGAATCAAGAGATTGTTTTAAAAATATAAATGCCATGAAAATGTCTTCAGACTTTGATGTTATAGTGCCTTTTCTGGTGCCATCTGTATTCGGGATGTTTTTCAATACATTAAGCATGATTCTAAAATTCAAATTTCATTCTAAATACAATCGATTGAAGACTAAAATTATATGTATATTTTTCACAAAACTTATGAACTACGGAACTTGAGTATTTAAAAGCCAAAAGAGGTTCTGTCGGGAAAAGGTTCAGACAGAACAGTGAGATTGCCGAATTGGGGATAAACAAATGTCAGGATTTATTGGATATGGAGTGAATGGTAGTGAGATAGACACCAGCAGTTACAAATAAATTACCATTTATTAATTCTAAATCTTACATCTAATGGAGTGACTTGTTACCTACTGATGCAGGACTGTTAGAGAGTTGATGGCCCCGGGGCAGTCGGTTGAGGAGATGTTTCACGGAGTTGTGTCGTGAAGTCTGGTGATAAAAATGGCCAAAAAAAAAAAAAAAACAGTCTGATGCGGAATGGTGAAGATAGGGATGAAAGTTCACAAGCGTAGAACACCAAAGGCGATGTGACAGTGTAATCAGTGGGTGACAGTACGTTCACACAGTGAGACAGAGAAGTCTGCCTTTAACTTTGAGGTCGGAGGTTTTAAAGAGTTCTCCCCATCTCTTGCTCTCTGATTGGTCAGTTTCTTGTATCCGGGTAGATAACAGACCATTTGGGGCCACGAAGGGTCAAATCCGACACCACGTCTTTTTTCAATCAAGGGAGTTGATTGAACTTTGAAACGCCTGCTCATATTTACTTATTGTTTACAACTGAATTCTTGTAAGTCTGAAAAACAATAGCGAGGTCGAGACCGAAGTTTTCAACGCGAAAATGTGTACGTCGGACGTTCGGCACCGCTTTCCTGTAAGCCTAGAAGTTTGACAATGGTGTTTAGAAAGTCGGCGGAATCGTGCTCGACATTCCAAACTTCAATTTGATAGAAATATTTTTAATATTTTGTCTGAAGGAAAATAGAGTAAGTTTTATTTTGATATGTTAAAATTTATAAATTACTAAAAAATTTGACAAAACTGGAGAAGTAACCAATAGAAAGAAGCGGTATACCTTGCATAACTCCAGCAATATTTTATTTTCGTACCATTTATGTTTTCAGGCTTTGATTATAATATGTATTTATTTGTCTTACATCCTTGTATTTGAATTGTACAAATGTTCTATTGATTTAAACAGTTCTTCACATTATTTCATTGCATTTAAATGAAAAACAGAACATTCAAAAAACATTAAGTTTGATGTTCCAACCGAAGACGACCTACGGAAGTAGGTCGAAATGTTTTTGGTTAATTAAATCTATTGCTGGAGTTACGCAAGGTGTGAATCTTCTTTTGTTCATAAATTACTAATGTATTAATGTATAAGGACTCTGTGATCACTCCTCTAAAGTGTTCTAGAGTTCTGGGAAGATGTGTCCGAGGCAAATCCAGAGGGATGTCCCCTCCCCCGTCGTCCCTCTGGATTTGCCCTCGTCCTCCCAAGATATTTCATTCTAACACGAGCTTAAAAATATTTTTATATTAAAAAATAATGATAATAAAAATGTAACAAAATTGAAATATATTATTTTATATTTATGTAGTTATTTAAAATATCAATAAATGAAACTATTAAAGCATTAAAACTTTATATATCTGTATTATTATTTAGTACAGTGTGATCTTAAATTCCTAACAGTAATATCTGTAAGTTTGTTCTAGGACCTCGTGGAAGAAAATTTCCTTATTCGGCTAATTTTACATCCGAAGATGTAAAAAAATAACCAGAAACTACTCTAACACTTGTACTACCAATTTTTTTTTGTTACACTAAATATCATAGGGTAGATGTTTATCACAATAATATAAAAGGATTTCTTGAATATGCGGTTTTAATTTCTATACCAAATGAATGCACGAGGTGTCGTGTAACTTATTTTTTTATTATAAATATTTTTCTATATATTCATGTATATTACATGAATATATAATTTCCTCATCTTTCTCGTGCCAGAATTGTCCCGTTTATTCTGGAAATTGTTAGTTTTCCGTGTCGAGAGGACACTTTTGCGTGTTTTTGCCGTATTCCCGAGAATACCGAATGTAAAGCATGTTTATTTAGAACGACTTCTCCCTGCCTGTTGACTTACAGCAGTGAACAAATTGGCCACATTTTGATCCTTCCAGTAATACTGGATTTCTTGGTATTGGTGTTTGACTTTGTGTTCTGCTTCAGTGACTTTTCCGAAGTTCCAAGTGAAATAACCTTCTCTTAAAGTTTTTTACTCAAATTTAAGTTCTCATGAATTCATATAATAAAAACTTTTAGAGCACTGATGCTGTTAATATTGAAAAGATGGACTGCTGGCCATTGTCTTGTCGTTGCCTTTGTTAAGAAAGTTTATTAACCTGTTCATTGTATTCAGCGCCATAACTAGCCTTTTATGCACCTGGTGCGAGCATCTGTAACTATGCCCCAAAACTTAGTCCAGGTTATTTCTGCACCCCCCAGGATCTACGTCATGTGCCTGGGCACTGCTGAGACCCCCGAAGGCCGCGAAGTTCGACTTGAGCAACGTCGAGTAAGAATGGCTTTGTCGAGTGCTGCACAACGTCAAGCTCAACTCGAAGCTCCTCTCAATTCTTCAATCTCTACTTTCTCATAAAAAATATTTTGTCGCTGTAACTAGCCTTTTATGCGCCCAGTGTGAGCATCTGTAACTACGCCCCAAAACTTAGTCCAGGTCATTTCTGCACCCCCAGGGTCTACGCCCTGTGCCTGGGCACCGCCCTAGTTATGGCACTGATTGTATTAATGCTGGATTTTATAGCATTGTAGTCAATCATCATCAGTGGCTTAGCATTTCTTTTTTATGTTTCAACCTCTGCTGATTGCTGCTATGCATAAACCACCATAGTGTTTTTTTTAACTTATTTGGACAGTATGACACCACAGTTGCCAGGTCTGGAAGTACAGTACAAATACTAAAGATAACTTTTTTCACCTTTTACTTCTGTTTCTACTTTGGGCAATTCAGGTTTATTTCTTCTGATTGTACCTGGCAGTGTTAATTGAAACCGATCCAATATTTTTGTTAGTTTTAAGCTTGCGAAAAGTTCACACGTTACATTATAACCAGTTTTCTCTAAGGTTTCTAGCATAAATCTTTCTCCTTGGTCGACTTCTCTTGGTAAATTTTTGACATTTCCCACGTATACTCTAAAGATGTAAATGTAATGGTTTGTGCTATCACGAAGAACCCAAATTTTTATACCATAGTTTCCAGGTTTTTGGTTTGTACTTCTTGAAGGAACATCTTCCGCAAAATATGCTCAATTCTTTATCTACAGTAACATTCTGATTTGGAATAAAACATGAAAGATTAGTGATGTAGGATTCAAAAGAGATCTTTGTAGGAGCCAGTTGTTTTTTTTTGTTGCTTGATGTCTTGCCGAGACATCAGATCAAAAACAGCACGAAATCTGAGAAAACCTATTTCTGGCCATTGTTTTATTCAAGTGACGACGTATGTTGGATTTGTTCGGGAGCTGAAAGACGAGCTTGTTATTAGTGCCGGGTGGAAGGCCTACGGTGATCTTAAAGTACTAGTTTTGGATGAATAGAAGACAGTTCTATTGAGTATAAGATTGTGGAAATGCCTAGGATAGTGTATTCCAGGGCTGGGCAATCATTGACAACAAATAACATCTGAGAAAGTAAAGATTGTTACGAGCAGTGCCGCAGCCTGCTTCTGGCGGAACTGCCCCGAGGACGCCTTCGTTTTACCCTAGATCGAGAAAACTCCGAGCTCGAGCTCGGATTAAAAAAAAAATAAGACGAACGATTCTACGATGCAGATTTCTGTACTGTTATCGTGAAATAATAATCAGAACACTTCTTTGTTGTTTTTAAAGATCTTAATAACTAAAATGTCTTAGGTTTTTTAGGTTTCATCAGAGGTATTAATTTACATCTGATATGGAGAAAAATCTCACATGGTCTTTAAATAATCATAAAATATATCCATAAGTGTAATGAATGCAATTATTTAACTTAATTTTAATTACTTCACTTTCAACATGTGTATCTTGGCTGAAGATAAAAAATTAAATAAGCAATTTACTTGATTTCAAACATACTTTAATACGAAAATGATCAGTTTAAAATTTCATTCATTTACATATATATTTGCATTTTAACATTCGTTTTGAAGGTTCAAATAAAACAATATTTTTTTGAATACCGGGCTGCGCATACATTAGGTTACAAATCATTTCAGTTTTCAAAGAATGTCTGCGCAATGCTTACACAAATGTAGCTGACTAAATATTCGCTCAACAGATGAATTGGGAGCTGGTAATATCAATAAACTCAACAATTTTTCAAGATTTTGGAACGAGAGGTTGCGGCAGACTTTTTCATCGCGAAAACGTGAACGTCGGATGTTTAGCACCGCCTTCCCGTAAGCCTAGAAGTTTAACAATGGTGTTTGGAATGTCAGTGTAATCGTGCTCGACGTTCCAAACGCCATTGTCAAACTTCTAGGCTTACGGGAAGGCGGTGCTAAACATCCGACATTCAAGTTTTTGCGATGAAAACGTCTGCCGCGACCTCTCTAAACTCTCCGGCAGCATTTTTTAAATTAAATATTTCTGACCAGTAGGATCTGACAGTATGACTTTTTGACCCCAAGTCAAGTAGAGCTTGTTTACTCCATTCATTGTCTACAACTTTTAAAATGTTGAGATTGATTTACTTTTTAAACAAAGGCTCAAAGGCCTCACTATTAAATTTTGCACATTTTCAGGTTTAATCAAAAGCAGATATGAAAAAAATGTCATTACTGAAATCAAATCGGGCATAGACTTGGGACCTTGAAACGTCGACAAATGCAAAAAAAGTTCTGGTGGTTTTTTTTCTGTATGTATGGATGGATGTTAGTGTGTGGGGGGGGCACGATTTTGTTCACCCTCTTTGAAGCTTAACTCACGTGCTTTTTGTTAAACATTTCTGAAATTTTGCAAGTAGGTTTGTGTATTGGGGGATTGATGCTATTAAATTTTGGTGATTAAAAGTCGAGGGGTAGGAAGATAGAGTCGCGCGTATCTCCAGTACGGTCAGAATGACAATTTTACTCGTTATTAGCATTTACAATATTTTATAAAACTCATCCCTACCCTTAAAATTAAGTTTTTTGCCATTTTATAATACAGTGGACCTTCGTTATAGCGCTGCTCACTATACTGCGCACTCGGTTATAGCGCGGACAATGTTTGCGACGCGATGAGCTCAAACACGTTTATACAAGTCCGTGCGGCGTTAGTGAGTAGTGCATTTTATTGTTACTGCGTATTGAGTAATTGTGTATGTATTGAGTTTCTGCATGTATTTTGAAGAGTGTTTAATTATTGTATGCATGATGAGTAAAAGAAAAACTTGACATTATTGCTAAAGGAAAGAGGTAAACCGCGTTACATCATGCGCGCTCGGTATAACGCGGGTGTTGTTTTCTGCCCGACATGCGCTTTATATCGGGGGTCCACTGTATTTAAAAACTTTTTACTTTTTTAACTAAAATATGATAACAGATGGCACCACCAAAATTTTAAATGTTGCCAGGAAAGTTAAGCAACTTGTTGCTGGTTTATTTAAAATGTCGCACTACATTCCCTTCACTTGTATCCAAATATTTTTTTTTATGGTGTCTTTATCTAAAATTTCTCTAAAAAGTTGTACTAAAATTTATGATAATCAAAAATGGATATAACTTTTGATGCATAAAATTTTGGTGTGAAATGGCCTTTGTAGAGAAATTTAGAAATCAAACGGATATTCGTCGAAGTGTCCGTCTTATAAGAAATTTCCTTTTAATTAAAATATAAAGTATTTTTCATACTCCACGTTTTACCAATACTAAAATTCGAGATTGGAGTCGGAATAATTTTACCGACTCGACTTTGCGTCGTGGAGTTGGGTTTAGTTGCAAAAAAGAAATATGGTAGTGGTTACTACCATATTTTTTGTTGCAGAAAATCAATGTCATCAGATGAGAATTACTACACCAGTTTGTATTGTACGTAAAGATGGCAAACAGGAAAGAAGCAAGTCTGAAGTGACTTGTCTCCAGCAAACCGGCATGCTTCTGTTCTGTAGAAAATCTTGTAAAACAAAGGAAGTGGTGGTCTCTGGAGATTGCTTTCTTCTCCTGAAAGCCATTTAACTGCAATGTTGTACTGAATTGAATGCTTTGCAGATGTTGAAGTGATCCTTGCTGCAAAGGCTTTTTCACCTGGACAATGAGATGGACTTTATTCAGGAGGCCTCCAAGGTAAAAAAAAAAAGAAATTGAATTGAAAAATGTTATTTTTTGGTTGCTATTTTGGTTAATGTTTTAAAAAATGCACTCCTTGATCTTAATTTTGTACGAAATAAAGAGCTGTTATATTTAGATATTGTAGAAATGGTATTAGAACCTGATGTGTTGATAGTTTTGTGGATATTGGGGAAGGAAACATAGTGTGTCTATGGAGAACTTGTGGGCAAAATTTTTTGCTGAAATGGTTAGCTTGTTTTCAGCTGGCTGTTGTACAGGGTAAGGATGTAATGTTGGGAATAGCCTTTGGATTGGAGTTGCATAAAATGCTCTAGAGTTTGTGCTTTAATCTGGAAGTGAGGTCTGAAAGGGCCAATATTTTGATTTTGTCCTATGTTCGCCTCATCTGACGTGGTTGCCTAAGGTAGTGGGTTGGGAGGCCAATATTAAGGATTAAAATTTGTTGATGTCAGAAGATCAGCAATATGACAATATAATTCATATTTTACTCCGGTTGAAGATTTTTGGCAATTAACTACTTGGGTTGGCTAATTGTTGATGCATATCAGTAAGAAACGATTTCGGCGGAGATGATCGGCCTAACGACTATAATGAGGCTTCCGCCCGTGCTATGGGTACAGTGTATAAAGATGATATTGAAGCTGGGGATATTATAAGAAATGAAATATACTTACTGTTTTCCTATGCAAAAAACAGAAAATGACAGTATGGTGTCTCCTACCACATTTTATTCACGCACATTCTACAATGCCGGGTAGCACTCCCTGGCACAGAGGCAAGACAGGAAACTTTATTGCCCAGTTCTAGCTAATTACTTATTCATTTCATATTATAACAAACTTTAACTGTTAATCAGGCTTGAATTAAGATATCATAAGAGGCCTACAGATTGCGAGAGTTGATTTTCTCCAGTTTGGGTCTGATGCCTATGGAATTTCATTGGATTATTTTGACGGGCATAGTTGAGAAGACAAGTGGGAGTTTACATTAAGCCATTGTTGAATAAAGAGTTATTTGAGAGTTTGGAGTGGCATTACCATTCCACTCTCCAAGACTCAAATAGGTACTTTAACCAGAAATCACTGTCATCCACCAACTGTGGTGCCACATGCATAACATTATGTTAGATCTTGAGTAATTAATTTCCCTTAGTATTTGCATTATAGTCTTTATAGTTCATAAAAATCTATGTACAATGCTTGATGTGTTGTTTGCTTTCGCGTTTTGGGTACAAGTTTCTGAATTATTCGAAATTTTATCCGAAAGATGCCGGTCCTATCAAGTTTGGATACTCGAGTTTTCGCTACATATTTTGTTTTGTATTGTATAATTAATTATTAAAAATTATCAAACTTTTGAAAAAAATTCAAGAAAAATTTCAAATTTTTATTCCATATAATCAGATGGGAAAAAAACAATAATACATCATGTGCATTACATATATTTTTCTAAAATATTACAATCGAAACAAAAATTATTTTTCACATTCACGAGATCAATCATTCCATGACTAGATAAAAAGCAATCAACTTAAAAAATAAATTTCTAAATAGTAATTTCTAAATTATGGTCCTTAACTAGTGTTTATCTTTGCAATTAACTACAGTTTGTCCGTAAGACGATTCTCGTACCCGGGCGGAAGTGTGCTATATATATAGTGACTCGAATGGCGATTCGCTGGACGAGAATCGTCGCATTATAGTACGTAACGCACCTAAAGGAACTGGAAAAAAATTTTTAAAAAATCCCTGATTTATTAGAATACTAGTGAGAAAACTACAACAATCAAAGCATATTTTTATTAATACTTTCTTTTTAAAACTTGCATCCGAAACTGAAAAGACAGTTAATGCATACTGTTTACTACCATGCAGAATATTTGTAATTACAAATCGTGAATGATCCCATTTGTCATTGGAGTATTCAAAACACCGTTAGAAAATATCTTACATGCAAAGTAAATTTTTCGTGTCTATTTACAGTCGTATTATCAACGATTCTCGTTTTAGAGCAAAAGCTTTGCTTTTAGAACAATCACTTACTATTTGTTTTTTTTTTTTAATTTTTATTTAAATGAAATTTACTAACTCCTAATTTTGATTAGTGTCAGATGAACAAATTATTTTTTGAGCAGGTCAATGGAAAATATTTTGATTTACTATTATGCTTTACTTTAAAAGTTTCGAACAAAAAAGTTATTAATAAATTATGCAATTTTTTTTTATACTGCTAGTCAATAAATTGTCTCAAATAATAAAGTACAAAACACTTCTTGCCCTCTGCATGTTGCGTAGCTTCACCGAACAGAAGGAACCGTGGATATAAAATCACGACAATACCGATCAAGTTTAACTCGAAATTACGGTTAGCGTCGACACGATACCTCGGTTATAAAACTACCGACCAGATTTTGACGTGCATATCGTCATTGGGAGAATTAGCAACAAACATTATAAATGTATCCGTTGCCAGTTGCTTTGGGAAGCAGTTCTTAAAAATTTTACAAAAATTCAAATTTTAAAAAAGAGAATCCACCTATACACACTGGGGTAAAAGCACCGAATCCTCTCGAAACCTTTGAACCGGTGCGGTATGCTCAAATTTCGTAAGCGAACGTTTTCGGCTCCCTCGCTGGGTCCTTTCGCAAGCTATGTTCTCTTTGTCGAAGATTATCCACTTTGGATAATCTTCGACAAAGAGAACGGACCCAGTGAGGGAGCCGAAAATGTTCGCTTATGAAATTTGAGCATACCGCACCGGTTAAAAGATTTCGAGAGGATTCGGTGGTTTAAAAAAGAGATTATTACGTTTATATTTGCGAACTCGGCGTGGTATTAATTTCTTTTAATTCCGAAACAAGTCGAAAATTACAAACGCTTATGCAAAAATTATGCATAATTTATAAGTAGACTATATTCAAAACTTTTAAACAAATTAGTTAGAATTGCAAATTGATTTTTCAATTAAATTAATTCTTAAACATCGAATCATCTTCGAGACCTTTGCGGTTCGGTGTTCAAGAATCGAAGGATATTTCTGTATCAAGTAAAACCGAAATTCGATTTCTCAAATGTATTCCTTAACAATCGGAGTTAGGTACCTAGTCGTAAGGCAAAATATTCTTATTGAAATTCATTATTTTGTAAAGTAAAAAAAAGTCAAAACTAAAAATTTCAAAATAAAAATAATTAACAAAATAACTATTTTATAAATACTAATTTTGAAAATTTCAAATATTATATATAATATAGATCCTTTTTTAACAAACATTTTTACTTACAATACTGTTGAATTTTTGAAAGAGTAAAGACGTGAATTTACATTTCTCTACGTTTTTCGATTGTCTTGCGATGTTTTGGAAAACTGCTTCTTGGCATACTACTACGCTAACTTGTTCGATTCTCAATTAGCTAAGTAAACTTAAAACATTTCAAAAATTTAAATATGTTTGATAAGAGAATTATAGTAAATTGTAATGAAACTGATAGCCGCATTAAAAAATAAATGATCATCCCAAATTCAGTAGTAATTGCTAGTTAACCTTAACCCTCAATAACAATTTAAAGAATACAAATTACAGCATTTAATGCAGTCTACTGTTTTTTTTTAAATTAAGAATTGCTTCTTTGTCAGAGTTTACGACACTAGTTTGATAATGCAGACAAATCTGTAATTCGGAAGATTCGGATAATTTGAAAACTTTGCAGCGTAAAATTATTTGAGATAATGCATTTTTAGATGGGAATATTTTTAAACAAAAAAAATGTATCACTACACATCAGAATGTTACATTTTGTTTGTGAAAGATGATAATTTGTTTTTGATGTTCTATCACAATATTTTCAATTACTATACAATGCAACAAAAACAAAATTTTCTCTCTATATTACTCCACGTATTTTTTCCAGAATGATTCTTTTTCATTTGTTTTCTGTATAAATTCTCGGATAGCCATACAAAGTTCGCTGATGGCGGCCAGCAGTACGTCTTCTGGATAAAAACTAATGGAAATCCTTATAAAATTCTTGAAGTTGTTCACAATACTAAATCTATAAGACGTTAAATTTTACTGAAAATCGTACTATGAAAGAACTAAAAAAAAGTCTTCAAAATTGAATATGATAAATTAACTGTACTCACTTTTCACCGGACATAAAACTTAATTTGTATTCTTTCTCCGCAAATAGTTTAAAATGAATTGCATTCACTGATGCAGGTAGTTCTATCCATAGAAAGTATCCACCCTAAGGGAGAATTTATGTTAAGTTAAATATATGACAGAACAATAACAAACATAAGACAGCATAGATAGACAGATACAGGTTTACATACAGCACGGCTCAAAAAGGAACCTACCATATTTAATGCATCGTTACAACTGAAAAATGAGGCACGTGAATCTTACTCAAATAGCTTTGAATGATATTTATACAACAATATATCCAGTGTGTTTGTTCTCAACTTAAATTGGAATAAAATTAATCAACACATAGTGAAATAATTTCTCTTGAAATAGCAGATTTCATATTTGATATAAAACAATATCTTCTGAAATCTTTGAGGTTAGTTTGATACATATTACCCTCACGATATTGCAACAAAGAAATCTCAAGGATTCAGATCTGAAGAGTATGTAGACCAAACAATTCTCTTTCATCATGCTTTCCATGATGTAAAAATCATTGAAATTACAGGCAAGCTCATTGAATACATTATGCAAGATTATGGAAATGACCTCTAGTACTATTGTGAGAAAGGGGTAATGTTGCACTGAGATGAGGACGACTGAACGACTTCAGTCATCAAGTTGTCACAATGTGAAGCTGATTAGTTGTCATCTGAAGTAATCCTAATACCTAATTCACCCGGATGACTTCAGTCGTCGGGTGATTAGGTAAAACTTGTTTTTGCCAAAATAGTCTGTAGCCTCAAGTGTGCAGAAGCTCTGACAGTTTACAAACGAATTGTTTGGGATTTTTCTGATTAAGACAAATCCTATGCAAATCAAGTGTTAACAAGACATAGGAGAAAAGAATATGAATTTCACATTGAAAACCTTGGAGCCTTCTGAGCAAATAGACTATGGTCAGACAAGAACACATCTAACCAAGAACTAGAGATGAGGCAGTACCTGGCCAACCAACAAGAACTTCAATCAGACATCATCAAACTGTATGGGACATGGAACTTAATGGGAAACTGTAGCATCAGGTATTTGGAAGGTCCCTATGTAACACACACTCCGCAAGCCGATAACTAAGTAATCATGTAGGTAACTGAGTTTTAATAAAGGATCTTTTGTTTTTTTCCCTGTTAACCTGTGGAGCATCATCTCTTCCATTCATAATCATGCATTTTTCAAAGCTATCACATCAGCACGTTAAGGAAAATTAACACGAGGAAATGTGGACTGGTCACTGCTTGAGCCGATATTAGTCACGAGACATAGTCAAGAATTCAGATGTGGAAATTTCACAGGTGTAATAAAGCTTTTATGAAAATTAAAATTTGGCAGGGATGCAAATATTTTCAATACACAAAATTTCCATAAATTGTTGCACACTGGTGCACAAAATAGTAAAACAATTTATGAATGAATTAATTTTCCAAACTCCATAATAATTATTAAGTCATACAATAACTAAATAGGTCTATCATATAATTTTCCATGCAACGCTAAGCTGATAAATTAATGTAAAAACTTTTTTAATTAAAAGAATGCTTTAATTTAGGCATGTATCATCATCATAGGATAACATATTAACATATATAATTATAAAGTTGATGTGACTAATGGATATAAAATTGCAATTATCATCCATGCCACAAATTATTTATACCATCCAGAACCTATAACTGGTGCATAATACAGGTTTCAGATAGTATAGATTTCACCCCGGTGCTGAAATCGGAGGATTTTTCTGTTTTCCACAAATTACAGTAGAGTGTTGTTTATCCAAAAGCCGGTCGACTGAAACGTCAGTTATCCAAAAGAGTTCCGGTCGGACTGTGTCGTGCTAAATCGAACATTTTTGATACTAAATTAAGTATAATTTTTTTGTTTTTATATTTTTCGATATATTTATTTTGTTTGTACAAAATAAAGAAATAATTTTTAACGATACAACAGCCTCGATTATTATTATAAAAATTTTTGCTAGGCTTAGAATCGACGAAAATTCAACACGGAGCGATACGCAACGGAGAAAAATTTCAACATGGGATAGGTTAATATATTTTTTCATACGTAATCGGTTATCCAAACGACCCCAGTCTCCAATTGATTTGGATAAACAACGCTCTACTGTATTTACTTTTAGCTGAGATGGTACTTAACAGATTTTTTGGTATCCAAAGAGAAAATTTCTTTACAATGAGAATGGGTGTGCAATTTTTTTCTGAAAATTTTTTACTTTTTGATTGCCTTTTCATCATTATTTGTTACTTTTTGAAAATGCATTCCTACTTTTATGACGTCTTAAAACTTATTACAATTCAATGCTAATATTTTTTTTATTTTATATCTTTGAAAAAACATGAAAAATAAAGGAAAATAATTCTTATAAAATTATGACGATAAAACTTTTATTTAGCTATTTAATTGAGACAATTCCGAAAAAGATTTTAAATATAGTCTGAGTTGCAAATTTTCCATGTGGGGAATGAGCGAATAATTTAAATTTTTCTCATTTTAATTCAAGCCGACATTAAATTTCATCCGTTAAATAGTATCAAGAGTTTTAGAAAAAAAAATGGGTTATCTTTTCCTGTTCTTTTAAAAACTGTTTCAATTTTGGTTTATTATAAAAATCAAAACCACAGTTCGGTAATCAAGCACAACTCGGTCTTACTGAAAGCATATTGTCGTGTAAGCAAGCAGCAATGTAACAAATGAGTAAACTGCTTGGAAAGTTTTTTTTTACTTTGTTTAAAAGAGAGATTGGAAAGCGCACAGTTTCTCTGCATTTTGGCAAATTTTCCCAATTAATGTCTCCAGGCTTAGCTGAGATACTACAATGTGGTAATATTTTTTATACTGCAAAGTTTCCCAGGACTGATTTCCCCAAACCTCATTTGAACAATTGAACATATTCTGCATTCCTGAAATTTGGTAGTTATGTTTTGGACCGTGTGTATTTGTTTATTCACACATTTAAACTTGTACTCACTTTGGCTGGAGAGACTAGATGACAACCAGAAGGAAGCTCATTCTTCAAAACTG
The DNA here is from genome assembly GCF_030686945.1 of Centruroides vittatus. Taxonomy (NCBI): domain Eukaryota; kingdom Metazoa; phylum Arthropoda; class Arachnida; order Scorpiones; family Buthidae; genus Centruroides; species Centruroides vittatus. The sequence continues at coordinate 781,711 of NW_027122680.1, forward strand.
TGCTTGCTGTGACCATTCGTGCCTGAAATCATAGAAACATACAAAAAATATATCCATAATGTATCAATCATTTGAATATAGAAATCATTTTGAGAATTTAGGATGTTTTCAAATTCCCAATTCTGCTACAGAAGTCAACTCTTCAAGTTGCTAGTTTTTAACTGTAATTCAGACGAGAAAGAATAAAAAAAAATTCATCAGATTTTTAAATATAAGTATAGCATTGGTATAAATGAACAATCTGAAATCTGAACGTCTAGAAATGAATGAATTGCTGATAAAAGAAAAAAGGAAATTATATTTTAAATGACTTTGTATATTATAATATTAGAAAGAAACATTCTGATGTTTTAAAATGCATTTACTATGTAATTTAATAATCAGATTTCAAATGATTCAACAAATTTCTAAACTAATCTAACTATATTTTGTATTAAAAATGAATTCCTATCTAGACTGCAGAAAATTCATCAGATAAATAAATACTGGTAATCGCACTGTTCTGTATTAAAGCCAAGTTCATACTGTCATACAAAGAAATGAAATGAATCAAAGCAAATTATTGTTTGCTTTATACCAAGTGACACGTGGTCGAATGGTTGAAAAGATTTTGAACATTAGTTATGAAAAGTTGATAGGTCAAACAAATAGAAGTTTGGCAAAAGATGAGATATTTCAACTCCTAACGAACTGGTCAAACAGTTGTCAAAAGGGGATTAACTGGCAGTTCACATTTAACTCATACTAGTTCATTTGTCAAAGTGAACCTAATTTTACACTCATAACAGTTGATTTGACATATGACACACATTCACATTCAAATACAAAACAATTTATGTTATCTCAGATATCTAGTAAAAAGATTGTGAAGAACATACAGGAAAACAAAATGGGGGAAAAAAACCTAAAAACTCGTTTCGAAAAATTGTTTCTGTATTTCCGCAGATTGTCCAGCATGTCGGTCTATCCGGGGAGACTACAAAATCAGATATTTCTGTATGCTAAAAACCAGCACGCTGGTTTAAGTGAGGTCGTACGTCCTATCTAGAGGACATAGGAAAAAAAACGAACAAGTTTTTATTCTATAACTGTGAAACTGTTGGCATTACATCAAAAACTACCAGTCAATCCAAAAAATATGGTAAATAATAATAATAATAAACCTCAATAAGTTTAAAAAGCTTCAATTTTTCCCAAAAATAATGTTTGGATATTGATTAAGATTTTAGCTTACCTTTTTACTTTGTATTTTCAGCATATACTGTACATAGTATCTGATGTAATTGGTATCACGTTATCACAAAGATTATGAAGTTCTAAAATTTTATAAGAAATTTAACAATATATATATGATGAAATCACACATGTAATAAGCAAAATTTCTAACTTAATCTTTCTTTTTAGGTATTATTTAATGTTCTGTTAACATTCTCTGTCTTATGTAAGATTATATTTTATAATATATGAAAAATATATAGAATTTATATATCATACTTTTAGTTTAATTTTGAAAAATTCTTGTTTCAATGTATTATTACAGTGTGTGTAAAATGAAAATGAAAGAAAACATACATCAAAAAGGAAAAAAATTGCACTCCAATGTTTCTCGGCGGACATCTGGTATGTAAGATACAGCTAAGTATTATACTTCATTTCAAGCTGCCTTTATCCCTTATAACATCACCTCAGGGTACTTATTTTGTTCTTAATGAGTGGATAACAATGGATCCAGGAATCAATTACATTGTAAGAGTGGGAGTATATTAAATGAAAAAAATTACAGCAATTTTATTATTTAATAATAATACTGTTGAATTTTCTGCAAATACATGCTATAAGAAAGAACGAGTTCCATTTCAGTTTATAAAATTTTCAATTTATACATACCAAAATTCTCTATTTTAGCTTTTGGAATTTAAATACATGTAATTATATTTGGAAAAAATCATTTAAAAAAAATTTATATACTTAATAAATAGTAGAGTGTCAATAATTCAATAAAAACAAAATACAAATGATCATTTAAAAATTCTTTTGCAAAACGTTAACTGATTTTATAAACGTTGCGCAATTTAAAACTGAATGACTGACATTCTACTATATCGCAAGCAAGATTACTGAAATGAACACACCTGATATATTTTCCGAACAGAATTAACGTGTTCGCTTAATAAGCCCAAAGTGATTACGCTGCACATGATGCCAGCTGTATAGGTATTAATTCCACCTCCGCTAGCAAACACTCCTCTAAAACATAAAATAAACTATACAATACAATAGAAAAATTTTCAATTATTGGCTTTTTTTACTTGAAATTCCAAAAGCTAAATTTTTATGTAAGTTTGGTGGGACCAGGGTTACGTACTTTTTCTGCATGGTGTAAACTAACCATTCTGGCACTTCCAACCATCCCAATCTAAGTCCCGGTCCAAATATCTTTGAAAACGATCCACTAGAAATCACGTTGCCTTGATAGTCGGGATCGTCCCTTTAATGAACGGATTTTATAATTTCTATCAAGAAACGGCACTTTGGATACAGAAGAAAGCTTACATATTATCGTAAGAAAATAATCTTTTTGGTGCAACGTCTTTATCATCATAATGTAAGAGATGATACACTTCGTCGGCAAAGACCAGGACAGAGAATTCTCTGGCTAGTTTTATTATCTGCTCACATCTCTCTGCAATAAATTTCATAAACAAATTATTACATAAAATTTTTCAAACATTAAACGAAAACTGGAAAAAAAAAATCTTACCCGGATGCAAGGTGCTTCCAGTGGGATTATGGTAACTTGGTATAAGATATATTAATGCCGAGAGCGGTAAATTCTTCTTACTCCAGTTAATTTTTCTTGTCTTATCCGATTTGTAGGGACTTCCACCAGGAAGCTGTGAGGTAGGAATGGTAGATTGAGATAAACATGATTCTAAAAGGGGTGGTGACTGACTTAGAGGACTGCATAACCGAAGTGCATCTGTTTGTGGAATGCGAGTTAGTAACACATCATCTCTATCACCGTTAGATTCCAAAACACATTTAGTCCGATTATCCGATTCTTTCTGACCAGTGGAATGTTCTTCTGTATGTAGAGTCTTCCATTCAGAATCTGAAATATCTGATTGGACATTACTCGAAGATTGATAACCATTTGACTTTGACACGTATTTTTCTAATTTCTCTCTCAAATCTTCGATCACAATTCCATCTTTATCAGTTTGGACTAGAGGCAAAATAAATGAACTTTGTCATCGGTCGTTCTAACCGTCGGAAAATTTTAAATTAAATTATTTACCTGGAATAATGTTCATACTGAAATCCTGAAATAGCTCGAGTGCCAAGTAGTAAGTGGGATCTTCCACAAACACACACATTCCCGGTCGAAACAGTAAACTTACTGTCATCCATAATCCTGACGTTGATCCCCCAGTCTGATATAGCTGTTTACTGAAAGATTTGCAACTTTCAGAGAAAATGTTTTTATAGTTAACTAGTCTAAAACCATTACAGGAAAGACTAAATTTTACAGAAATAAATCTAGCAAGTCTTAAAATCAACCTGATAACAATAAAGTCAAATGATATTATTCTAGAAGACAAACAGTTTTCTTTTTATTTAGTAAATGCTTTCACAATTCCTCCATTGCACACAATGGGTAGGAATAAAATCATACATTTGGCTAAAATGCATTTTGCGTTTATGACAATATAACCCCTCTTCAGTTAGCGATGTTATTTTTTACAAATATACTGTATATTGGTTTACAATATTTAAATTTTTTTAAAATTTCTTGACTGTAAGAGCTTTATCATTTATTATTATTATTATATCAAGTCTAAATTAGATTCTTTAGTATGCATTTTGTTTGCCGCTTCGTGAGGATGTTATTAGGTCCGATTCGCAATGACACTCATACCCGAAAGGCCCAACCTTATAATACTAGCAACATGTAATAATAGATGATAAAATTAAGCTCTTATTATCCAGCCAACATCAGCTGCTGTTGTAATAATGCGAGATCTGTTATATCAGTGTCTGTAACATTGAGTTTTTACTGTATTTTATTAAAAATGAAAAAAAAATGATTCAAAAAGATTTTTTGAATTTGTTTAGTCTAGTTTTTAGTTTAAATTTCTGTTGATCTTATGTCTATATATGAAGTCGATAACACTGAATCCAAAAATGACAGAAGACTGACTAATTTATGAATCAATCATTAATATTTTAACCATGAAAACAGGAGAAAAATTCAAGTTATAAAGTACAAAACAAAAACAGTTACAGATAGAACAATTCTTGTTTCAAAAGTAAAAATGAAGACTGTCAAGAAGTACGACTACTCATTTTTATCTTCTGAGAAAACAAATTGCCATCTTAACTGATAAATTGTCTGTTTTCAAGAATGGCACGTCATCTCTCAATGATTATTTAAAATTCTAATTTTACTACAATCACAAACAGAATGTCAATCATCATCTTAACCATTTGGAAATAACATTCTGCAATACATCATTTGTTCTGACATTGTGTATGCTAAACAGAAATAAGCAGGATATTGAGAAAATTTTCTTGAACTGGTCACACACTTCACCTCATTGTGGTTAATTCTTGGGGATTTCAAATGCCAGAATTGGAAACGAATGTGATTCTAATTATAACGGGAATAATCGGGTGATTTATAATATAAGAAGTCGTCACAATACAGGAATCAACAAGAAAGGAAAATTACTAATTAAATTTGCTAAAAGTTATGATTTTTTTATTTTGAATGGCCGTATGATAGAGGATTATCCAGGTAGACATACTTACCGTATTTACTTGCGTAGAGGACAAGGTGTGACTTTAAAGATCAAAATAAAGAAAATTAGATTTATTAATACAATTCTAATTTTATTTCATTTAATAACAAGCAAAATATCAAATAAACATAAATGCACACATTGTCCTGCAGAAATTACTGGCATTTTAAACTTTAAGGAAAAAATCTTGTAAAGTTGACAACATAATTTGTTCATGTAAAGCTGGACAATTAGGAACCTTTTTTGCCAATTCTTAACAGTCGAATCTACTCTCCAACAATTACACTTACGAGTTTCTCTGAATTCTGATTTCCAAATAATCATCTGCTTTCACGTGGAAATGGATTAAAACTTATATCGAACTCCCATGTGATTTTGGAATTTCAATCTAGAATTCAATTCAAAAGCTTTGCTTTTCGTATTGTTATTCATCTTTACTTCTGACAATATACAAGAACGATTCAAACAATCCAGATAAAATACTTATGTTTTTAAATACAAGAGGGTAAGCATCCGGTAAAAAATGCAAATACACGGTTCGCAAAAATTATTTGCAAAAACGCAAAGAATCTTTAGCATGCGTATATAGGACGACCTAGGAATTTGAAGCTGTGATAAATAAATAAAAACCTCGTCTTATGTGTGAGTAAACACGATATATCTCGATGAAAGGTGCATCATGATTGGCTATATTTTATGCTCTGAATTCATTTTGGACCACTAGATTCAAGGTACTTGATAATGACTTAACTGTATAGGAAAGTGATCTGATAACTATTATATCAAGTACAAATTTACCAACTTTTAAAGAGAAGATAAGTAAAGGAGGCAATTTAAAAACGAAGAAATATAAATATAATATTAAAAAATCTGAGGTGAAAAAATTTTGTCTGAGGATCGAGGTGGAAAACAAGAAGCATATTGATTTTTTCAAATGATTTGAATTTTTCAAGATGAGGAAATTGGATATAACAAGTAGTTCACCAGGAACAGATGTAGTTATGATGCATGGTGAGAAGATGGCGATGAACCTACCAATACAGGCCTCTGAAATTATAAGTAATATTAATAAACTAAGTGAGTCGACTGCTGTTGGACTCGATTTAATACCAGTCAGTTTTTTAAAACGAATACCAATTGAAGTGACAGAAGTTTTGGTGCTTACTTGCAATTATATACAGTAATACCTCGACTTACGCGATTTTTAAATTTTGTCGATTCGTCTTTTGTTTGAGCGACACGCAACTATTGTTACTTACTCTCCCACACTATTGTTCAGCTTACACGTTCGGATGTGTCGCGCGGAATCGACGCATAGCTACAATTTATTTTGTGTTATTTATGTATGCGTTTGTTATATCTACGGAGACTTGAGAGACTCTACTATGTTATCCAAACGAAGTAGAACTGATTCTTCTGCATCAAACAAGAAAAGAAAGCTTTATCTTTGGAATGTAAAGTTAACATTATTAAAGACTTTGATACAAAAAAAGAAAAAGGGGGTTACAAATTTTAGAAAATATAGACTCCAATGCAGAGTGCATTTCTTCTACGAAACGAGAAATAAAAAAAATTATTAGCATGCTACGAGGAAATTTTGCGGGAGAAAAAAGAATCTTTGAGCCGTCAGACGAATTTGTTAGATTTTATGATGTCTTCTACATAAAAATAACTTCGGTTTACGATTTTAATAATATAATTTGTTATACATATGTATTATCCAAAATTTTATTAAACGTTTTTTTCTAAATTATTGTTTTTTTAGTCTCCGGCCCAATTAAAAATAATTTGTATGTATTTATATGCGAAATTATACCCCGACTTATGCGAATTTGACTTACACGGTTATCGCTCGGTCCCACCTATCACGTAAGTTCGGGGTATTACTGTATATGAACATGGTATTTTTCCTGAATTTTGGTGTTCTGCATATTTTTGATGATATTTAAAAGGGGTGACAGGTCAAATCCCAGTAATTATAGACCCATTGCTAGTTTGTCTACATTAAGAAAAATCTTTACATCAATTCTTGCAAATAGGTTTGATCAATGGACGAGAGTGAATTCTTTGATCTCAAATTCACAATTTGTATTCGTGAAGAGGAGTAGAGCAGAAATTGCAATTTTTGTATTGCTAACAACTATTCAAGGATTATTTTTCTAGGAAAAGACGCAAAGCGTATGCAGCTTTTTTAGATCTGGAAAGACCTTTGATTCGATATCAATAGAAAAACTGTGTGTAAAATTGAAAATACATGGCACAGATTCATTATTTATAAAAGCTATAAAATCTTTATTCGGTCACTACCTAGTCATAATTAAAAGTGGAAAGAATACTTACCCTTCTTTTGACATATGCAGAGGTCTTTTACAAGGTGATACAGTATCACCTTACTTATTTAATTTCATAATCCATGACATTGATAAATAATTTAATAGGGAAGAAGATGGAATTCTAGTGGGAAATCAGACAGTTCACACAATACAATATGTGGATGATGTGGTATTACTTTCGCCTACTAAAACTGGTCTACAAAGAAAACTAAATCAGATGCAGAAATATTTTTCTCAGATGGAAATGAAGATTAACCGAAATAAAACTCATTTCCTTATATTTCAAAGAGGAGGAAGAATGGCTAAACAGAATCACGATTTTTATCTTCTAAATGACAAACTGAAAGTAGTTGAAGAAATTTCGTATTTAGGAATCCTTTTTACTTCAACACTATCTTTTGGAAAACATTCCCAACAAATTCAATATAAAGAAAATAGAATAATAAATAATTTAATCTATTTATTAGTTAAAATGAAAACTAATTCTATACAAAAACAATTTCAGCTCTTTTCATCGATAGTCATAAATTCGATATGCTATGCTCTCCCAGTGTGGGGCACGGATTGGCTATCTCACTTCGAGAAAATCCAATTATTATACTTAAGAAAAATTTATTGCTGGACGGCAGTACCCGGTTACGCAATTCGTCATGATATTAATAGGTTACAATTGGAGCCTTATATGGTAATAAGGATTATGAAGTTTTATAAGAGAATGACCAACAGTGAATATATGCTGATAAATACTATATTGAATGTACTTAAAAGATTAGCTGAGGATAAAAGGAATTACACAAATAATTGGTATAATAAATTTAGTCTCACGTTGGCCAGATATGGGATAGCACATATATTATTTAACAATACGGAAGCCGATTGGAACTTTGGTTTCACTATCTTAGTGGAAAATATGTTTAATAACTCCTTAGATTGAACGGTTTCTATATAGTAGTCGACACAAATTATTTAGATATTAAGAACAGTCAATGCAGAATGTGTCAAGATCAATTTTCTATCTACCATCTAATTTGTACATGTAATGGATGTATAAATTTTAGAGATCAACTTGGTATTTCTACTTTGACTAGGTGCAAATCTATAGAATAATTCTATAACAAATTATTTCAATTGGGTCCGATTATGATAACCAGAGTATACAATTTTTTAAATAAATATATTAAGTTGTCAGAGGTCCACAGCGGTAAAATAGAAAACGAGCCTCAAGTCTGAATTTACTAACTTAATATTGTATATTTAAATGTTACAGAAAAATTTCCCACATCATAGAAATTATATTTTATTTAAGTTTAACTTTTGTTTGTACTGTTTTAATTATTGTATCCTCCTTGTAGCTGGATAAATTTTATAATACATTAATAAATTTGAATTTGAATTTAAATATTCATAAAGATTTGTAGTGGATATTATATGTATCAGTTATTGTTTAAATTTTATGGTAATGTTGCTGCTTTGATGACAAACAAATATTTTTAGATCATCTAGCTTTAATAAAAATATATTTGAATACAGTAATACCTCAGTTTTCGTTGACTTCAATTATTGTTGGTTTCGGTTATCGTCGATTGCCTCGGATTTCGTTGGCGTGCTCGAGTGACCTCGCTGCTAATTTTGTGAAAACAAAGGGCAACCCATGCGTTTTCCGGCGCAGTGTGGTGTTATTTCTCGTGTGAACATTACCCCGCAACAGGGCCACCATTGGCCAACGGTTCCATTCCCTAAACACCGGGAGTCTGATGCTTTGCCAAGGTGGACTGGCCACGTGAAGTTTAACGGGTTTTCCCCACGTCTGTAACTCCCGAATAGGGGCCAGTTACCCTTAAACGGATTTCCCGGAAGGCATTATTCCCCTCGATGCGACCATCATAAATGCATACAACTACTATTACATCACACTTTTACACGGGGCAATGTAGGCTAGAAGCTCGTGTCCGACTAGCTTCTACAAGACAAGACATTACCTCGCGTGTCTAGCCGAACAATTCCATTGCTTTCATCTTAATGCTAATTATCTTATCTTTAATCTTAATACTTTTATCTTTACACTTATTAGTCTTTTATGTTAATTTCTTATTGCTTTTAGTATTTAACGCCATATTAATTCTTTATAAAATGGTGTTTTTGGTATGTATTTTGGAGTGTCTAGAACGAATTAATTGGATTTACATTGATTCATACGGAAATAGTTGCCTCGGTTTTCGTCGGTTTCGAATTTCGCCGATTGTTTTCGGACGGATTATCGACGAAAACAGAGATATCACTGTATTTTCAAGTTTTTCCGTTCAATATCATTTTGTTCAATGCACTTATAAAACATTTTATACTGGAGAAGTGTATCACTAGTTGAGAATATAAGTTAAATGAGCCATATAATTATATATTAATAAATATGAAATAATCTGAAATTTTATAGATACATTGCTAACTTTCTAGTATTATAATATATATATATATATATATATATATATAAAAAAATAAGAATCTAATTAGGGTAAAATATTACAAACTTAACTTAAAAAATGTTAAATTTTCAAACTTACATGGTTAATAGTTCCAGTAAAGTAAATATTTAATAAATTTTATTACGTAGTTCAATTATAGATCTTTTCGGCACAGTTTTAAATTAATATTAATCTATTAATTAATTTAAATTAAATACAGTAATCGAAACAATGTCAAATAACCAAAATAATATTTATAAATTTAAAACTTCTTTCGGGAACGAGAAATATTTTTAAGAATAAAACACACGACTCTGTAACAAAAATTATTATTTATTCGGATTTATATTAATTAATGCTGTAATAAAAAAGATTAGTATAACAGATTATCCCAAAACTACAAACGAAAAAATAAAAATTACTAGTATTATTATCCTACTCATTCAAAAACTACAAAATCAAAATTATATAGATTGTTTTTTTAAAGCTCTATATATCTAAATTTAATACTACTTAGTTAAATATATATTAAGTAAAATTCCCAATTATTATTCCACTTCTTAAACTTACTTGTTACCTTCTAAACTTTATAATGTATTAAAATTCCTTGTGAATGAAGGCTACAGATTAAAAAAAATTATTTATAAAAATATGACTGATTTGAAATGTATAATAGAAAATATCAATATAAGTAAGTAAAATTTGGAAATAAATTACAAACTTTTAGAAATCTTAAAATATTTCCCTTAAAACTGTTACTTGGCATTTCGAGTATATAAAAATTCTTATTACACTTTGTCGTTTTAATAATAAGTTTAATCATTTAATGCCTTTATGTGAATTAAAATATAAAATGGTTACATTCTATTAATCTAAATGATGAAAAAAAATTCGTCAATGCCAGACGAGGACTCGTCAAACCGAAGCTATCGTCGTAATTTAATGACGACGTCGACGCTAGCGTTAATACTGCACGAATTCGGTATAAGTTAATTATGTTTTCTTGATTGTCAAAGTTACGTAAGTAAGAAATGTCACGTTGCATGAATTATTATGCAATATGACATTTCTTATTATGAAAATTCATGTTTTAAATACTTTGTATCTTTGCATCTATAAGGATAAGCAAAATCCAAAGTCTAGATTTGTATTTCACAGTAAAATACTACCTTACTTCTTGCTATAATGGTATAAAAGTTCAAATGTAACATAATATTTTGATTTCTGAAGAAAACCGCATTAAAATCGAAATTGTTTGATATTATTTATATACTGTATTTTACGGACTATAAGACGCACCTGAAGTTTGGAGGCAATTTTTCGAAGAAAAAAGTGCGTCTTATAGTCCGTAAAATACGGTACATCTTTATTTATTAAAAAAATAATTTGATAAGTTCTCATTAGACTTTTATTTAAATTCACAAGTATTTTAGTTATAATTAACAGTAAAAATTGTAATTTTTTGTAATATTTTAAATTACATAAAAAAAAAAAAAAAAGCTAGAATATTCAGAAAAATTCATGAAAAAACTATCTTCCAACTTTTAATATAAATCATATTAAAATTTCATTTAGCTCTTTCCATTGTTACTAGTGGGGAAAACTCTGGGTTAATGTTACCTTAGGTAGCCAAGATGGCGGCTCGTCTCTGATTCCAGCAAGAAAACAGTGGGACGCACATTCTAACCTAACCCAACCTATTCTAATAAATTACCATAATTATTAGTAACCAAATTATTAGAATAGGTTAGGTTAGGTTAGAACGTGCGTCCCACTGTTTCCTTGCTGGAATCAGAGACAAGCCGCCATCTTGGCTACCTAAGGTAACATTAACCAAACTTTGTTTTTCTTACTTGACAAAACTTTATTAAAATTTTAAAAATGCAAGATTCTTTACAAAACAAATACTTTCAGTTTATAAAAATATGTCTTAACAATACTTAAAATACCTCTCAATATTTTAAAACGTAATATTTTACATTATAGATTAAAAATAATAAGGATAATCTAACCAAAAAAGACATCCTTTATAAAAAGAATAGATAATTATAACTGTTATCTCTACGGGATTATACACTAAAAGTGTACTTAATCATGGTAAGACATCATTGTTAATTATCCTCTAGTTTTTATATATAGGGTTATCACAATTAAAGAGCAGGTGCTCGAAGCTCACTACAGAATATTGGGCCAAAATATACTATTACACTATATGCTACAGGCCTCGGAGTGCTATTTCCCCTTTGAAAAAGTGAGAAAAGTGAGTTGAAATACAGAAAAAGTGAATAAAAAGTGAGTGCAATAGTGACAAAACAAAGTGAAAACACAGAAGGAAAACTCAGCAAAACAGCAGTAAAAATTGTTATTTCTTTTTATTCTGTTATGGTTAAACACATTTTAAAAATTTCTGTATATACTGTAATATAGTAGCCACTCGTTATATCGCGTTTTTTTGGTCCCCTAAATTTTAAAAGCATTTGAGTCAATTAATTTTAAATTACCAATTACCACTGAATTTCTATTTGCAACGAAATACGAGAAAGAGCTAAATATGCAGAACAGGTGGATAGATCGATTGTCATTTGTTTCCTTTTGATATAAAAGTTGTTTATTTATTAGTTTTAAGTACAGTCTCCTCATTTACAAGTTTCTGTGAATTCGAAATTTCATACATTTATGTGAATTAACGGTATTGCGTCAATTCACATAAAGGTGTGAAATTTCGAATTCACCGCATAACGTGTAAGGAAAAGATCTCTCTGATTCTGAACGAAAACTTCTAAAATTTTTATACAGTAGTAACTTCATTTTGCTTTTTAGAGAATTTTTACTCTGTAATTTTATAAGTTTTGATGTTCTATTATATATTCAATATTCATTTTTTTTAAATTTTCAATTACAGCATTTATAATTTTTATTGAAAAATATAAACTACACGAATTTCTAATAAGCGATTTATATAGTACTGTATAATAAAATCGCAATTGATGTTTTTATATCGACAGTATTTGTCTTTCAATGTCATTGTTAAAGAAACAATGCTAAATGGGCGTTCATGGTTTCGATGTTTACGTAAACGTCAATTACCGGTAATTCGATATAACCTACGAATAAAATTCAGGATTGAAAAACTAAGCTTATTTTATATCAGAAACACTTGCTGATGAAAGAACAGAGATTCCATAGCATGTATAATCTGTTTAGTAAAAGCCCAGAATTTTTATTACTCGGTTATATCGCGTTTTTTTTTTCTGTTTCCCGATAATCAGTGGCTTTTGTATTTTCAGTAAACCATGAATACTTGAAAAGTCTTTGGCTTCTGTAAATAATCAGTCATGAAAGATGATGTTCTTTTATTAAGATTATTCTGCATGTTATCAACTTCCTTCTATTTCGCTTCCTCTTGCTTTTGAACACTTAACACTAATAAGCATCACACGTGCTGCTTGTACTTCATTCATGTTCTTGCTGTTAATAGCCTTCTCCAGTTTTTTTGTTTGCTGCTTCTAACAAAACTTAGACTGTCGCATGTATTTCATTTTCTTCTACATTTTTCTGGTTTAAACTCAGTTGCCGTTCCATAATCTTCATGTTACGAACAGCTTTCTTTTGTTGTTCTTCAAAACATTTCTGTGCTCTTTTTTCCGTTTCTCTTATTCTTTTAACTTCTTTTCATTTTCCAATCGTTCTTGATAATTTCCATGCACCGAGGAAGCTAATTTCAGTCGTCCTTTGCAATAGGTACAAGGTGTGGGCTTTGGTCATACATGTTTAGTCCCTCCTTAACAATCAAAAGTGAATTAAGCATTCTTTCCAACACTGATGCTCTATCAGGAGAAAGTGCCCGGCATAAAATTGATCCTCTCATTCATGGGAACGGGATTTTCGATGCTGATTTCACTAATTTGGCTATTCTCGGATATTTATCATTATCAGAAACTGTTTATTTTTTAATGCTTCGAGATGTGTAAATATTGATTTCCAAATAAAATAATAAATCTGAAATAAATATACTCCAAATAATATAAGTAAAATAATATTTTATTAATGATTTCATAAATAACAAAAAACTTTTTCCTGCAGATGAATAAAAACCAACATCGTTGCAAAGTTGTTAACCTTTGGGAAGCGTGTGAAAATCTTTCTCACAAGCAATTACGTGTTGTACTTTTTACAACACTTCGAATATTTTAATTTATTTGGTAAATTTTATATGTAAATATGAATTTACATTTTCGTTTACTTTTTTAGTCTCTCAATTAATGCACAATTATAATCGGCATAAGAGAAGATTAAAAAATGGATATTTCACAAGCAAAGTAATCACACATTTTATGAAAATAACACTTACTATATGGAATAATTATACTTGTAGTCAATTTAAACATACATTTATGGGAAGATGTAGATGTGATTTAACGTTAACAATATGCTATGAAATCATTAAAGTAATTTTATTAAACTCAAGTTTATGAAATTATTTAAAGATAAATCAAGTAAAAAAATATTTTTGTAAACGACAACTCCATAACCCGATTGTTAATTAAAACCAAATAATCTGCCAAATTATTGGGCTATAACCAGGATAACTAAATGGTCAGAAACGAAATCTTTTTTAGTGGTAGGAGGTTACGCTACTATCTCGTGTTAATTTTAATAATTATATATTTTGAATTTAAAAGCGGCAGCAGTGTTGTCAGCTTGAGAGATTAATCCCTCTGCGTAATGTGCTTTCCCCTGCAAAAGGACTTTAGTGATTTTCTTAGAAAACAGCCAAAACTGCAGGGATGCTTAGAATACTTATTTTTAAACTCTGTAGAAGGAAATGCAATTCGGATAAGGTAGATTTTGGCGAATAATGAAAATATGGCATGAGTACATAACTTTACTCAACACTGGCTTCTGAATTTGTAATGAGAGGGGTTTTTTAAGTGCATAAAAGATTTTTTTAAATACGTTAAATAAATTTTTGTTTTCTATAACCTAACGACACTGAGCGGGCAGTTGCAATTTTGAGTCTGCTCAGAGCCGTGTATTTTCTTCTAAAAAATTCTATTCTGATAGTCTGATAATTCGGCAATTCGTTTGGCTTTAAAATTATTTTTGGTTTGCCCCACATCTTAATTAAGCACGTGAAAATGACCAAAAAAGTGAGAAAAGTGAGAAAATGACCTGAAAAGTGAGAAAAGTGAGGATACTTCAGAAAAGTGAGTACAAGTGAGAAAAGTGAGCGACTCCGAGGCCTGATGCTACTACAGATACTGTCCTTAATATATGGTTTCAATTTTCAGGAGAAAAAATTTTACTTCAATATTCAGCTGTTAGAGTGAAATTTGATGCTGCTACCCTCAATGTGCATATTACATATGTATTCTAACAAATTTTGAGAGTTAAGAAGGAAAGTACAATAATTTTAATGCTTTAATTACAGATGTGGAATGTGGAATTCACAATTACATCAAAGAAATGGCTCTGTGTGTCCTCCATCTTCATTATCTAAAATCTACTACATGGCTCAACGATGCAATGCAACTGACCTGCATGCAGTTGTCACATACGTTGTGAAATTCATCTTTTAAGACTGTTAGGTTGCCGAGGAACATTGCCTTGATAAAGGAGGCTCTTTACATAGACCATAACCAAAAGTCACGAGTTCAGATCTGGTAATTATGGTGGCCGTGATGTTGGAAATGATCAATAATCACACTCTCACATGGAAAATGCTGCAGTAAGGCTTGCACATGTAAGCAGATATGTTGGAGTGCACTGTCTTGCGTAAAGATTGTGAGTTCAGACAATTTCTCTGCTACAATGCTGGAATCACAGTTTTAAAGCAGATCTCCATATCTAGCTTATTGAACATGTCACTGACCCAAATACAGATTTTCCTCCAAAATAAAAATAAATAAATAAATAAGAACCAATGTTGAAGGATACTATGAAACTACGCCGACAAAAAAAAATCAACCTTGGTGAGTGTATATGCAGATTAAGGAAACAGTATCTCCAAATTTCACACTAAAGACTGAATTTTGAAGTCAAATTTTTTTCACAAAATTGAAAATATACTGAGAATAGTATGTATGCCAAATTTGATTGAAATATGCCCAATATTTCTTTCTACAAAGAACTTTGAACACTTACTTTTTAATTATAAATCACCCTGTATAAATTAACTATAATATCTTCCTAATTGTTCCTTCACTAAATTTCTTAAATATTTTAAAATTAACTTTCTTTAATATCAAATATTTCATAAAATATACACTTTACACTAATATAATAACATACCGTATTTACTCGCGTATAAGATGATCTCACACATAGGACGAGGCGTGACTTTAAAGATCAAATACATGTAAATGTGCACATTGTCCCGCAAAAAATTACTGGCATTTTAAACTTTAAGGAAAAATTTTGTAAAATCGACATAATTTGTTCACGTAAACATACTACGTGGCTCAACAATGCAATGCAACTTGACAAGAATTTCAATTTGGAATTCAATTCAAAAGCTTTGCTTTTCCTATTGTTATTCGTCTTTACTCCTGACAATACACAAGAACAATTCAAACGACCCAGATAAAAATACTTATGTTTTTAAATACAAGAGGGTAAGCATCCGGTAAAAAATGCAAATACACGGTTCACAAAAATTATTGCAAAAATGGAAAAAAATCCTTCGCTCGTGTGTATAGGACGACCTAGGTTTTTGAAGCAGAGAAAAATGAATAAAAACCTCGTCTTATATGTGAGTAAATACGGTATGTAATATATAAATAAATTTAACTTTAGATCTATAGAAAGCATTTTTAAGTTTATAAATAGTAATAATAATTTTATTTATATTTAATAATGCCATAAATGTGATTAAAAAAAATTACCACAACTTATCTTAATGACTATATACAGTAGAATCTTGTTTTAATGGATCATGGAACAACAATTTCTCAGAAGAACAAGATTTTTCCGAAGTCCTGCCAAATCAATATAATTTTACCTCCTTTTAGTAGATCCATTACTTGGAATAATGGATTCTTTCTACCCAAATCTATCGTAAACTTTGCATTTTTCAACGTTTAGTTAATATTTGGGTGTATCCAGAAATTTGTAGAGTTTGATGATGCATTTGTTACATTTGGGATATGTACAATTGAAGAATTGTACAAAGAGGGTCAGCCAGCTAATGTGATTGAGGTGGAGTCACCTAGTGAACACTGTCGTTGGTCCAAGTATAGTGCCAAAATTTAGTGAGGCCGTAGAGTATTTTCAAGTCATAAAGACCTTCCTGATGGGTTTCAGCATAAATCAACAGGCTGTAATGTGCATGACTTTGCTAATATCAAGCAGTGTTGTATTCAATAGACAGAAAAGCAACATCAAAAGAAACCAAGATGGATGAGTTTTTTAACAAATCGTGAAGTCAAGCAAAGTGCTAATGAGTGTATGTAATTTGCCTCTTCTTTGCTTACAGTATGTACAGTTTTCATCAGCTTTGTTGTACAAATGTATGGCATATATACAATCACATACAGCACAATATACACGTGTTACAAACATGTGTGTTTCTATAGGATAAAGAATAGAGTTTGCAAGAGACTGAATCATTCAGAGTATTGATATTTCTTATGTATAGGGTTTAAAAATCCAGGATGTATGGGAAATTGTTGTTCACAACATAATGGATTCTCGGAACAACAGACAATTTTTGGCAGCCCAAGTGATCTGTTAAAACAAGATTCTCCTGTAGTTACAAGAATATTTCAAAAATTTTTAAATAAGAGCAAATGACTCATTTAAATTTGTTATGAGGTCCATGATTTCTTTCTCAACTTAATTTCTTAAATTTCAATAATTAACTAATACATTTTCATTAGCCTTAGCTAGACATTTATCTAATTTAAATAATATTTCATTTGTTTTTGCTTCATCCTTTGTTAAATAAAATTCCTTAAAGTAATAAGTTTTCTTTCAAACTGAATTAAGTAACAAAATAATTCAAATATTGAATGTAATGTAAACTTGAAAAAAGATATTTCACAAAATTCGAGGGTGAACCAAAAAGTTGTACTCATACTAAAAAGTATGAAATATATGTCAAAAATTTCTGTGTGAATGTACAATCCAAATTCTACTTTCTGACACAATCACCAAATTTACTTAAACATTTATTGTAGTGCAGCAAGAGTTTTTCTATTCCTTCTTGGAAGTATTCCCGTCCAACATGTGATAACCATTCTCGTGTCAATTTTGTGATGTCTTCATCAGAGTAATACCAGCAATTCGAAAGTCCTTTTTCATGAGGCCAAACTCATGAAAATCACAGGGTGCAAAGTCTGGATCGTAGCTCCCATACAGTCCATTTGAATTTTTCCAGTAGGGCCTTCACGATTCCTGCTAAATGAGATGGAGTCACTCCTTTTCACTCATAAGAAATGAGTTTCTGCACAAACTTCAAATTTGGATAATATATCCAAATGACGACGACATCTTTCATGACTGAAAACTGATTAATCTCTGCAGCCAGGTTGAAAAATCTGCTATATCTTGTAGCTTGAAGTATTACCAGTGTTACCACCAGATTTCATCTAAATATTGTTTATCAATGAAAAGTTCTTGTCAATTGCAACTTACTTTTTGACTCTCCCTCGTAATATGGAAGACAGTTAAGAACAGACATTGATTTACGAACGTGCTTGACTTTTCTATTATGATGTCTTTAGAGTTTGAAAACACTTCAAACAGTGAAATTAAAAATCATAAAAAAGAATGTGAAGTGAAACGAATTGTTAAATGGTATACATATATCTCTCCCAAAGAATGTTTTGGTTGTAGTCTTCAATAGTAGATTTAACTTGAACAAATATATGTTAGCAACTTGTTAAGCATATAAAAATTTGATTGGGAAAAATATCATATATTGTTGAACTGTAGCTATAATGTTGATTGAAGCCAGTATACTTTTATGTTTTAAAATTAGCTGAGATGACTTAGTGCTAGATCATTCTTTTAACATCTGAAAAATGCAGATACGTTTGATGAATCCTGAAGCAGGACTTAGAAGGAGCCCAAAAACATTTGTTAATGCTTTAAATCTGTCCCTGGATGCTAATGAGGTTTTGAGAGAGGTGTTATACAAATTCTTTTAAAATGTTAAAGCAGTATTAAATACTTATTTAAAGATTACTGCAGATTATGATGCTATTGCAATCCTATATAAATTAAATAACTGATATATATTATACAGATATATGATAATATAACCATGCTTTCTAAACAGTTGTAGTAATAAACATCTAGAAAAATATGGTAATATGCAAGTGCACAAAAATAAATGATTAAAATTTGATTAATGAATAAAGGGCTCTTGTTAACTTTGTTCATTAATAAATTTTATTTAAGTGTAATATCTGGTGATTCAAGTTAAATTTATAATTCATAGCATGATTAAAGCAATGTTTTTAGTTTTAACAAACTACTGTAGTTCATGTAGTTAAATATCTGCTCATTAGATCTATCCTTTCTGATTTTTTTTCAATGTAATTATTGAACTACAAGACATATTTTTTTGCTTAAGACTTTTTTACTATTAAAAAATGCCTTCAGAACTTTTTATCTCAAGCTTTAGTTTCTCGGAAATGTACAATGAACTATACAATGTGGCTATAATACATATATACAAAATATATATTTTGTATATATGTATTATAGATTTAATTGGTTTTAATAATTTTCTCTCTTTCTTAATCCTTCCTTCTAATTTCCTTTGTTTATTGTCCTGCTTCTGGGAACAGGGGCTTTCCACTTTCCACCCACTAGGGGGTCAGGTGGGACAAAGACTTCGAGTAAGATAGTGACTCATTTTTTTACTCGTTAACTTGGGCTAGACACGAAAGGAGACGGACGTGTGGCGGCAAGGCTAGCGAGTTGGAAATCTGTGAGCGCTGCGGAAGAGGGCCTAAAGAACGGATTGAGAAGGAAATCTGATCGACAGATGTGGAAGCTAACCTTAAGAAAAAGCCATTTTAAAAGAGGAGAATGAGCAAGCATTGGAAGTCGAGACGAGGAACTGCATAGAACCTTCACCAAAAATTTGGTTACCCATCCGTCCTATGACCTTCTTACTTCCCTTTCTTTCTATTAGATTTAAGTTCGATTAAGATTCGCACGTGTTCGATAAGTATTATTGTCGGGCAGTAGTTATAATGAGACTTAACTACCCGGAGTACTGTTACGTGATGAACGCCAAGGATATTTGGAAGTTTGTAAAAGGAACAGTGGGAATCCATAAAGAATTTGTAATTATTTATCTCTATTGCGAAATTAAATTCATTTTAATTGGTCAACATGTGTACGTGTTTTTCCTTTCGTGTTGTACATCTTACACAGAATCATTCAGAATTAATTTTTTTTAAACTTAGTTTTGTACAAAAAATTTTCAATAACTCTACACTCACTACAGTCAATTATATATTTTTGAGATTTAAAACTGGTAGTTCTGAAAACATTTTCCAATAAAACTGGAAGCGCACACTTAATTACTGATCTATTAATAAATAAATATAGATTATTTTGACTGGTTTACGCAAGTCAAAACATTTTGAGAATTTTTGATTTCAATATCATTTTTCAAACTAAATCATTAAATGTTTAGTTTAAATATAAATTTTAAAACACACTATTCACATAATTGTATTTCCTAAAGTATTTTTCTTATAACTTAACTAAATTTAATAAATATCTACACTTTAATTTATATGTCGGTAGCAAATATTTTTAATATTCTAAAACTAAACTAAAATATGTCTATCACTCTTGAAATTTTCTAAAATGTATATGAATGGAATGAAAAAATTTATGGATGTTTTTAACACCCATAACAGAATATACATAGAGAGAATAAATGGACAAACAAGAAGATAAATTTAAAAATAAAAACATTTGTTGATAGCTGCAAATTTTATTAAGACAGTTAAATTATTTACAACTAAACTGAATACGGAAGAAAAATATTTTATAAACAAGTTGATATATGCATAAAATTATAGAGGAATAGTATCAGAGATGTTATACAATCACTACGACCAGTTAAATGACAATCTAAGAAAAACTTATCCAACATATTCAAATATCAAGTTATCTAATTTTAAGTATTTTTGGAATGGAAAACATTAAGTATAAATGTTAAACAACGTATGAAAATAAACATTTTTATTGATACTTTAAAAATATAGCAAGTCCTTACTTAACATCATTGACTGGTTCTTGGAAACTGCAATGTTAAATGAAATGACATATTATGAGACCAATTTTACCATAGGCTAAATGATATAAACAATATATAATTTGATTAATATTATTCTAATTGGATCATGTTCACAACCTCCAGCATTTACTTCACACTTTGTAGAAATCAATTCTACAGGTTTATAAAGAAAATTAACTAATGATAATTGTAAATGATTACAAAATGTACTTGTGCCTTTCCTCAACACTATGAAGCAAGTCCTCGTTTATCGTCATCGCAATGTTAAGTGAAGAGCTGCTCTACAGATAACATTTATAGAGCAATTCTAATTCTTTACTGAATATACAGAGAATTCCCAAATTTCTCAGTCAATATTTTAAACATCATTCTTACCAGTTAATTATTTTATTTGCATAGAAATTTCAAAAATGTGATATGGCTTGAAATGTTTATTGTGGTATTTTAAACATTTTAAAATAATTTGTATTAATTTTTTGCTTTGATATGAAATTAATCTAAAAAGATGATCACCGAACTTGCAAATCCAACAAAATTTGTTTAAAAAATAGTTAGCATTTTACATGACATGCTTTATATTAAAAGTTTTATACAAGAAACAAATTCGAAAGACGAAATTTTCACGAATTATTATGCTATTAGTACTACTTATAAAATCAAATTATAATAAAACTAGCATATACTGCACAAATTATTTTCACATTACCAACAATACCAAAATTCCAAAATACAATATTTTATTTAACTAAACTTAATTAAATATTTTATTTTGGAATTTGGGTATCGTCGATAATGTGAAAATGATTTGTGAAGCATAATTTGTATCGAGTTTCAATGCCAATTATATTTACAGTGGGGTATGCTAGAACAAACAATTGGTTTTAGAACATTGTTCATTATAGCATCTGCTGATTCTAGCACACATTGAAATATACATATTTAGGGAGTAATCTGTTAAGTCCACAGCCTAAAGTAAAATTACCATTTAATAACTATTTAAACAGGAAAAGTATAAGTATAAAAACAATATAAAATTAGTTTATTTAACTTTTATACACTACACACAGGTTTCCTTCTGTTCCAAATTGTGAAAATTATTTCTTCCTTAATGTCTAAATTAATTAGTTTTCTCACTTTACTTTGCCAGCTCATGCTAAAAATTATATAGCAGAATAATTTTAAAAATACAGTATATTTTATTTCTAAAGATGCAAATGAACAGATATTTGAATCTCACGAACTATAATAATGACTAATGAATGCTCTTATCAATGTGGGAAAAATCGTGATATGTCACGCACATGCAGGTGCTGTCAGCTGTGTTCATTGTAGCATATCCCACTGTATTAAATACTAGCATATGTAATTATGTGATTATAAATTTTGTTCTGTAAATGCCAATCTGAAGAAGTTACAATAATATATTACCACTTAAAAACATATTCTTTCATACTTTATTCAATAATTAAATCATAAAATAAATTATTCTTGAAACAAAACGGTTTCTGTTATAATTATAAATTAAATTAATGCTTATATTTTAAAATCCATCCGATTTTCTCAAAAGAAAATAGAAAATAGTTTGACTAGATAAAATTCAATACTTGTAAAAATTTAAAGTAATAGTTGACTTTTGCAACTGAAATGCAATAATTCGCACACAAAAATATATAGGCCTATATTTAAAATATTAAGATATATAACGATATGGACTCTTGCTGAACAGCCAATTTATTAACCAAATTTTCTTATAAATGAAATTGTTTATATTATCCATTTTTCAACCTGTAAAGACCTAAAAGTAATAACACAATTATGCAAGATTTACATCAATTATCACTTAAACCAGGAAGTTATATTTAAACAGAAAATGACTGATGTTTATTTAACGAAATAGGAAAAGTTGAATAATATGAAAGTGTTTGTTAGTTGTTATTCAATAAAAAATAAATTGTTAATCTCAAACTTCTGTTTAACAAAATTAACAAAATTTCCTAAATAAAAGTTTGGGATTTACTGTATATGAAAATGGAGCCCGAGACCATGCCTAATGTAAATTTTACTAATTAAGTTTAACTAAGCTAATGAATAAATGCATATTTTACATTATTTCAATTGAAATATCTTGTTTAATTAAAATTCATTATTAAAAATTAATCCAATTCCTTTTTTTTTAATACTTACCTACATACATTTTCTCCATATTCTTTTGATAAAAATCGAGCCAACTGATGCCTGAATTGCCAATTTCCTTGTTCTAATCCGTACTGAAATAGTTTGTGCATCGCTTTCTAATTCTTGCATCTGTTAAACATAATTATCAAAATCACAAAACTTTTTCAACTGTAATTTAGCTGATATGATATAATAATAAACAATATAAGCAGGCAAAAAAAGAAACACACTTCAACTAATCAAATCAAGGTTTATCATCTGCAATTTGTAATTGCTATACAATACCATAAACAAAAATTTATGTATTCTTTAATAAAATGTATATCATATTGTAACAATTGCATCTTTTTATGTGCAATGTAAAACTAATTAAATATACTTAATAAAGAAGTGAATTTATGAACTGTTTGCTCAAAGTTACTACTAACTCAACTTAGTTTATTCTTAAAAGAAATTTAGAAGATTATTTCAAACAAGGCATCTCCAATTCCAAGATTTAAGATAGTATTCATACAAAAAAAAATTTTAATTTTAAAAATAAACAATAAAAGGTTACTAATTAGCATTATCTCCAAAAAACATACACGTACACCTTCAGGTACAGAAACTGCCATCAAGCATGCATAGATAAAGCATTTTATAATGAAATAAACTTTGGAATAATTAGAAATGAAATAAATCTGTAATAAGTGTTAAAGAAATCAATTTGGGAGGAGTGGGGAATTCAGATTTCATAAAGTCTATATTTTCCTTGGAGTTAATAAGAGAGATGAAATCAAGTGAGGGGCACGGGTGTCCATGTTTTACAGTAATCTATATTTCCCCCAGAGTCTCAGAGAATAAGTATAAAAAATTTGGTACAGATCGGGCAAATGTTTAGGAGTTAATAAGGGAGATGAAATCAGGTAAGGACAAATACTCTATTAATTAATTATATATATATGTTAGGCCGCGACTCCACTAGCCGTAAAAGGGCCGTAAAACCCCTCGCCGTAAAAACTTTTAATCACGTAACCATGATATTTTACGCCCGAGCAGGTCGTAAAATATCATGGTCACGTGATTAAAAGCTTTTACGGCAAGGGATTTTACGGCCCTTTTACGGCTAGTGGAGTCGCGGCCTTACTGTGAATGACCGATATCTGGCGAATGTCGTCATTCTCCGGTGAATGTCAGCATTCACACAGTCGTTTCGTGTATGTACGAAATATTTGCTAAATATCATTATTTCTCACTTACTTTGGCAAATGTCGACATTCAGCATGCACTGATGGTGAATGTCAAGTAAAATATTTTTATCGAGTTAAGACAAAAATGCAACTTTTTAATATGTCAAAATAGGAGAAAACTTAAATAACAGCATATGTAAATAAACTTTTGAACCTAAAATGAACAGTACATTCTAAATCATTAAAATAATAATACAATAATAAACTTACACATAAATTATGTGATTAACGTCATACAATCTTATTTATTGCAAACACTTAAACTGTTATGGCACTTTGAATTGCACAAGAGTCCCTTGCTTTTACAACTGCGTTTATTCGTGGAACACTTCTTTTTGCAATGACAGCGTGTATAGCCTTGCTCTCCACTTTTCAAATTAGCTGCAGCTGCTTCTCTCAGTGATATTTCTTGAGAAGATATCTCATCTATGGAAAGTAAGTTTTCTTTACAAATTATGAACTGATTAAGAGTATAAAGCTGACAAACTGATCCCCACATGATGGGATGAAAAGAACAAAAACGCCATCCAGTGACAAAGTGGGTGGTTTCCACCAAACCTTTGCCGGGAAAAGAGGTATGACCGTGTCCTACCATGGCTACCCACAAAAGATTTGGTGACAGACTTTCGCCTCTCTGTCAACATTGGCTTCTCGGGTGTCGTTTCGACCTCCACCAAAGCTTATCTGTGCTTGTCCACGTACACCGGCAATTGTTCGAACATATAATAATAATAACCAAATATTCGGTCTTTCACCAACGTATTTTGTACGTGTCGGCATTCACCGGAGAATATCAACATTCTCTAATTTCGGTCTTTCACAGTAACATATATATATATAAACCAACGAGAGACCGTCGGGTCCAACAGCAGTTCTGACAGAATATAACGATTCTGTCAGACGGTTCAGTTTGTTAAGCCATTCGTTCATTCACTTGCTACTCGACGACTTACCGAGCCTTACGATATTTTGCGATAATTATTGAAGTTCAAGTTCAATAACTAACTTATTTTAGTATTTAAATGAAAGATATATTGATTTAATATATTAAATAATATATATTTTAACAGCTATTTAATAATAAATAAATTAGCTCTTTATGAATAAAAGACTAACCATTCAATCACAAAAAGTGATATATAATACAAATATGTAATTTTAATCGGTATGCTTATTTGCTACAGACAGACACATTAACTTTTAATTTTTCCTGTAATTCAATAAACTGATTTTTATTATTTGTATTTATTTTTTTTTTTAAATTTTACAAATTGAATTTAATCGAAAATTTTTACCATTCGATAATTAGTTGCTTGTTTCATGATGTTTGGCAGCATCTGAAGTATTTCGGTTCCCGGACCTCCTGCATTTAGATATACTAAATTTCTTCGATAATAACCTTTAGCATGAAACACACTATTGAATCTTTGACTTTCTGCATCTATAGTTGGAGAAATAACAGATGTATCCATGCTATCTAAAGAGAGAGAGAGGGGGAAAAAAATTTAACAATATCATCATTCAGTAACATAAAAATTGCGAAAGTTCATCAAATTAAAAAACCGTACTACGAAAAGAATTTTATCCTTGAAGCTATTAATGTCGTAAAAATAGTAAAGGCAAAAAATCAAAATAAAAAAAAGAACAAAATGCAGCCTTAAGGTAAAAGTGACATTCTAAAAAAAAAAAAAAAAAAATCATAATAATAATAATAGAAAACTTGAACTGAACTACAAATTCTTAGTTGGAAAAATCTCAAATGTTATTTATAGAATTTATAATTTCTACAATTCATTTTATTTTATATTATCAAAATTTTACAAATGATAAAAATACCATTAATACTACAATTGAATTAAATAGGAACGTATTAAATTATACTGTTTGTTAACAAGAACTTTTTACAGATCATTTTAAATAACAACAACTTGCCAGGCATCAGGTGCATAAAATACTGCATGAATTAAAATAACTTTTTCACATCAGCAAAACTATAGTTTTTAAAACTGATATAACAGTTTTAGCTATCTGAATAATTTTTTTTTTTTAAAGAAAAAGTCAAAGAGAAAGCTACAAAAATAAATTTCTATTAAACCATCACCACTCGAGTTTAATATAAAAAGTTTTACTAAAACTGATCGAAATACAAACTAGCAGTTACTACATTTATTTTAAATAAGTTGTTCGTGTAGATCATTTGACTATAATACTAAAATAACACCATTATTATAAAGAATTTACTTAATTTCATAAATTTATTTTATAAAATATTAAGTATGTTGAAAACTTACTTGAACTAAAATTTAATGCAAAAAATACTAATTTGGCTATCTGACAATAATATCAGTGATAAAAATTTACCATATGTAATTTAAATTAAAAAATTCGGTTAATGTAACCCTTGGTGCCAAGATGGCGGCTCGTCTCTGATTCCAGCAAAGTGGGACGTACGTTCTAACCTAACCTAACCTAACCTAACAAATTACCATAATTATTAGCAACCAAATTATGGGAATAGGTTAGGTTAGGTTAGGTTAGAATGTGTGTCCCACTGTTTCCTTGCTGGAATCAGAGACGAGCCGCCATCTTGGCACTAAGGGTTACATTAACCAAAAATTCTTTACATAGTCAACTTGATATATTTTGAAATTGTATATGCTAAAATTTCCAAACTAACTGATTAATGTTTAATTAAGGTATTATATACAGTGAAGTCTACTTAACAGAGCCTCGGGATTGCTGCATTACGTTCCTTTATCTGAAGTAATAAGATCACAGTGATGTCTTACTTTACATGCAATAAATATTAAACATTTCCATCAGAGAAATTATCACATTTATGTTCGCTATTTCATATTTTGTTTATACACTCACTATCATAAAAACTAGCACATCAAGGAGGAGTTGTCAGAATCAAACAAAATTGTACTGTACATGTGTGAGTATAACAGCAATATAAGTGATTTCAAAATGAAAGCAAAAGAAAAATCATTTATGATAAGAAAAACGAATGAAAAGTGGTTCTAGAACCCTGTTGGGCCATCTCTAGCATGAATACACAATGTGATACAAGCAGGCATACAGGTGCTGATGGTATCCTGTGTCATCTCAGTCCACAGTTGCCACAAGCAGTTCTCTAGTTTGGCCAAACTCCTAGGCTATTCAACAGGTGATCCCAAACACGTTCGATCAGTGAAAAATCAACAGACAGGGTAGGCCAGGGACGTGTGGCGATTAATTTATCCAATTATTTGGATAAATTAATAAAGTAATGATTGTTCCTTGCCACTTGTTTGTCTTGTTTTGGCTCATAGAATCCTCGAAGTCAGAAATGAAAAGAGTATAATTTTTTACTTGTTTTAACTAAAAATTTTTTATTTTTAGTGTGTTATTCTTAAATGTTTATGTTTTGACAGTTGTAACATTCTTTCTAATGTAGTCTTAGGAGGACCTTTTAAAAATGTCAAAAACATTTGCAGGAAACAAGTTTGCTGGAATTATATGGAGTTAAACTGGATAAAATAAAATTCCAAAATATCGTTTCATTTATAAATTTAAATCAGCTATAAAAGAAGAATTGGTACATATAAATCAAAATGAAAAATGTTTACATCACACATAAATATGAAAAAATTGTACTGACAGATAAAAAGATGAGAAAACTGAAAACACTCCAAATTTAAATTTATTTTCTCTGTCCTTTATCAAAAAAGTGGAAATACAAAACACTTCAAAACCTGTTATGCAACTGTTTCTAAATATAGCTGATACAATACAAAAAAAGCTTGTGTAAACACTACAGAAACGTTAGAAAAACAAACCATCTACAATGTAATATATCTGTTAGAATTCTGGAATATTTTTATACTAGAATAAATTGACTGAATCTCAATTTGATCGCTGATAAATCCAATAATATTTTAGAAAAATGTTCTTTTAAGGATTAAAATGTACTTGAATTCATCACAATACTTATTTGAAACTAGAAAAAAAAAAAAAAATTAATCATAACAACATAAATAAACTACACTGATTGAAAAATTCAAGGCTTATCAAAGTTCAACTAGGACAACGGTTACGGCTATTCTTGACGTTTATAGATTTCTTACGTCATCTTAAAATACATTAAAAGTGTATTGGAATTCGGTTTATTTTATTTTATTTTTTGTCATCCGATAACACTTCTTACTGTGGAAACACCAAATCAATCTTTTTAAACAAAACACATTGCTTCAGTTAATTTAGATGATATCACTGAATGAACTAAAACATTGGAATGAGTAAATTTTAACATTTATTTGCTGGTGTTTTGGTGTTATTCTTATAAATCATTTAAGCTTAGTTCAAATGTCTTTTTAATTTTCACAGCTCATTGGCAACATTTCTGGTTTTTTTTATATTTTCAAGCAATTTTAGCATAAAGGCAAAATATTTTATATGAATATCAATATTCAGAGATCAAAAACAATTTTTAAAAGTTTTCTTTATCTAATACAATAGAATTGTAAAATCATACATCAACATCTCAAAATTTGATGTACTAAATCAGAGCTAAATTATTGCCATAATGTATGGGGCTTAATGTATAAATTCCAGTATTAGATAAGAAATAAAGATGGGATAGAGGTTGGCCTGTTAACAAGTTGAAAATGAACACTTTAGCATTACTCCAACCTTGCCACTGTTAAAAAATACATTGCTTACAGTGGCTAGTTCAACCTTGATATTTAAAAACTGAATTTTATTTTCTTTAAAATATACATTATACTTTTTGTAATTAAAAGACATTTCTTTTAGGCTAATTATTTATATACTGTTTTGCTAAATTTATATTTTGGAACTTTCTTTTATCTTTAATAGATTTATCAAAAAATTTTAATTTAGTAAAAATAACTTTATTTTAAAAATTAATTTCAAAAATTTACATAGGTGGAAAAAAGACTATCACCTGCGAGGCTGCTAGTCTCATCTCTATTTAATGTATAAAAAAAAATGTAGATAAAATATCATTTAATAGTACCTTTAGGTTTTAATGACAGTAAACAGATTGAAACTATTAATAATGATGTATAGATTATAATTATAAAGCTAGTAACTAATTTTATTATTATTACTATAAATGAACATTCTGATATTCGTACATAAGCCTACGTATAAGATTTACACATTACCTTTTAATTACAGCAGCAAAGAATTGTCAATAGCTTTGACAGCCTGTTTTGACATGGACTATGTCGTCGGCTTATCCGGCTGTATTAAAACCACTTTACCGGGCAAATGTGCCGAAAGGATTCTCAAAACTTAATAGATTGGTTGGCATCTGCCGGATTTGATTAGTTTGACTTAAGGAGACAATATTAGATATGTGAAATTTATTTTGATTTTAGGAGCAGAAAAATACATTATAATGTGTAGGGTATTTGTCGGGATTGACAATCCAGTTTGAGGATTTAAGGCGAGATTTCAGTGAGGTTTTGAGATTAGAGGGGTTTTACTATATATATATATTTTTTTTATTAGTAAAAATGATAATATACCACAGGGTAGAAAAGGACCTACATTTCAATCATATTGATATAAATTCTACTCGCTAAAACTATTATTATAAATATGAATCAGAATTCAAAGAGAAAAGAATGAATTTAAAAATTATGGAATTAATATGACTTATGCAAGATATATATTTTCAACGTATTTTTTTGAAATTTATTCTAAATTTTAATAAAGAAATATCTTTATCTAGGCATTGAAACAATAAAAACTATATTTTATCATAGAAATAAAAAATACGTTTTTGTTAAGAATTACATTAATTTATATATATATATATATATATATATATAATAATAATTCAATAATTATTATTAAATATATGTAAGAAAACCTTTAAAAAATTACGAAGAATGAATTTTTTTTTTACCAGTAAACAGGACAATTATCGAGTGTTGTAAAAGCATTTCCTTTACTTATCTAATTCCAAATTCGGTCTGTTATCTAAATGTATTCGTGTAAACAACATTTGTAATAAATTAATAAAAATTTTTCTCATTTACAATAAGTCAAGTGTAAAATAAAGCTATTTTAAAATATTAAGTATCTCTATTTAAACTGAAAACAAAGGACTAAAAATTATTATATCAAATTGTTTCCTGTATTTTTTTTTAGTTAATTTACTATTTTTATACAATGTAATCAATGAGTCGTATAAGACATTTTAGTTTATTGTTACTAAATTGTAATTTATAACAAAATACAAGTGCATTTTTTAGTAGGAATTAATTCCTATTAATAGAACTTCTGATAATATACAAAATAATGACATTTTGTTGTTAATATATTCAGATAAATGGCACGCGTAAATCATTTAAATAGCTTATACTGTTAATAAGTCGTAAACCTACATTGACATTTTAAATGTCTAGACTCGGAACAAACGAAGTTCGTAAATATTAGTTGAAAATATATTTTAGAATTTTTTTTTTTTTAAATTAAAAATTCTAAAATATGCTCTGAAACAGGCCTGGCCAACCCGCGTCCCGCACGTGGCCCGTCACGTTAAATTGTGTGGCCCGCTAAGCGATATTATATATCTATTAAAAGTTTTGTTTCCCGTTATGTGTATACCAAAACAATTAAATAAATGAAAATTTGCATGTGTCGTCGTTATAATGCACAAGTGCGAGTACGAATTCTTGGTATAACAATAGAATCTTATTCATTTCGTATTTGTTTTAATTTTTTAAAAGCACGTTTGCCTAAACTGTGGCCCACCGTAATTTTACGCGCGATCAAAGTGGCCCGCGAAACAATTTGGGTTGGCCAGGCCTGATCTAAAATATAAAAACAGAAAACTTCACATGCTAATTTTGAAATAATAAATTAAAATATTCCATACTTTGATTTATTTATAAATTTAAAGAAATCCGAGTTAGTTTAATTCTGCATAATCGTAATTTTCAAGTTTCTAACAAGAGAAAAATACAAATGTATTTATTGACGGTATATTTTAACATAAAAAATTTAAAAATTTTTTAAATAAAAACGAGAATAATAATAAAATTTCATTAATACATGAAAGTGTCAATAGCTTGCTATTGATATTACTTTCCCGACTGTTATATATGAGAGAAAGTGTGGCAATTGGTCAAAAAAAATGACCCCCCCCAGATTTTTACATTTTTGTACTCAAGGGACCTTGAAACATCGAGAAAAGACAAAAATATTCGGGGAGTATTTCCTGTACGTATGGATATTGTTTGCCGTTTAAAACTTAGTAACTTCTGTGCTTTTTGTCGATAATTTCTGAAATTTTGTGGGGAGGTTTGTTTATTAGGGAAATTGATGCTATTAAATTTTGGCGGTTAAAGGTCGAGGAGATAATGGGGTTGTTTTTATCCCCAACAGGGTCGGTTTAATTACAATTTTACTCGTTATTAGCATTTACAATTTTTTATAAAACTCATCCCTACTCTGAAAATTCAGCATTTTGCTATTCTATAATAGTTAAACATATAAAAAGTTTTTAAATATAATATCATAACAGATGGTACCACCAAATGTTGCTGGGAAAGTTAAGCAACTTGTTTCTGGATTTTTTTAAATTTTATTAAGGAAAGCAACAACAAAAAACTTTAAAAATTTATGATCTTCCGCAATAAGATTTAACTTTTTTCTGGAACCAATTTTAATAATGTTTGGATTTGCACTTTTATATATTTAATGTTCTTATTTACCTATATTATGTTATATGTCTTTTATCATGGGATTGTTTTGCAATTTTAGATACTGTAATTAAGTTTAAAATCCTTATCAAACTCCATGAATTAAATTCAACTCTTTTTTTCTGCTTATTGGAGTCCAAATAGAACACATTTATTCACTCAATTAAGCACTTTCAGACTAATGTGTCTAACTTCAGAATCCAAACTTGTTATTTTTTTTATTTTCTTTTAGAACATTTCAAAAGCAAAGTCATAATGTGCATGTCTTCTTTCTGTGTCAAGACAGCAAACATTTCTTCTTTCTAACTCTTGTCTTCTGTTGTTCTTTCCCTTCACTACCCATCTCCATGTTGCTGATTACTTGATAATTTATTACAAAAACATATTACTTACAGCAATATGTTTTGGAAATAAACTGAAAATAACTGGAAATAAGTTTCTACTTAAAGATGTTTTAAGTTTAGAAATAATAAAAATTTGAATGAATAAAAGAAATTATCACTGATGTATCCATAAGGTACAGTACATGTATGTAAAATTCCCCTCTACAGGTACCTTAGATCATTTATATATATTCAAATCAAAATGTAAGCTAAGTATAATTAGTTTTCGAAAAATGAATTGTTCAAGGTTCCTCATTATTATTTCTTCTAACCGGAAAGTTAATAAAAATAAATCCCACGAGTATTCCAGTTCTTTATAGTTTCCGAACCGACTTCAATATTTCATTAAATATTATACTATTGGACAATCAAGACAGCAAAGGAGTCGGCGTACCACTCTAAAGGACCCAAGTTTAAACCTATACACCAAAAATTTTTCTGAGGGATCTGTCCCAGATCTGACAGGCTTTTCCTTTACCATTCAGCTGCCCCCACTGTGAGCATGGCCAAACCCTTAATAGTTACAATCACAAGAGGATTTTTTATTATTAAAAGCAGAAGAAATGAAAAATAAAATATTATCATCGTATTAATCTGGTACGGTGAGATTCTCTTGTTCATTATTTTAAGCCAATTTTCTTTTAAATGAAATACTTTAAACAAAATGCTAATGCTGCGGCAATACATGTAAGTTTAAAATCCAATTTAAAAATTTTATAAGTCAAAATTACTTGTAATCATTGAATATTTCTTGACAACAATTCTCAAATAAAAATCCTATGCAGTTGTTAGTTCCCATTTTTTAGTCTTTACTTTTATAAAAATAAAAAATATTATCTAAAAATTATCAAATAATAATTTAGCAATTTTTAAAATTATAATTAATTTTCTAAATTTAATATAACTAATGAATATAATTTGAAACTTATCCGCATACTTAAGAATTAAAAATTCTATAAAAATAGTCCATTCTACTCTATATATATATAGTATATAAAAAAAACATGCATACCAGCAATTATCTAATGCAAGGTTGATGAAGATTAACAAGAAAGAGTTCGGTATGTCATTAAAATGACAGAAAATGATATCTAGTCGGACTATTAATTTTAGCTTGACAAAGTTTCTTGCTTAAAAAAATGACATCGTTAACAGCTAAAATATCGGCCTGTGATGTTCCTTTGCATTGTTTTAATGGTATATTTGGAAACGTGACAATGTACGTCTTTCAAATTAGAATCTAATTCAAAACAACTTAATGTGAACAAAATTTATTTTTAGTAACCGATTTTAAAATGTATCAAAAAATTCAGAACTGACATTAATAAATAGTTCATTTATAACCTGATAAAGTGCAATTTCAAAAGACTTTTTTTTTTTTATTAAAGATTGAATAAACACAGAGATACCAAATATGCAAATCTAATTGTAAAAATGTATTACAGATTAATGTAAATATAAAATTGACATTATTTTTAAGCTAGTTTAATTCTAACCTGAAAATCTGGCTTGTATATGTTTGGCTTTTAAAAATCAGTGTGCAATTATTTATATCTAAAATATTTTAATATATTACTTATCAGTTTCTTACAGTAATTATTTAAAACTTTTATTTTAACTTTCTTATATATTTTTAAATAATATACAACCATTTTAATTTGCATCTTATAATAAAACAATAGTCATCTGTATTACTTTTCTACACATTGACATAATATGAAAATATAAACAAATATCAGAAAAAAATTTAAGTGAAAAAACTATTAATAATAGAATGTGTTTAATAAATATAAAAAATATAAATACGACTTTACGGAGTTGGAGCTTTGTCTTTTGTCTTTACTTCTCGCCGTTCGCACCGTCGGCATATAGCACTGCGGCAATAACACCAGAGGATGCTTTCTTACTACATGTTATTTATATGTATTTTACGGAGCACAGTTTTGCCTTTTTATTAGTTTATTAGTTTTTTCTGTTTGTGGGCGGTTAAAGAATCTGTCTATTTTAATAAATATAAAGACAGCAGAGGAAGTAAAGACAAAAGACAAAGTTCCAACTTTGTAAAGTCGTATTTATATTTTTTATATTTATTAAATGTGAATAATGCCGCCACGTTCCTGTATTTAATTTTTACTTAAAAAATAGAACATGTTTTAAATATTTCGATTTTATATTCTGCAATTATGAAATTTTTGAACAATATCGAAAAAGCTTAATTTTGTTAACCTTTCTAATAAATTTCCTTGAGATTTTCAAACCCGAAATTAAATTTTATCTTCCTTATTGTTACACAAGTTTTCAGTTTTCTATTAGAGATATTCTCCTAAACAATCCCACTAAAAATCAACCAACACAAACAATTAGATCTGAAATGAAATTTGAATCTGTAATATGACAAACAAGTAACAAAGTCTTAAACTCCGATACCAGACCAACAGAATAAAATTATTTAAATTTATAACACGTGTTATGGAAAATGAGAATGTAGACATATAATACTCTAATTTACTACGATCAGGCTCTATACTGGTATTTGCTGTAATAATAAATTCAGCAGTAAGCTAAAAAAATTTCATGACAGTACAACATACAATAATGTAGTCTTTACAAACTTCCCAACTGCAGTAATGTTATACATGATATTACAAAGATTTCTGGATATTGAAAAACTTCTGGTTGTAATTTTTCCAATTCTTTGTAAAGAATAACTGAAGAAGATCTCTTAAAATGATCGAAAATGTTTTTATGAGATTAAACGTTCTGTTTGACCCTTGAAAGGTGTAGATTTATTTAATTTTTCCATTGTCAAAATATTTTACATTACTATGCAATTTTTTAAAATACTTGTCTGAGTTGGCAGGAGTTTATTGTATGTACAGTATTTCCTTATTTGGAACTATACATTCATACTATATAAATCTCACTGTAAAGTTTAAATCACATATTAAGTAAAGACATCTCAGAAGCTAGAATGTTCTAACAGCAAACAAGAAACAACTTTCCTTACTTCTTTCCAGCAATAATTTTTATTACAACACACGTTTTTGGCCTCATCTAGAAGTCTGCTTCAGTCCTTAAACCAGCAGTCGCCAACTAGTGGTCCATGGAGAAATTTGGACGTTAATCAAATCAAGATTATGCAAAGTATTACAAAAGAAATTCAAAATGCTTGGTTGCTTTTTCTTATGCATTGGAGTGTTTTTATTCTAATCTAAAACCAAAGACGAAATGACTGTTATCAATAAATAATAATGTCAATAAATCAATAAATAATGTGAGTGCGATTGTTGTCCTTGGTGGAAAAGATCCAAGAATCTATAAACTTATTTCAAACGAGCAGCAACAAACTTCACACTTATTTGTTATAATTAAACAAGTGAATTTCAAATTAATAAAGTAAAAAGAAAACTTTTGTGATCATTATTGTATATATGTTTGTATTGTTTAAAAAAATTCATGCTAGTGATCCACAGGATTTAAAATTGTGAGCTTAGTAGTCCATGAGGTCAGAAAGGTTGGCAACCGCTGCTTTAAACTATACTGAACAGAAAATTCGGAGTTTTCTGTTATAGTTTAAAGTCTGAAGCAGGCCCCTAAATGAGGCTGAAAACATTTGTGTCATAAAAATTATTGCTGGAAAGAAATAAGGATGATTGATTGCTGTACATCACATGAAAATTATAAAAGAATTTGACATTCCAATGAGTAAAATAAGAAGAGGTTTTTGGAAAGCTTCAATAAGGAATAAAAAAAGTTTAAATGTGAGTATTCAGAGGTTAAACATGCAGGCTTAGTTAATTTGTACAGTGCAGAGACAAGAATCTCCCCGTTGGTAGAAAACGTATACAATAAAAGATGAAAAATTTGGACAACAGTTGGGTATACTAAATTCAAAACAAATAGTGGAAGGCTGAATAAATTTAAAAAAAAAGCATGGAGTATTTTTCAATAAGATCCATAATGAAAATGCCAAAGTGCAAGAAGAAAATTGTATAAAGTGATTAAAAGTTTACCAGAAATTGTATAGAACTAGATGACACTTTCAATGCAGATAAAACCGGCTTATTTTTTAAATATCTTCTGGATATAGTATTCAAATGTAATTCATGTCAGAGGTAAAAAAAAGCAAAGAATACTCGAATAACTCTTGTTTTGGAAACAAGCATGAAAAGTAATAAACTGACATCATTATTAATTAGAAAATCTTTAACACCTCAAGGTTTCTACAATGCCAAGCATGGCCCCCCACATGGTAGTGACTGACTGACTGACTAACTGACATGACTGACCGGACCCTAGTCAGGTATGAAGATGGCCAGCTTGTACTTTTTGCTCTGCTTGGATTCTCTTGTGGAATATTGAGTTCAATTTAATTGGAATATTTAATTCTTGATATAGTTAAGTTAATAATAGTAGCTTAGAATATTAATTAAATATAATCATAAAAGTATAAAAATTACCTTTCAATAAACAACCACATTACCAGAAAACTGGAACTGTACATGTAGAGAATCACACCTAAATGCAAAATTTCCAGCAAAGAAACACCCAAATTCAATATTTGAACGTTTTCAGCCACTACTTATCGGCTCTCTTCAGGAAATGTAAAAGCCTTTCTGAATCACGAGAAAAGCAGAAAAATCTTTTATCAGAATTTTTCCATTTACAATTAAAAACTTTATGGTTTATTTGCCAATATTAGTCTCACAATTAATTAAGCTGTTTTGTACGGTGCCAGTAACTGTTTCTTCGGCTGAGAGGTCTTTCATTAAACTGGCAAATTCACTGAAGGCGTGGCAAAGAAACTCAAATGGTCAGGAGTAACTAAATAACCTAGCAATTTTGAGCATTGAATTAGCTAAACAAACAAATTTTAGTGACATGATCAAAAAATTTGCTTTGGCAAAACCAGTAAATTTACTGAGAAAAAATTTAATCGATAGTTTCTTGGGGTTTGTTTTGTTGATGTGCTTTGTTTTTCAATTTCTACGCTGCCTTAAACCTGTTACCAGTGCATAACGCATTTACGATATACAGCGGGTGACAAACGTTTTCGAACTATCATACAGTTCTTCCTCAAGCCAACTAGCTCAGGAATGCTTCCGAACAGAGTGTATGGAATTCAACAGAGGTAGCTACAGGTCAGCATCACCAGCCTCCACCAGCACAGGACCATGCATGTCAGGCAAAACTGACTTTGTCAAAATGACATTCGATCCCGTTGAATTCCATACACTCCATTCGGAAGCATTCCTAAGCTAGTTGACTTGAGGAAGAACTGCGTGATAGTTCAAAAATGTTTGTCACCTGCTGTATATCATATACGTGTTACACACCGGTAACAGGTTTAAGGATGTGTGGATTTTTCTCCAGTGCTGAAATTAGGGTGGATTTTCAACTTCTATCATTCTTTCAGTTCTTGTGCTGGTTCCTATTTTATTTTTGTTTTTAATGTCTTGTTGGTCATTGTAAAATTTGTTGGTATAATTCCTCTATTGTCTATAATAAATCTAATCTATGTTTTTGTAAATGCATACTTAATTTGTGAATGAAAATATTTTTTGTCATTTAGTTGCCTTATCATACCCCAAGGCAGCCGTGGGGGCCGAGTGGGTAGATCCCTTGCCTCATACCACTAAGTACTCGAGTTCAAGTGGGGAAGGGGGGCTCGCCAATAATCTTTGTCTGCAGCCCTGCTGTACGACGTGGAGGCCACATTTCCAAGACTTCAATATGCAACAAATAAGAATGGAAACAGCTAAGTTGTCATCTGTGCTAACTGGCTAAAATAGTTAGACACCTGCATGATTGCAAAAACAAAATTATCCTTTTTTATCAATAATTGTAGTGCTTATTCAATGATTCCCACTCTGAAAGCAACAACACTACCAATCCACTATTTTTACTACCAAAAAATACAACTTCTGCATTGCAATCTTTAAATTAGAGAATCATTCAAAACTTTATACAATAAGCATTTGGTACTGAATAAGGATGTTGCATGTTATTGAAAAGTGATCATGCAAGTTTGAAATGAACATGCTAACAGGTTTATTCCAAATAAATTGTACTCCAGGTAAAATTTATTTGGTAAATGTCTATCCTTACTACATGGGGCGTTTTTTTCTGATTTTGCTCTCTTAAGACCTCTCTAGTAGACGTGTCCTAAACACAGATAAAAAGATTTCTTTTATACCACAAAATAAGAAAAGTAAATTATCTAATCAATACCATTGGTTTCCAAACCTATATTATCATTATCATTAATAAAGCCAAACCTTTAAGTTAAGTTTAACATTCCATAACAGTAAATTAAACCAAACGAATCTTTGATTAGATTTCATGTAGAAACTGAATATAAACAGATATTTGATAACATTATATAATTATTGAAGTGATAATAGATATTGGTAAGATACTCTGTTGATGTTAGATATATGATATGATTAAGTTTGACAGCTTTTATGTGAGGAAGGAGCTCTGTTTTTGTAATAAAAAAAAAACTATTAAATCTACATAAGCCTAGAAATAAATCTCTTAAACTTATGATATAATCTTTCCTTTTAAACTGCAAACGTATTTTTAAGATTAAGAGTTAATAATCATATGTTCTACTGTAAATATTTTATAAATTTATTAACTGCCTTAAAGAGTTGTGTTTGAATGTGAATTTGACTTTTAAAAATTCAAAAAATTATATCCAAAAATAAACTTACAAGCAACATTTCTGTTTACAGTTAGCACTGTTATTAAATCATCTTATTATACAAACTGCTATTTTTGTTAGCTTGAAAAACAATAATTGAATAAAATTACCAATATATTCAATAAACATTTAATAATTTAAATAATAATAATTTTTACTATTCTTGCCATTTTATCGAGGCTGGGGAGACTACGTCAGTGTCGGAATCGGCAATTTAAGGAGTTGACGCCAGCAAGAAATTTGCCGACTATATTCCATAATTAAAAACTGGGCAGTTTTTAAATAAAGTAATTTTAAAAGAACTGTGCGAATACTAACGGCACAATGCTAACAAACTTTGAAGTTGTCGACAAATTTCATTTGTTTGTAACTTAAATTTTTAACGGTTGATAATGCAATCATACTTAACCATTTTAACTGATTTTTTTTTATTCGTACCAATGTAACATTCAGAAATTCAAATTATGCTTTTGATTGGCTGCAAATTTCAACTGTAAACAATATCAAACTTGAATTTGAAAATTAATTCTTCCCAGAATTTTAAATTTCTTGCTACAATTAGTTAGAAAAAAAAAATTCAGTTGACTAACAGTGATTTTAAGTACAGTATAAATGGTGATTTTCATTTAGCGTTTCTACTTTCCAACAAAGTTTTCATTTTGTAAATTTTACAATTTTTTGTCTTTTGAATAGAGTAAAAAAATAACTGTAAGTATAATCCTCTAATTAACATGGACCAACAAAGCATTGCTACTTAGTAAATTAGCCTAAAGAATTACGTGTCAATGATGAAAGGTGGATAATAAATATAAATACTAAGGAATCTTGCTGGAGTCGGAAAGCTGAAAATATCAGCTCCGGAATTAGAGTCAGTCAAAAATATCAAATCTCCAGTCCTGTTTTTATTGTAACTTTTATCTTTTTTGATCTTTTATTTCAGGTTAGTTTTTTTATTGTTCTTTTTCGAGGGTAGTATCATTGCCTCAAGGCATTATCAATGTAATTGTAATAAATAACAATAAATATTATCATAATACTTCAGAATAACTCCATTCCTGTATCATTATAATTATTTCTTGTACTTTTTGTGCAAGTTTAAAAGTTTTTTTCACGCAGTCATCCAGAACTAAATTAAATTTAAACAATACATACATAGCAATGTCAAAGTTAATCTTCAGATCTTTGTTTCAATTACACTCCATTAAAAATAAAATTGTATTTTTGTTGTTTTAATAATTCTATGCCTTATGGATATTACAAGGGCAAATTACAGTAGTGTTAGACTGATATAACTTTATCATATTTATAATAAAGAAAATTAATTTTGATAAACAAGTAAAACAAACAGACTATAACATACTGTAAAATAATGATAAAAGGAGAATTATAAGATAAGAGATAATTATAAAATGAAATTACATTGTGAAACATTTGATAAGTTGCACTTTTCATTTACAAAACTAAGCCTATAATTACAATAAATTATTTTTATTAAGTATTATATTTGCTAATTATAAAATGAAATTGCATTTAAAATTATTCTTTTTCAAACATTTACAATTATCATATACGACAGTTAACTGGTATACTCTGACCTCAATTTTTATGTAATATAAATCTGAAATGTCATCCACAGATAATTTGTAATAACATTGCATATTTTTACAGAAATACTGTATTTCAAAATTTAAAAAAAAAAAAAATTTTTGAAAATGTAGTTTTAAAAAAAAATCAACTACAACGAAATATTTTATAAACAGAAGGGCTCACCCCATTTTATTTTAAGGCAATCCTTTTTAAATTCTTACAAATTAATTATGTGATATTACAAAAAACATACCCCAGTGAAGAATTTCAAATATTGCATCTTGCAGTGTTCTTTAAAATGTTTTTAGTATGCATGCTCATGGAACGAATGATGACAAGCAGTAATAAAGTCTTCCTTCAGTTGGATGAATCTTCACTTGATTTAGACACGAGATTCAATGCAACTCCAAATAATCTCTTTCATGGACATTGGATTGATGCAATAGTGATATCCCATGGCATCCAAGATCACCTTGGATTTTGTGAAGTAATGTTGGAATAATTTTCAGACAAAACAAATATCACAAATAACTGGAACGATACTAACAACAGAAGGGCGATACTAACAAATTTAACACCTAAACACTCCTTCCAGCAAAAATAAACAATAGACTTTAATGCTCTAACGTTTTCGGCGTCATTTAGAGGCCTTCTTCAGGAACGTACAACCAAAAAACCTGTTCTATCGTTTGAAACTGTCGAAGGAAGAAGTGTTTAGGTGTTAAATTTGTTGGAATAATTTTCTTCTGGGGTTTGGTGAAGGATTAAGTTTACGTGATAAAGCTTTTCTTTATGGTCAGAAGTTAGCAAATGTGTTTCTTATGACACCAGAAATATTGAAAGTTTTTGAGGAAGTAAAATGCTACAAGTACTGCTTTGACACTGCAAGAAGCCATAACGAAATGAAGACTCAACAAATTGAGACTCAAAATCTTTCACCAGAATATGTTTTGTAATATTAAGTAATTGTAAACATATGAATTTCAACACAATTGCTTTAAAATAAAATAGGAGACATAAGTATGGCTCATATATATGTATATAAACATCTTAAAATTCAACATCATTAATTAATGCCAAATGATATGATTGCTGTAAGGCATCAGGCAATTTTTCATTTATTATTATTTATTTATTAATAGTAGCCAAAAAATAGCATGATGCATTACAACAATTGTTTGGCATTAATTTTTATTGTTTGCAAGTTCATTATTTAACTATTGAAAAATGATTAATTAGATATAATTACAAAGTAAAGCAAAAAAAGTGTTATAAAACACGACGAGTTTAGTTCCGGGATGTACAGTCACCGCAGCTGATGAGAAACATGAAAATATTTTATATCAAATTACAATGTTTCTTTTAGTAAATAAATCAGCTTTCCAGATTCAATAGTTTGTTTTATCTTATTTTATTCCTATTTCATTTCTAACTCATTTTTTGCCTTACCCTGTAGAATCTATTATTATCATTTATAGTTTTAAATCATTTCATTAAATATTTTACATTTACAAAAAATAAATGGCAGTATAAAATATATAAAAACATTATCTGTTAAATCAAACTTTTACCTAAAATTACTTAAATAAAATATATATGTTTTTCTTTTAAACTAAATGTATTAAAATTACTGTGTTAATGATTTCTATATCATCATTTTATATAAAATAACTGAAAAAAACTATACCTACCTGAATTTTTTTAACTTAAGAAAATAATATGTAAATGAAATATACATATTACAATTAAAATGTGTCTTATTTCGGCATATATTTAATAATAAATGTATATGTATAGTCTACATTAATATTTATAACCAATACAGCTGACCCTTGATAATCCGACACTTTTGTAATCCAACGTGCTCAGTAGTCCGACGCATCTCTCGTCAAGGTCACCGTAGTCCCTGACCCGTTACGTGTCTGCTTGCACAGAAGGATGTCGCGACACGAATCTCCCCACCCAATTCTTACACGATGACACACATTTCTTGTGTTTTCCGTGAGCAGTTCTGTATGTACTGTATTATTTATGCCTATACGTACTGTATGTACATTTATTGGCTTCCATATTTCTTTTAATAAACATGTTTTAGTTAACCGAAATGGGTGTTTCAGTTCCATATTAACCTAGGCAGCATTTTACTCATAAAATGTAGGAATACTATAGGCTACTGCTAGCAAAACAATGCCAAATATGTAAGAACTTTCAGTAATCCGACACCCCTTTGGTCCCATACCTGTCGGATTATCAAGGGTCAGCTGTATTTAATTTAAATAAACCAAAAGGGGAAAAAATCAACCAATAAACTTCTACGATTTCTAAAAATATCTCAAAACTTTTGATTTCTGTAATAATCTTTTAATTAAGTTATAAGTTATGAAATCTGAAACACAATTAGTATTTTGGAATAAATGTTTACATAATATAATTTGTTTTAACTGAAATGGTTACGAAACAAGAATTTTTTTCTTTCTAAAACAAACATATCAATCATAAAATTTTGTTTTAAAGGTTTAAATATGAATATATATTTTGCTGCTTTTCTTAAAATTTATGAATTAAAAAATATGATTATGCATTAAAATGTGCATTCTTATTAATAAATTTTACTAAAAAATACAATTATTAATGGAGTGAGATATAATTCATTAGTATAATAAGTTAAAATAGGAAAAAATAAATCATTCAATCATTTAATAAGAAGCAAGCTTGAATATAGAGTCAATATTTCTTAACTTTCTGAAATTTTTTCGAACCATTCTAGTTCGTCAACTGGATTTAGAATAACAGTTTCCAATTTCATTACATTTAATATATTCCAGTCGGAAGCTGTTATTATAAAACCAGCTGACGATGAACTGAAACATTTCGAAAATTGTGAAAATAAAACATATTAACTTCAAT
The DNA here is from genome assembly GCF_030686945.1 of Centruroides vittatus. Taxonomy (NCBI): domain Eukaryota; kingdom Metazoa; phylum Arthropoda; class Arachnida; order Scorpiones; family Buthidae; genus Centruroides; species Centruroides vittatus. The sequence goes on from NW_027122680.1 coordinate 825,279, forward strand.
ATATGAGTCTGTTTCTTGTTATTGAATAATTATTGTTGTCTGTAAAAATATTCAATTAAAGATTAAAAAAAAAAAAAAAAAAAAATCACATTTACAAAATTAAACAAGATGTTTATCTTGTTTAATTTTCTTGTCTTTCCTCACAAAGAATCTAAGTATACATTCAATGTTATGTATGGATTATCCCGTACAGGATTTCCCACTAGACACACAAAACGCAAGTCTAGAGATCCCAGGTCTCGAGCGGATACCAAAATTAGAAAAAATATACAATTGCAATAGGAAATATGGAGAAAAGAAGCGAGGACTGTGGAAAGAGGCTCGGAAAGTCGAAAGCGATAGGGAGGAAGAAGCCGAGACGAAGAGACAAGACGGAGAAAGGACTTCCCGAATAGAGAGAAGTAGAAAAGGCATCGGAAAAAGCTACGACAGAGAACAATTGCAATGGTAAAATTACCTTATTCTAACTTATACATAATTCTATAAACTAATTAAACAAATACTAACAATAAGTAAATAATAATCCAAAATTAAGTAGCGCGTCCCGCCCGATCTTCTTCCTTGAGGTATTAAGCTATGTAAAGATAATTCCAGATTGTCATTTGCGCATAACATTGCACGACGTTATATATATATATGAATAAAATGGACATTTTATTGATATATACATTTAATTCCTGTTATCAATTCCTAATTATCCATAAATAAAATATAAAATTACATGTATATTAAACAACAGAAATCTTACAATCATTACCTAACTGTATTACAATTTTAATTACGAAAAGAAATAGATAAAAGGTAACGACAAACTTAACCTGTTAATCAGAAAATTAAAATGGAAGATTTCAGCCAAGTTAAGTGGATATTTATAAAAACCTGTTAAACTCTTATCGATAAGATCAAGTTACATAAGTGGTATTTATGTAAGATAAAACTTAAATTAATTTCCCATCGACTGTTATTTTGAATTTATTAATTTTAATTACACATTATTGACATTATCACCAAGGGGGAAAAAAAAGGGAAATTAATTATCACTCTAGCGAAATTCGAGAGGAAATAAAAGGGAAATTAACTATCACTGAAGGGAAAAAAAGGGAAATTAATTATCACAATAGGGAAGTTACGAGGGGGAAAAAAGGGAAATTAATTATCACTCTAGGGAAGTTAAGAGGGAAAAAAATATGTATATATAACATACCGGATATTTCTGTTTTTAACAATCGAGGATTGAATTTAATGTAGCATCTTGAATACAGTTATGTTTGTTTTCTTCCTTTGCGTTAATTAAATACGATTCCCTTTACGGTTATTTATTTATTTGTTTATTTTTTAATGTAGCACTCGAAAATGATTTCATACCAACCGCAGCAGCAACACCAACAGACAACTAGCATCATCTGAACTCGTTGCGCCACCTTAAATACTTTAACAAAGTTTTAAAATAGATTTTACGGCAAAACTGAAACATGATTAAGCTTTTCTATATTTAAATATTATGAAAACATATACATGAACGAATATAAATTTCTCGTGTTTATGATTATTAATTACAGCTTAAAATTAGAATACGAACTGTAAAATTAAATACAGTTGTTTTTTTTTATGGAAGCGAATTTTTAGATGTTGATGGTTTATAATTGGAGGATTTGCGACGCAGCTTTATTTTTTAATTTTTTTTCATTATTTCGGTAGATAAAACAGATATAAATAACCGATATTTTTAAAAAATTTAAATACTGTACTTTTTTTCAATTAGAATCAACATTAATACATCTTGCAGACTCGGGTGGCCGAGCGGTCAAGGTGGCGGCCTACCGCTCTGGGGGAACGGAATCGAACACGGACCGGTCGAAAAATCCCCAGAAATTTTTCGATGGATGGTCAGTCCGAATATGTCGGGCCCTGTCTCTCCGCCCCATTGTGGGCCTAACCGAACCCATAATGGGCCTGCTAAAAGAGCCCCTCTTAGTTCCCACAGGGCGTAAAGGGTTAAAAGGGGAGAATATAGATACGTATCTGTCTCAGAAAAAAAAGTTTATATTTTCTTTAAATATTCTCTAATTCAGGCTTTAATTCTATTTAATTGCATTTTAATCTATACCGAATAAATTGTTTATATTTAATTCCATAGTTACAATAATTTTTTTAATATAATTTGAGATTTAAATAACAATGATAATTTTCTGAGATTTATCGACATAAATATACAGGGCCTCTTAGGGATCGAGAGAAACCATGGCCATTTATCTTGTTGAGGACCTTAATTGTGGCCCCGTCCCTCACCATCCAGCCACCCCATTGTGGGTCAGGTCGAATCCATAATGGGCTTGTTAAGAAAACTCTCTTGGTGTACACAAGACTGAAAGAGTTTTTAAAAAAGGACTCCTAATATATTTAAAATAAAAATTAAATAAAATTGTATTACATAATTTTAAATAATAAAATTTGACAAATAAAAGTCTTCCTTCCTTAAAACACAAGAAATGCATGGATTGAATAATTTTAACAAATGTTTTTGAGACTCGAAAATATGAAACCAGCGCCGAATGGCCAGATACATATACATATATATAGCCTAGTTTTTTGTTATATTTAAAATTTTCCGTCTTATAGACGAAAATGTAGCATTTATCACTTTACATCATGTAAAAAAAGGTTTCTGAATGTCATGGGTCCATCCAGAACTACAGTGAAGCGACCGGTGGCGAGCGACGAAGCCAAAGATGTTCGAAACAGGTCTCCCGTAAAAAATTTGATATTTGCCACCTGTATTCCGATTGGCCATTGTGATATAAAAGTAAAAGTGTGCAATAGAATTACTTTTCATTGATGACTAGATACCACCAATGGGAAGTGATTATGTCATATTACTTTTCAGAAAGTTGGTGTAAATATTTTTGAAAAATGATATATATTTTTACAGGTAATTGAATCGAATATCAAGTTCCCTTTCTTCATCCGACCACTCTTCTTCTTCTTCCCTCTCCATTAATATGGAAATTATAGCCTGCCGAACACTTATGAGCGTTTTAGACTCTGCCATTGTCATTGTGCGCTATATAAGCTCATTTTAGGCATGATTAAAGTCTTTTTAGCGACACTGAGTCTATGGCAGAATAACCGCGCGGTAAAGAGTCTTCCGGATATTATTATCACTACCCGATCGCCTCATTGTGGGTCTGGCCTAACTCATGATGATCCCGAAAAAAGACCCTATTAGTGTGCAGAGAATGGAAATATTCTAATAAAAACCCGTTGGTCTGGTACGAACAGAAACCAACTAGTGAAGTATCCGCAAGATGGGAAGAATCAAAGGCTCCTTTTAATAAGAGAATTGATGCACTTTACCGTTGATATAAATTCAGAACACTTTTTTAAATGGAGAGTGTCTTTTCTTATCAACAAGCCGTCTCTCTTTGTTAAGTAGATACCTGAAGTATAGAATAACATTTAAAAGTGGTACGCTGGTTTCCGAAAATCTGTTGTTAGGATGGCCGAATCGCTATCGCTTTGGGAGACACAAGATTATATCTGAGCGGTCGAAAAACCCCAAAAATTTTTCATGAGAGGTTCGTTCCAAATACTATACCAACTTTCGTCTCTTATCACCCGGTCACCCCTAATGTGGTCTTGACTTAACCCACAATGAACAGGAATAAAAGTTCGTAAATGAGGTGAAAAGAGATAAAAATGAAAAATAATTTATTCTTAGTTCATATGTATAATCTTTAATATTAATACAGCTTTACAACATGGTCACAGCGGCTAAGACTCGTACCTGCTGCTCTGTTTGTTTGTGGCAAAGCGACGAGTGGGCGATTTACCGAGAAGGGATGCTTTCCGGGAGGGCTTTCTACGAGAAATTGGCTCGTATTTAGGTGCCATAGACGTGAAGAAAACCCGAAAACTCCACGTAGCTAGCTCGTTGACGAGGAACGAACCCACGACAAAACTTTCCAATTATTCAGTGGTTTTATCCACTCGGCCACTTGTGTTTCATACAAGCTTTATAAGTGATAAAATGGCAACCTTTTTTCATTTGAACTTTTAAATTTTTTATAAAGCTATTTAAAAGCTATTATATTCACTATTATCCTATGGTGAAGGAACTTGATTCGGATCCTATATTTAATACTGTATTTGTTACTGTTCATTTAAATTTAAAATAGAAACGTTTACTTATTAATTAATGTAAAAAAATTATAACAACAAATGTGTTTTCTGTCACTTAATTTTTCCACGATAAGTCACGTAATGCTAATCTTCTCCTCGCTATTTTCTTGTCTTACAGAGAAAACGGATTTCCAGGCGCATAGAAATTTGTTTTTACGATCGTAGTAAGTGGGAACTTGAAATTTCGTAATGAATTTCTATAATGAATCAGTACAGAAAGTCCTCTTCATCTAAATCAAAATTTTATTTTTATTATTCATATCTTCTTTACACGTAAAATTCTTCGATGAACAACCTCACTGTACGAATATTGATCGTTGATATTTTGGGAGGAGGAAGATTCGGAGAACGTTAAATTCAAGCGCTAGCGATCAAACGGTATGATCAGATCGATCACATCTAACGATGGAAAATTGAAAAAAAATTATTGAAAGCAATTTTAATTCCACAAATTCACAAAATGGAGGATGTTGCAATTGACGAAAAAAAAACTTGGCTCCTTTAGAAGTGATGTAACATTGTTTTCCTTGATCGGGGGTTGGATAAAGACTTTCAACAGTCGAGTAAGAGTCTCCATCAAAGTCTCCATAAAGTACAAGGGTAAACCACTACTAATTTGAGGTGGAAAGCATAGATTTTAAATTAAATAAATTAAAAATATTATTAAAAATTGCAGCCCGCTATTGTGACTATGTCACAATAAATAATTAGCATTATTTTTATAAACATTTATGATGGCAAATATGGTTTATTGGACCATCCGCATCGAAATATCTTGATCATACAGTTATTCAAACAATTAAAACTTTTGAGTTAGCACCTGTCGGTTCTTCAAGATCTGCCACAATCCAGGGTGCATGGAACCCTAAATCCGGGATTGTTTCTCGCAAGTAAATAATTTAAGAAACTGATAAACAACAAAGTTTTAAATTAATCTCTGTGCCAAATGGATACAGGTTACTGTGTGATCTGTATGGTTATATGATCCGACTTGTATTACATACAGTCTGAAAGTAAAATTCAAACACAGATCTAATATCTTAACTCACAGCATGTCTACACAGTAAGCAGAAATTTAAAAAGATTTCTAAAATAAATTTAGTTTAAATAACATTGAGAAATAGGACGAAATTTTATCAACGTAAAACATCTCTCCTCTCCTTCCTGTGAATCAGAGGATTTTGAAGCTTCTTCTAAACTGGAAGTTTAGTAGGGAATGACCGAATTGTGGACAATCTCTTACTTTTTTACTTGCTCTAGTCGTGAATCAAGCACCCTTTAGCCACCGTGCTTAGGCTTTAGTTGTAGCCTAAGGGGATAGTTAGCCGTTTAATTATGTTCCCGCCTTAAATTCTTCGATGCGTTATATAAGAATTATGTACGCTCTCTCGTATTTAGTAGTCGTATTCAGTAGTTGAATCAGGAATAGTTCAGATATTGTAGATGTAAATGTGAGGTCGACGAACCGCGCGTAACAGCAGGATGTCCGAAACAGCTCTAAATCGTCAGTGAGTGCGTTTGGTACAGAGTACAAAGAGTAACGAGTCTGAAATGTGGACGATGACATCGAAAATTCCTTTTATTATTATTATTATTATTATTTCTTGACGGATATTTACAATAGTAAAGACAGGTCGAGAAGCTCTCTGTGTCTTTGGAATCCCGATTATATTCACTTTATTTGGGTCTTAGAACGACCATTCCGATAAGTCGATCCGACTCACTTCCACGAGCGGATTCTCACCACCCTGATCTCACATTATTGATGTGAGATCAGGGCATTCTAAGATTGGCTATAATGTAATCATCTTAATCTTCTCTATCGTTACTTTTTGCCCGAGCAACGCCGGGCTTATCCGCTAGTTTAAAATAAAACATTAAAAGCGATTTCTCTAAATAAATAAATTAAAAATAATTCGACTTATTAGGACAGATCTTTTATATATTCTTTATTTTTATTATACAGTTTCTTACACATATTTATTTGTAAAATCGATATTTCCATACGTAAAAAAGCATATAAAGTATTTTCTATAAAAATATAAAGTTATAAAAAAATAGCTGAAGCATGCAGTTACAAAAAAGTAATTCAATTATAGAAGTCGCTTTTTTTCAAATACAGTCAAACAGGTTTGACTGTATATAACTAAAAGCAATACACTTCACATTCTTGCATTATTATTGAATATGTTGAATGTGTATTACATATATTTCTATGTATAATGACTGAAAATTATCTGAAATTATTCCCATAATGGTTTTATAGTTTCAAATGGGACTTTCTATTCGTCGATCCGTGTCAGAAACCGATCATTTTCTTTGCTTTGTCATTTTTAACAGAAATTGCAACCCACAACTAACTTTTAACAAAGAATTTAAAGGACATCTTCTATGACACTAGGAAAAAGATATAAAATGATATTCTAAGAAAACATAGAGAAAACAGGATAATTTGTAAAATTATAAAATATTAACAATTACGCTAAAAATCTAGTTGTAATCAATAAACTCAATTACAACAGCAGATTTTGTGTAATTAATTTGGTGATTATTAAATTACTAATGTACAGTACTTGTTACTACGTTACCTGCCAATTTTCCAGCATCCGATGAAATACGGCAACTTGGCATAAAGACGAGGTTTAGTTTATCAATGACACCAATGTTTTCATTGTTGCTTTCAAATATTTAATTCGAAATGGAAATCACAATCAACGACCGAATTATTAATTATTACTTTTGTTTTCTTTAAAGTGCTATTTCCGTCTTATTCAAAAAAGTATTTTTGCAAAATACAACATTTATAGATGATGCCAGAAATATATAAATGAACAATTTATGGATTTCATTAAAAAAATTCCAGTGGCAATGCCAATGCTTTTCAATAACGCTAAATCGAAAACAAAATATTAAAATTACAAAATATCTTAAACCACGAACGTTCGCAATTACATAGTAATTCCTCTGTAGTTGTCTTTATGAAGGAAGTGGCAAGATGCTGGAACATATATTTAGAAATGTATGCGAAGAACACTGGCAGTGATGTAACGGGATGCGAAACGAGATAAAGTAAGCCGAGGAGGAGTCCTAGATTTATCATCAAGGCACAAGCGCTATTTGAATTCTTTTCATCTCCTTTGTTTTTCTATCTGGCTGTTTTCTTGTTTCATGTGGAGATGAAAATCCATAAAATGATCTCATATTCAAGCCTAATGATTTTAACATTAGAACGTTCATACTTTCACTACATTCTGTTTAATGTATAAATTCCTGTTTTCTTTGCATCAGAATCTCTGTTTAATTGCCTGAGCCTTCATCCTCAATTGCATTCTGATACAGAAAATAAACTGGTGGTCTTTGACTAGTAAGGGAATAATACTGATGAGTGTGATGCACAGTTGGAAACGGCGTGGTGGAAGTGGTTGTAGTTGTCGATCGTGTCGTTGTTTTACGCGGACGCTTAGTTGTAGGTGCAACTGTGGTAGTGGTGGTAGTTGTGATGGGTTTTGATCTGGATGTCGTAGTGGTGGTTGTGGTAACTCTTGGTACATCTGGATTCTCATATGTTCCAAAAACTGTTAATGACCAGTCTTTAAGAGTGGCACGACCAAAATATCGGCCTACGTTATGAATCTCGAGTTTCCACTCCCCGTTTGGATTCTCACCCCAATTATGAACGGTCATGAATGGCCATGCTTCAAATCCTGATCGAGAATCATCATTTTTACGTTGAGCGAGTAAAGTTGATCGTGTTCCTCTTGGAGAAGTTAGATATATGTGAATATCACCTCTTCTCGTGGCAATGAGTGTTATCTTTGCTTGAACATGTTCTAAATACCTAACACTTTCACAATAGACATTTAATTTTAATTCTACATAACTTTTGGCTGGAACATATTTTTCTGCTGGATATGCTTTAATTTCACATGATTTTTGTTGAGGAACAGTCACCCATCTACGAGACAGATCCACCATTGCTGCAGCATCCATAAGACCATAACCAAAGGAATGGCTGACATTTCGACCAACTCCATTAATCTTCCAATCTTTAGAATGTAGATTTTCAGGTCTAGCTGTTCTCACAACAATATGTTGCATATCTCTCCATGTTAGTTTGTTGTTAACTTCAAGTGCTAAAGCACAGATTCCGGCAGCAAGTGAAGCCGATACTGCCGTTCCACCATGACTAGAAGTACACTGTTGTCTGAGGTCAGTTGTCACAATCCGTCTTTCGCCTGTGAAACCACTACTGTAAGTAGTTGCCAGAGTAGAAGAGCATGCTTCACTATACCATGGCACTAATCCATTTTCCGTCGCGCTGTTTACAGATACAGTCCAGATAGCATTGGTGTATCCATCACAATTGCAATTATCATGCTCTCGACCACCAATTCCAGAAGCCCAGATAAAGATGGAACCCAATCCACGACGACCATATTTAATTCCATCTGTAAAAGCGCGAGTGGCAAGCACTCCGGGACCTTCCACGGTTTTTCCATCGTCATTCGGTCCCCAAGAAGCGCTATAAATATCTATATGCTGGCGATTGAGACTGAGCGACCGAGCTTCCACGACATCTGTCACATCTCCATCCAACATCTTGACACCTCCCACTTTAGCTCCGTAAGCAACTCCTACAGCACAGAAACTATTGTTGGCTTGAGCAGCAACTTCACCGGCACATCTGGTTCCATCACTATTGGTATCTAACAGATCGTATCTGGGTTGCGGATCGGGATCGTGATCATTAATATCAAAACTAGCTTCCGGATCGTAATTTTGCGCGATATCTGGATGATCTTTTTCCAAACCGTCGTTTAATATGGTCACGACGACATTTTTTCCTGTTACACCTTGAGCCCAAACTTCTTGCACATTCATATCCAAACCCGGTCCACGATTCAAGTACCACATCTCAGACCAATCGGGATCGCTCAACGTGATGATGGGAGAATATCTAATACTTTTCTTTACGCGCCGTTTTAACGTCTGCTGTGAAAACCACTTTACTTGAGGATCATCTCTCAGCTTTCTATGGTGATGAGCACTGAAATCTGCCGATCTCTTTGCCACTTTTCTATGCTGGAAGTGATAATAATCGGGGAAAATCTGGCTTAAATAGGTAAAATCATACTTCCTGGCTAACTCTTTAGCAACTTCTTCATCTCCGCTGACTCGTACGACGAACTGATCGGTGTAAATAACACTTAAAGCAATTGTTAATACGGATAGACTAAGAAGTACACGAAGAATAAAAAACCGAAAGTCCGTGTAACACATAGTAGCTGTCACTTACAATTTCAAATTCTCTTCTGTCAACAGCTAGAAGTGATAATTCTGTGAAAAATACAAACTGTTTTTAATTTTATATACATGATAATTATTTTTATTATTTAATACAGCTATACAATGAAAAAGTCAAAGTTTAGAAAAATAATGTTTAAACTGGAGATGGACCAAACAGGAATTTTTTGTCAAATACTGAATAATCATTTAAATGTAACTGTTATACTGAATACTAACTATTCTTGTTTTACCTGTTTACCAAGTATCAGCTTATTTACTATATTTAAAACTGCATAAAACAAAAGACTTAGAGCAGTGGTCAGCATACTTTTCGTACTACCACCTCTTTTTAGTGCATATTTCATTAGTAGATAATTAATTAATTATCTACTAATGTGGGGTAGATAATGATAAAGACTTATGTAATAAGCACAGACACTCGGGTATTTTATACGGTATTTTAAGTGTAAATAAACTTTACGCGAGGTTTTTATATTAATACCAACTAAAGAGAGACTATTTCTAACGGTCCGAAATTCATTTTGGCTATTCGTGTTGGTCCTTGTTATCACTGATGAGATTAGTCTTTATCGTTATCTACTCCACATTAGTAGATATTTAATTAATTTACTTATTTATACTTTATTCCTGCCATATAAAATGACAGTAGTTCAATTTAGCTCTGATATAACTAAATTGGTAATTCTTGTTTTCTACTTGAAAAGGCTAAATAATTAGAATCAAAAATATATTAACTTACCTTATGCAAATTTTCTGTAAGACTGAGTTCGACAATACCCTTTCTCTGTGTGTCTCTCAAATTTTCGGATCTCAAATTTTATAGGCACAGCTGTGACCATGAAATCGAAACCGAAAGTGAAAGTAAAATATAATTTTTAATTATTAAATATTATATTTCACTTTCGATTTCGGTTTCATAGTCACAGCTGTGCCTGTATCGTTTTCAAAAATAACTTATATATTTACAGTATAATAAATAAAATTGTGTGTGGCACCGTCTATTATCAGATTTTGTTATAAAGGCTTTTCTTTATTTTTATTAATTATTATCGAATGGAAAGAAGTTTAATTTTGAGGGTAGTGACGAGTTTCCTTTAAAACAATTGCAAATGCTAATAACGAATGTCATCTTTACGTCCAACCCCTGTCCAGATAAGGCACACGACACCCCTTTACCTCTCTGCTTTTAAACGAGAATGACGTCACCGTTATTCACATTTCGTTGGACTTTTCGAACGATTCGTTTATAACTAAATGGCTATTTCTAAAATCGAAGACATGAATGTTGCTATTGCAGCCTTATCCGAAAAATTTTTCTTAAATTTCTTCGGGTGGACAGTTATTTCAATCATTTCATCTTTTAATTCGCAATTTAACTCGTTTGACCTTACGAATGTACCCGTAGTTGTCCGGAAACACGTCAGAGCTGTAGTCACGTGACTGGATGACGTCGAGCAAAGTCACGTGACACGAATTGTATGCGTCCGCCGTCTAACGTGCTACTCCGCGACGTGAACAAGGTTAAGCAATGGCTGCTTCCACCGTGCAGAGTCTGTAAATAATCCGATGAGTTTTCGCTTATAGCTCTTATTATACGCGTCGCCCCGAAAAATTTTTATCAATTTAGGACACGTCTACTGGAAAAGTGTCTTAAGACAGCAAATTAGAAAAAAACGCCCCATGTATAAAGGATGGACTTTTACCTTTATAACTACAGTAGTGAACCGAAAATCGGAATCAATTGGAGACTGGGGTTGTTCAGATTAGGGATTTGTTCCGATTACGGATTATGTACGAAAAAATATATTAACCTGTCCGATGTTCAAATTTTTTTCCGTTGCGTGTCGCTTCGTGTTGAATTTTCGTCGATTTTAAGCCTAACGAAAACTTTCATAATAATAATCGAGGCTATTCTATCGTTAAAAATTATTTCTGCATTTTGTACAAACAAAATAAATATATTGAAGAATATAAAAACATGAAAATCATACTTTAGAAGTAAATCTAGTATCAAAAACGTTCGATTCAGCACGACACAGTCCGACTGAAAATCGTGCCGATTACCGGCGATTCCGATTACCGGGGTTCCGAGTCTCTACTGTATTTTTCATACTTGTTATTACTTCTAATCATGTAAAATATGCTTTTATGTCAAGAAATTTATTTTCATTTTATATTTTGTCGTGTTTTCGTTTTTAAATTATGTTTTAACGGTAACTTACAAATGGCGGCTTCCCAGCATGTCAGGAACGTATACGAAGAAGCCGACTTTGCAGGCGTGCTCCTGTAAAGTTGAAAATCAAGAGGGAAAGCTGCCATTTAGGAACCAATTTTGCCATATAGAAAAATTGAAAACAAACCACTTTTTTCAATTCAAATGAATAATAATTATCGATAATAATAATAATAATAATAAACGGTTTTTGTAAAGCGAATTTGCATATCAAAACAGTCGTTAAAGCGTTAACAAAATCTAACAATATTAATACAAATGATTTGAACAATATTTTGGATTACAACTTAAGAATTCCTAAAGTAAATATTAAAATTAGAACACATAAATTGCAAGAATCAGCAGATATTAAATTTTATGTGTTATACAATCTTGAAAAATTCCTTAAGAATAAATTAAATCAATATCACAATTTTGACCAATAGCATTAAAAATACTGACCAATTCATTAGCAATCTCCAAAAACTCAATATTAATACTAACAGCAGAATGTTAAGCTTAGACATTAAAAATACGTATCTATCTATATATAAAAGTTTTATAATTGATCATCATCATCCAGCATTCACGAAATTAGGCCATGTTGACCCGTTTCGGTCTCAGCTAGATAGGATCTAGCTGTCGTTTTTGTGGACGTCCAGGTCGTCGTCGTCTTATAAAACTGCATGAGGTATCCTACCCGGCGACATTCGAAATTTTGTGAGTTTATTATTTATGTCATTCTCACATTCATAAGAAATATTGCATTCTAGATAAAGGAAATTATTAACTTTTTCTAAAGTTGTACAGTAGACCCCCATATAACACGGGTTCACATAACACGGATTCGTATAACACGGCGAAAAAATTGCGATCGCGTTCGTATAACACGCTAAAAGAGACTCGTATGACACGGTAAAACGTCATCGCCGACTCGTGTCGCGACAGGATTGGTCGAATCTGGACCAATAGCGGATATTGCACAAACCGTTGAGCTTAAACGAGCACTGGACTTACTAAAAAACATTTATTATTAAACGGCCATAAAAATTATATTTTTATTAATGATGTCTCCAGAGTTGAGTTATTTTTCTGCGAAAAATTCGCTGATCAGGAAACACGCGCCAGCCGTTCGACGAACCGCTCCGCGACGAAAATAAGCTTAAGCAATGGCGTCGTCGAACGGTGCACACTCGGTAAGTAATCCTACAATTTTTTGTTTGTAGCATAGTTTATATGGATTATTCCCCAAAAATTATACGTGATTTGGAAATATTGAGTCAAATTAATCTAGAATCGATTAATTTTATGGAAGAAAACTTTTCAAACAGCCTTAGCCCTTAAACTGCACACGTGCCGGGCTGTGATTGACTCATGTATTTAAGAGACTCGTACAACACGGATTCATATAACACGGAACGTATCTACCGTGTTATAGGGAGTCTACTGTATTATCAATTACGATTTTGCTTCGTATTGGCTCTGTGCCTCTAAATGCCATTACTTTGGTTTCAGCAGTCGAAATTTTCGTGCCGTATTCTTTTGAAATTTAATTTAAGGTAAATAAACCTGTTTGTAAATTATCTTCAGAGTTAGCAATAACCACCTGATCGTCAGCAAATAGCATGGTATTGAATTTTATGTTGTTTGGAAGCTGAATTCCTAATGTATATTCTTCCTGCCATTGATGTATTATGTCATCTATATAGATGTTGAAAAGTGTTGGTGACAATGGGGATCCTTGTCTTACTCCTTGATTTATTCGTTTATATTCTGAAGTGGCATTGTTGAACTTAAGTTGTATGGTATTATTTTCATAAATATTGCATATATTTTGAAGTAAAATATTTGGTATGTTTTTGTTTTGTAGGATGTCAAAAAGTTTGGGTCTTTTTATCATGCCAAAGGCTTTGGTATAATCTATGAAAGCTAAATGTGTATTCAGATTAAATTCCCTTCGTTTCTCTAGTAATAATTTAATGGAGAAAGCTGCCTTCTCGGAATCGGTTTTGATATTCCAAAAGAAATTTTTCACCTTCTTGTTTTAATCGTTCATTTAGAATTCTAGCATAGATTTTATAACAGGTATTTAACAGGCTAATGTCTCTGTAGTTATCTAATTTTCGTTTATCTCCTTTCTTGTGAATAGGCAGCGTAATACTCTTCTTCCATTCGAGTGGTATACAGGCTTGTTCATATATATTATTGAAGAATGTTAATAATCTCTTGTGGAATTTATCACTAGCATATTTGTATAACTCTCCATTTATGCCATCATCTCCTGTTGCTTTTCCATTGTTTGTTTTGGTTAAACTTTCAAGCAGTTCTTCCTTTGATAATTCAGTTCTGTTTTGATTGTTGCTTTCAAAAATCTTGTTAGTATATGTAGGATCTGTCCAAAGTGTTTGATAATAATTAAGGAAATGGTCGTTTGTCACACCACAATTAATTTTTATGGGTTGTTTAATTTCTCGATTCATAAATTTTAATATTTTGAAGGTATTTGGTCTTATTTTGTAAAGATCTGATTATAGTTGTGAAATAAATTTTGTCCACCATTCTGGTTGTCTTTTCCTTATTTCTCTTTTTGCAATTGTTCTGCAGCGTTTGTATTCTATTGCATCTTCAGCTTTTTTTGTACTTAAAAATTTTTTGTATGCTATGTTTTTCTGTAATATTAGTTGTTTGATTTCATTGTCCCATATTTTCAATTTCTTTCTTCTACAGTAGTGTTTTTTAACCGGGGTGCCGCGGCACCTTAGGGTGACACGTCGCCACGATTGGAGTGTCGCAAAGTTCAAGACCGATAATAAAACTAGATTTAAAAAACAATAGCGAAGCCATTATTTTACATGTAAGTATTTCGACATAATTCAATGGACTGAAATTTTGATTTTGAACACGTAGAAACGCTTTTTGGCATTAAAATGCTACTTCAAACTGTCAATTTTTAAAATCTTTCTTTCCGGGGAGAGAGTCCCCTCACCGGCCCCACCCCAGCATTGCGCGTAATATTCGTTTATGCAAAAGATTCATCTGGCCCATTAGCCACCCTTATTCAGATTCTAGATCTGCCGCTGGTCAAGGGTGTCACAATTTTTTATTTTTCAATCAGGGGTGCCACTCAATGAAAAAGGTTGAAAAACACTGTTCTACAGGAATTGACTTTTACTGTACCCAAAGACTCGTCGGCTGCTGCTTTTATTATTGTTTTGATATTTTTCAATTCATTTTCTATATCATTGACTTCTGGGATTATCTCCATATGTTGTTCAATTCTTCTAGTATAGGCTATAACCATTTGATAATATTATCGTATAATAATTTTACTTTAAAGTAAAATTATTATACGATAATACGATAAAGTATCAAATGGTTATTTCTTATATCACAATAATACTTATTCTATAATAGTTTCTAGTTTTATATTCTGACATAAAAAACTTTACAAAAACACTCCCACAAAAAATCAGAAGAATTTATAATACACCATTTTATAAAATACATTCCTAAAAACTTTTAGTATAAAACTTTATTTATTTTATTATGTATTGTTCAGAAACTTATTATCTTTCACATTAAAAACTCGCAGGGAATCACGTGATACGCGCTGCAGTACGGGTACAGAGATAAATGACCTTGAGAATTGCTGCTGGTCAATGTTCGCGGGTTATTTCTATTAACTTCTTAGGATCACATAGGTTTGTAGACTTCTGTGCATGAGTTACCGTAAATACTCAAATATATCACGAAATTTTCGATCACGTATACTCTTTCAATAGGTGGAAACCACAAAAATGGTCCAAAATATAAACTTCTATTGGGTGTATAATTTCAAAATTTGCTGAGGTCATAAACAACATCCAGTATAAAATAAAATAAGCTTTGTCCGTGTTATCTCATCAACGAAAGAATAGAAACGATTTTTGAAAATTGGACGAGTTATCTCGTCAACGGGCGTTGAGGTTAATTTGGATATGATTCATTTATGTAATTTCTTATATTTACTTTTTTATATATTATTTCTACACAGAAAAGTCTGATATACGTTGGTTAGCGTAAATAAAGATATTCATTTTACACATAAATATGCTTCGTATATGATTGTTTTTGACTGGATTCATTAATCTATAAATATGTTTTACAAGTCGATAGAATCGATTTTTTCAGTTTAAACGTCAATTCGTAATTGCATTAACTAAAAAGAAAATTTTAAAAATATTTTAAATAATACTTGATGATACATCATCTAACTAGAAGTTCTGAAGCATCCGGGTGAGAGACCAGCCGAAGCGCAATTAACAAACTATGTCATTAACTAATTGCCTAATGCATTTCCCCTCGTCTTACAGTTGTGATTATCAATGGCAAGAATTGAGTGGTCATTTGCCCTAGAGCAAACAGGTGTGCAGGAAGATCAGAAAGCAGTGGTTTATTAGGGCTATTTCACACTATAACCGACTGACTGACCGATCCTAATTGTTTATCAGGGGTGTATAACGTACTCAACTCACTTGTCTTAAAAACGGTTAAAATTTAATTATTGCGGTTAATTATATCAGCATTATCATCTATTATTCTCTTTCCCTATGAGTATCACTGATAAGTGTAAAGTTTACGTGATCCTTGATTTTAAATAAATGAATCTAAAAATTCGATTAGTTTGCGTTTAATCCGAGTTTGCGGCTGTTTATGCTCTGATTCACTAATTTGTAGGTGGATTGATTTTTTTAAGCCGATAAGTGCTTTGTATTATTCCCCAAGTTATCTCATAAGTGTTTTGTTATCCCCTACCACTTTACAGCAATTAGGAGCACTTACTGTACAATTGGCTCAGAACAATCGAAGGGAAACGCCTTTTAGACTTTAATTGGCTATTTCCGTTTTAATAGACATTACTTTAACCAATCACAGACTCGTGGTAGCTACAAGTTGCCTCAGAAAGTCCCGCCTCCTCTAACTACGACTTTGGAACTAAAATCGTTATAAATTCGCTTTTTAAATCGTTTTTTAAAACTCTAATTAGCTAATTTAATGTTCTTTGCCAGTATTTAGGCGAGTAAACACTATTTTACATCCGTCAAACTATAAATTTTTCGGGAAAGTCAACTTCCCCGCCGTTACGTAATACGAGAGAAAATGTGAATAATCGCATGCAAAATGCATATTATAGACGAATATTGTAAAAGTCGTTGAAATAATATAAAAATAATCTTTATTATACATTCTGTCCAAGAAAACTTGAAACTTGTAATAATTTTGAGTATTAGATGACTAATAAACTCTCCTCAGGAGAGTAATTACAGACAATGCGTAAATAATGGAAATAACTTACCACTCGCTCTATCTACACAGCTGTTGCATTATTTGTTAAAGTAACTAATGCACAAAATTTACCGAATCTGTTTAAATTAATTATATATATATATATATTTTCTATTTTTTTTTCGTAAAATTTAAAACGTAAATATCATTTTAAATTTGTATTATACAGAGAATTAAACAATCGTAAACTGCAATGTGTTTGTGATTAAAAACAAAAAAAGGATTAAATCTAGCACGATACCGCAATTTAAGAAATGAACAAAAACGCTATTTTTTATAATGGGTCGCACTAAATGAATTAAATATTTTTATTTATTAAAAATTGTTAATTACAAATTAACGGAAGAAGAGACATCATCTTATCAATCAATCCCCTCTACAGCACACTAAAATGAATTAACCCACCAGGAAATACTCCTTCAGACACCCAATCACGTTAGAGTCACGTAACATCTTCAGCCAATTACCGTCCTGCTTCTAAGCGCGGTCATTCAAATACTCCAATTTTTACGCGCGGTTTCAGTCCAAGGTTTCAAACCAAGAAAGCAGGACACAATCTAACAATGACGAAAGATAGTTTAGCAATTACTGTGGTTAGCATTATAAATTGGGTAACAAATATTTGTGCTGATAATCTAATTGAATATAAGAAGACGAAAAAAGATGTTTCCACAAAAGTTCTTTTCTTTCCCGACACCGATGAAGAAAATAGAAGAATATTCGGTAATGAACCAAGTGTCACCTGTAACAATTTACGAGAAGACACTTCGTTAGGATCTCTCGCTCTACACTTGCTTTCTGCAAAGAGAAGTATAGACGTTTGCGTTTATTTAATTACCAGTGAGTTTTTGGCTGATATTATTGTAAAATGCCACGAGGAAGGAGTGAATATAAGGGTTTTCACTAATAAAGATACTACAAGCGAACAGAGGGACTTCGCTCAGACACAGATTAAAAAGTTCCGAAGAAATGGTGAGAATGCTATTAAAATAATGATTATATATGTTAACGTAATACTTAAAATACACAATCAATCGTAATTATTGTCTATTCTATTTGTATATCGCGCATATTTTCAATTAATTACTTTTTATTAGCCTATATTTTCTCTTATTTTTTAAAGCAGTGCATTCTATAATTGACAAATGCACAAATTTTGTTATATCTGTACGCAAAACAAATAATCTAAGTATATTATATCATGTAATATTTCATAGCTTTGACGTTAATGTATCCGTTTCTTATATACAATATCTTGTCTATTACAGGTATAGCAGTCAGGACACACAGTTCAAAGTTCCTGATGCATCATAAATTTGTAATAATCGACCAAGAGACAGTAATAACAGGAACTTTGAACTGGACATTAAAGGCACTTACACGAAATTACGAAAGTGTTCTAATTAGCAAAGAAGAAAATATAGCAAAAGCATATATCAGAGAATTTGAAAAGTTGTGGGATACGAAGATTGCAAGTTATAAAAGTTATGGGATTACAACTGTGACAACAGTTTTTGACGCTTATAATCTAACTCGATTTAAGAAAACACGAGATGTTTACACGAAACTTCTTTTCTTCCCCGATACCAATGTCGATTACAGGAAAATAATCTGTACTGGATCAAATGTCATCACTAACAATTTACGGGAAGACACTTCGTTAGGATGTCTAGCTCAGCACTTGCGTTCTGCAAAGAGAAGTATGGACGTTTGTGTAAATTTAATTACCAGTCATTTTTTAACAGATATTATTGTAAAATGTCACGAGAAAGGAGTAAAAATAAGAGTTTTTACTAGTAAAGACAATACAGGCGAAGGGAAGAATTTGGCTGAGGCACAGATTAAAAAGTTCCGTAGAAATGGTAAGAATGTTATTAAAATAATGATGATATGTGTTAATGTAATACTTAAAATACACAATCAATCGTAATTAATGTCTATTTTATTTGTATTTTCAATTAATTACTTTTTATTAGCCTATATTTTCTCTTATTCTTAAAGCGGTGCATTCTATATTTGACAAAGCAATAAATTTTGTTAAATCTGTACGCAGAACAAATAATCTAAGTATATTATATCATGTAAAATTTTATAACTTTGACGTTAATGTACCCATTTCTTATATACAATATCTTGTCTATTACAGGTATAGAAGTCAGGACACCCAGTTCAACGTGCCGAATGCATCACAAATTTGCAATCATTGACAAAACAACATTAATAACAGGATCGCTGAACTGGACATTAAAAGCACTTTCCGGTAATCACGAAAGTGTTGTGATTATCAACGAAAAACATCTTGTGAAAGCATTTAGAAACGAATTTAAAAAGTTATGGGATAGACCTACTTTGTAAAAACTGAAATTTTTATAAATTTTTGTATACAAAATGTTTTATGCAATGTAAATTTTAAAATTCGCACAGTACAAAGAATATTCAATAACCGATTAATTAATACAAACTGAACAAGTTCACACATTTCGAATTAGGTAGTTTAGAAATTATGAATTTCTAAACTACCCAATTTGAAATGTGTGAACTTGTTTTTAAACACAAACGCTCAGTATTTATGATTTATGCCCACCAGTGGCCATGAACACAGGGTGTTCGGTCGTGGGTTCGCGCCTCGCTCGAGCGTTCTGGCTACGTGGAGTTTTTCCGGTTTTATCCATGTGTGTAATTCTTAAATAAGAGCTAGTTTCCCTTAAGAGACCTCCCGGAAAGTACACCCCTTATGGCAACGCAACACTTGGGCGATTTGCCTAACTAAACAAATAATTATGATTTATTATTTTATTGTCGATCACAAGTTACAAAAATACAAAAAAAGAAGTTTTTAAATTCGTAGATCGTCACACCACTTCAAATATCACAGGTAACATTATCAGATTTATCAATCGGGTAAATATACTAATCTAAAATAGTTCTGATCTGTATGTACAGACTTATCCGCTAAAATTTTAGGGGAAAAATATATGGACGGAATAGTCTGACACTGCAAAAAATACCGAAGCTGATAAAAATAAAATGATTTAACATCAAACGATATGTAGGCCTATACGAAAAATAATATTTTACATGAAAAAGTACTTAAATCATATTTTGTCCTGCCCGATAACCTGATGTAATTAACTTATTCTAATGCCACCATACTGCTGATTCGATAGAAAGGGATTGTTTTGGAAGGGGGTTGAAGTAATTCGACCAAAATTAGTCGTTGCTCTCCTCCCAGAAGAGAGGATACTGATTAATACCGGTCTACTATTAATATTTGGTAACTGATCCGTGTTTGGTGGGTTGTGATGGCCCCGCAGGTAATCGAAATTGCTAACCTTAACGTCCGAAACACTTCGTATGACTTCTTTAAATAAAAAGAAATCTTGTAAAAATGCCAGAATAATTGCTTTTATGTAAAAATAAATTTTTAAAATTTTGGCAACAGATTGTATAAACTACGTGGGAAGTATGTCTTCGTAAATATTGAGTTAATGGCAACATTATTGGGCTGCAGTTGGAAATATTTTTAGACCTATAAATTCCCACTGTCGTCACTTTTTCCTTAATCTCGAGAACGGAGTTTCATAGATGAAAGTCGAGACAAAACATGAAAACCGCAAGAGAAAAGGACCGGATTACCTATAGATCTATATGAACTTCCAATTTGTACCGCAACTCACGTTATTTCAATAAAATTTTCCCCCGAACGGAGTTAGATACATATTCGGCACACTCTATTGCTAACAGGAAAAGTGTTATTTACAGGCGCAAAACACTACAACACTATGCAGGCAAGAGCTATGTGCTACCTGTCGCAGTAATGGCACATCTATTTCGCGCTTATCCGAGCTTCGTAGCGATTGGTAGAACGCCGAGGAGTGTATAGCGAACAAACAAACATCATCATTTATACGTATATAGAGATTATCTTGCACCAAGAACAGAACAGTTCTTGATTTATAACAGTATTCGAATGAATTCCGTACAAAGAGTAAAAAAACAATTAGTGAACAAATATATGGATACACTAAAGGTAATATTTGGCTTGGGAATTGTAAAGAAAAGAAATTAAATTCCACGAGTATAAGTAAGTATGAAATTTAAGATAGGCATTAAATGAAGCTGAAGATATGCAGTAGAAAGGGGAATGAGCTCCGAGCTGGGATCTTTCTGGTGGATGCGCAGCACTGTTCCACTCGCCACTTGAGTAACAAAAATTGAAAATTACAATAATTAATGCTTATTAATTTAATATAATACAGTTGCTTGCACGATATTCTGAATATTTTTTAAACAAAACGTGACCGAAGGGTCGGCACCGGATCCGCGATGCCTACGTCAGGAATGACACTACTGTGTTTTTAGGGTAGACACAGAAACCTTAATGGTCGCTAATTTCGTTTGCAGGCGCTTGGGGTCCGAAATGGAGATGGCCTGAGAGACGATCGGAAGAAGGCACTCGATTAGGCTTTATACTAGCAGATGCTGGGTTAACGGGTTTCTAGCCGAGAGAGACAGCTTACACTATTACGCGCGATGCTAAATACCTTGATAACTTACTTAATGGGATCGTAGATCGTTGACGAAATTCGAGTTTGTTGTGTCGGCTTATCAGGGTTCTTGGATGTAGAAGTTCGAATGTTCGGTGAACGGCGGTCGAAGGGATCGGCGATGGACCATAGTTAAACTACACTCGTGTGAAAAGGAGGTGAATCGGAGAACTCTCTCGTGCTCGATTTTACCTTTTTATTTAGGGGGTCCTCCCCTTTGATTTCGACGCCTTCTTTAAGCCATGTTACTATTTTCGATCAATGGTGAATATCTGTAGTTAGTTCCCGGTGACACATTAGATGCCACGTGGGAAAGGAAGTGACTCCGGGATGAAAGATGCGATCATCCTCCGGTAATTAAATTGATTTTTTTTTTTTCGCTGGGATTTGAACCAATTTAAGTTTCGAAAGAAGAAACATTTTTTTCAAAAGTCTCGTCAAAGTCCGGGCTCTCACAGAAATATTTAATTGATTAATTTTGTACATCAATCAAGGCAATTCTTGCATCTTATATTGAAACATCGTTATCATTATTATTATGTATAGATCTAGCATAAGCTGAACATTGGACTTTTTTGTCTCTGTCAGCGGTAATTGTATTTAATAGAAAACTGAAACATTGGATTAAGTGGACTAATCTTCGGGCAAGTCTTTAAAATTGAAAATAATTTTATTTGAAGAGATTATCAGTTTGAAATGTCTGCCTATGAATCTCTGATTAAAGGCGCATTCAAGGTAAGTTTCACTAACCTTTAATTGCGAGAAATTGAGAGTTTTCCATCGAAATAATTTCGGGCTATTAAAATCGAATAATATAATTATGGGTTGATTTGAAAACTGTTAAATTCTTTAAAATTAAAAAATAATTTAATAATCAGGACTTAAAATGTAATGCTAGAAAAGTAATTTGGTTTAAATTAAAGATATGAAATTAATTTTATACTAATTAATTTGGTATCGAGTGGTAAAATTCCTATTCTTGTTGTTAATACCTTAATTTATTCTCTTATTTAGTTTGCTGTTCAGACAATGTCTTGTAACGGAATTTCCACTCACTCTTCAATGTCGGATACAGTCGAAAATTTCCACGCAATTGTATTTTTGATGGCATTACCCTTTTTGGGGAGAACTCAAATAATTTTAGAAAGAAATTAGCGAAATTCTACAGAGAATAATATACGTTAAGTGCTAGACGAAGAATTAATATAGTTAATGTAACTCATATAAATGCAAAAAGTAGACAATAAAAAACAAACAGAATAAATAAGACAAATAATAGCGTTGCCTTATATTTACAGGGTAGAAAAGAAATATTTTAAGTTAGTTTACATATATTTATTGTGACAATCTTGTCATAACATACATAAATTGTCACTGTCTATCCGAGGACAACAAAACAAATTAGATCAATAAAAAGTGCGTTTATTTAACAATATTCTTGTTTATAAACTATAAAAATGCATTTCGGCTTTATCAGATTTAAGCCGTTTTCAGTTAAGAAGTTTGTAGCGATAGTCTTAGAGAAACAACACTTCTGTGACATTACGACAATACTAGAACATTTGATACACGTGGTATGAATGACTTAAATTCTATAATATCTGTCCAATCTCTTAACGTTGAACTTTAAGAATATTGTTAAATAAAGGCATTATTATTATCTCCGATTTTCATATTATTTTCTTAGATATATGTACTGTACATAAGTAACTACGTGGATTGCTGCGATTAAAAATATAATTTTTAATTACAGTTATTTTTTATACAGTTCCCGCGAGCACCCCCGAGCATGAGTAGAAATGTTGTTAATTTGGGCAATCAGCCTCTTTTAATACGCAAACGCGTTTCTCACATACGGCAAAGAATCGTCTATTTATGCAAATATTTCTCTTGTTATAAATAACGTTTTATTCGTACTTGAAATACCGGCTTATTTTTCAAAATTTTTTCACTTCATGTAAACCGGAAGTCACCACTGCCCTGGAGATAAAACTACTCAACTCTTGTAGTTGATCGTGGGTTCGAGCTTTGACAACGGGTTGTTCGCGTGGGGATTTTACATTAGTAACACCTAAAAAGGTGCCACTATTACACAAAACACCTCCCAGGAGACATTCCTCTTTTGGCAGTTCGCCGTGTGTCGCTTCCACCTTCCAATGACCTTCCCTTGTACCAGGTGCGTCTGAAAAGTTCGGTGAATGGTCCCATAGTTAAATAACCGTGCTAGTTAAGATGTTACGCTCATGCAGACGTAGTGATGAGACTTACCAACTAGTGCCCCCTAGCGTCGAAATCACGACAATTAAACAGAAGTACACGCAGAAAACAATGCAACGCAGTCAGTGTGAGATGGAGTGTCACCTCGAAATGGAGCAACGCGTGAACATTACGGCACTTCTTCTCTACACACCAGGTGACAGTTCTTCAACACTCTCCTTATTCTCCAGATCTGCACCTCCAGATCACCAGATCTCCAGATCTGGCACCTGCAGATTTCTTATTGTTCCCCGCCTGAAAGGTCTACGCTTTTCCAACATTGCGCAGATCCAACAACGTGTGACAACGGTGCTTCGTGCAATACCGAAAGAAGTGTTTGCTCACAGCTTCCAGCAGCTGTACAACCGACGCCAAATGTGTGTTGTCGCTAATGGCGATTACTTTGAATGCCAGTAAAGGTATTTTGTTTGTATCTCTTGTTTCCTTTCTTTTATGAGACCATTCACTGAACTTTTCAGACACACCTTGTATTTTCTAAAATATAAATGTTCATATTTTAACGTACTTTGATTTAATTAAAATTAATATTTTATTATAACTGCATTATGTATCTTATTACAAATTTCTATACTACATGTGAAAAAATCGATAAGATCGCTATTCTATATTCGAATATCAGTGGCGGAAGGAATGTCGAAACCGGGTCAGCTTCTACGGCGACAATAACTGAATGGTGTAAAGCAGCCAGAGGGCATTGGCGCATGCGCTTTACAGAGCACCAACCTCAGCCGGTTTAGCCGGTGGAAGCTACACACGTGTAACGCTTCCAACGATTCTATTCCTTAGCCACTGGGTAGAGAACAATCTGCCTAAGTGAATTGTTTAAGATTTAAAAAGTAAAGAGTATTCAATATTATTTTTATGTACGTTTTTTTGCCAAGTTATATTTAATTATGATTTTCTTTTAATTATACTGTAAGTATATTGACAGATTTTCAGACATAAAATCTTTAGAATTTTTATCACTCTTAGATGTTAATAATTTTGATATTATGAAAAAACAATTTTTCCAAGCGTGTTTTAATTCTTTAAATTAAGTAAATTTTATGGGAAATTTTTTGATTTATCTAAATTACGTAGCGAATCGCAATATTTATATTCGTGTCCGAACTATTATATATTGACAATTAACGTTAACGCAGTTATGTTATGAATAATGGAAAGTCTCACATGAAGATATGTACTGTACAGTACCTTTCCTACAAGCAAAATTAAATCGGTTAATGTTACCTATGGTAGCGAACTCGGCGACGGGAAAATTTTTCTACCCTACAATCTAGACGGCGACCGGGATTTTTTTTCCCCACCCCTACATTACACGCGGCGACGGAGAATTTTTCTTTCTACCTTAAATTTAGACGGCGAAGGGGAGATTATTTCTACCCTACGTTCTACGATTACAATTCTAAAAAATACAAATTAAAAAAAATAGGATAACTTACTTTGTTTCTGAGCTTTTCCCATTTTTCCACGTTTCCCGTCGACGGAACTAGACTCTCTGGTACGTGACGATGCTCTTACCCCCCTTTCGTTTTAACACTTTTCTTTCTTTTTTTTCACCTTTGTCTTGTGTTTTCTTTTGCTTTTTTGTCTTTCTTGCTGACATTAGGTGCGGGAGCAGCCGGAATAGTCTTTGGTTCTTTCCAACTAGGTATTTTTCCGTGAACGGGATGTATTCGATCAGTGTATACCTGCCTTTTTAGAAACACCCGAGGAAACTGCCGAAATACTCGTCGTGCACTCTAAACCAAGATAGTGCCGTCTGAATGTCAAAAGATTCGCCCATGACATATTGCCACATTTCCCTTTGAACGTTCCTTCGAGAGCCGAACTATTCCGCCAGCATTTTCGGCAACGCATCACGCATGATTTCCGGTCACTGCGATAACTCGATTTGCATGTTTGGCCACATTTCTGGCAAACTTCCTCGGTGTGTTGGAGGCCCAGTTTTACGGCAAATTTCGGTCTCGCCATCAATTCTTTCGTCTAATCCTAATTCGGAAGACTCTGCTTCTATTAACTGATAAAAACGTCGCCCAGTACACTCTTTCCAAAATTCGTCCGACTCCAAATCGCAACTCGACAAGACAAAATTGTGAAATATCTATTCCAAAAATTGCAGAATACGCTTAGCAAATTTGTCAATAAATTTATTCCAAGCGCTTAAATTCAAAATGTAAATTAAAATTATTATTAATTACCTTATAATAGAAAAATTCCAAAAGTAACAAAAAGTCAAGAAAATCTTTTCGCACGACAACACGCCTACTCCATTCTCAGGGAAAAAAATTTGCATACTTACGATCAATCGCGATTATACGGATCAAAGCGCCCTCTACGGATTTCATTAATTGATAACCAAATCCCGACAAATTCTCCGTTGCCATCTTGAATGTAGGGGGAAAAATTTCCCCATCGCAGTCTAGAATTTCCCCGTCGCCCTCTAGAATTTCCCGTCGCCCTCTAAAATTTTCCCTGTTGCCGAGTTCGCTACCATAGGTAACATTAACCAGTTAAATCATTACGAACGACTCTTGATAAAATATCACGATGAATAAATCCGCTTGTCAAATAATTATGAGCATCGAGTGATTTGTATGCTTTCATCTCATCCTGTGTGACAGCGTTAGTTGTTAAAACCAAATAATTTATTGTGGGTACGTTCGTAAAGTCGTACGAGTTAAACGAGAATGACGTCATCGTTATTCTTATTTCGTTAGACTTTTCGAACGATTCGTTTATAATTAAATGGCTGTTTCTAAAATCGAAGATATGAATGTTGCTAGTGCAGCCTTATCCGAAATATTTTTCTTAGATTGCTTCGGGTGGACAGTTATTTCAATCATTTCACATTTTAATTCACAATTTAAACACTCGAGTAGATCTAGAAACATCGATATCGTCGGGCGCCATTTTCTTAACGAAAGTAAACTTACTCTTTCCTTCGTGAGCTTCGTTAGAGTTTCGTTCAAAAACGTCATCACCGCAGAGCATGCGCACTGAGCGAGAGTACTACTTTCGAACGATTCGTTTACTAACGCGTTTAACTCGTTTAACTTTACGAACATACCGTGTGTATCCATGTTCTATAGTTGGCCACGTGGTTAAATCGTTGGATGAAAAATCCGTTTGCTTCATTTCGTATGGATCCAATCCAATAAAAGAAGTTTTCTCTTTATTCGCTTGTGCCAACGATAGATCTGACACCTAGCGGTATTAGCGCGAACTACATAATGGCGGCTGCTATGGGTATAAAGTAGTTTGTTAGAATAGAAAGTGTTCACCCTATCTAATATAGGCCATCGTCAGGTTTAATATTATAAATGTTCCAAAATGGAACGTACCGTTTTCGAATATTTTACATATTTAAAATTCAAAAAAATAATTTAACTTTAAAATAAATTGAAAGAAGTGTGTATATTAAATAAATAAATAAACAAATAAAACATAGAAAACAAAGCTAAGTAGAAAGAAATGATTTAAGGGTTTTTAAATGCCATTCTTTTTTCTATTATATATTTCCACGCTGTTGGAAGCGCATTAGCATCCATAGCATTTAGGCAACGGTTTTTCATTTTACTTTTATAAATTTCCACCTTTTCCATCTCCAACGCAATGGATGGAGAGTGCACCGTTTAAATGACTTTAGCCTCTTCCCATTTTACAATCGTTCCTTCAGTCTGTGCTATAATTGATAATATTGTGTTGTTGTGTCGTTTGTCAACGTTGTATCAAATGCTCTTTTTTTATAAAAATCGAGAATGATCTATAAAAGAGCACCTAATATCTGTAGCTTGCTACGGAACGATAAAGACAGCGTAAAAAAGGAAGGTAAAGCTGGGGTATATAAAATTCCATTTGAAAATCAACAGTTAGGAATCGAAAAAGATTATGTGGGTGTGACTAGAAGAAACCTGGCGGTACGTCTGCGAGAACATACATACAATTTTGACAAAGGACACAACACTATTAGCAATTATGGCACAGACTGAAGGAGCGATTGTAAAATGGGAAGAGGCTAAAGTCATTTAAACGGTGCACTCTCCATCCATTGCGTTGGAGATGGAAAAGGTGGAAATTTATAAAAGTAAAATGAAAAACCGTTGCCTAAATGCTATGGATGCTAATGCGCTTCCAACAGCGTGGAAATATATAATAGAAAAAAGAATGGCACTTAAAAACCCTTAAATCATTTCTTTCTACTTAGCTTTGTTTTCTATGTTTTATTTGTTTATTTATTTATTTAATATACACACTTCTTTCAATTTATTTTAAAGTTAAATTATTTTTTTGAATTTTAAATATGTAAAATATTCGAAAACGGTACGTTCCATTTTGGAACATTTATAATATTAAACCTGACGATGGCCTATATTAGATAGAGTGAAAACATTTGTATAAAAGAATTTTAAGCTCAGCAAAATTAGCTGTGGTGAAACTGAAGTGAATTGTTTGCTGAGAAAGAGCTGGATAGATGTGAAGTTATCAGTTTTAGTATTTCCTCTCCTTCTGTAAGACATCTTTTTCGATCAGCCACATATTCTAAAATGTCACAAAGTGTAATCATCGTGACTTAAACAACTACGAAATCAACTAGGATTAATGTCGGATACAAATGCGAATAAAACGTTTTGACTACAGAGAGAAAAGTTATTAAAAAGACAACACACAAGTAACTCTCGTACGTTGTCAAGCACGCTATACCCTTTGTGGCAGCCATTTTGGTCGACTCATACGCCACCTATATTTACTGGCACAAGCGAATATTTTATCAAATATCATTAATGACCAGTGGCGTGCCGTGACATTTGATGATAGGGAAGCTGTGTTTCTGTAAGAAGCCGACTTACAGGGGCAATCAATTAATTGCGCGTCAGGGCCCGTTCGTATTCGTTTGTTCGATAAGCCAGTAAAAAACCGTATACTTCTTTAAATGTATTTTTTAATAGATTATCTGACGTACTTAATAAATAACAGAGGTAATTATATCGAACCTTTCTTATTAGATTCAATAAATTCCCTAC
The DNA here is from genome assembly GCF_030686945.1 of Centruroides vittatus. NCBI lineage: Eukaryota > Metazoa > Arthropoda > Arachnida > Scorpiones > Buthidae > Centruroides > Centruroides vittatus. Next base: position 854,150 of record NW_027122680.1, read on the forward strand.
GCCCTCTAAATGCCAATTCTCTTTTCGAGAAAAAACATATAACATCTATTAATTTAGATATACCTATTAATCGTAATTATCTCGTTATAATTTTCAATATTTATTTTGTATTGTCTACCATTGTTAAATTCTATTCTATTTTGATTTCCAAATTGCTTCAATTTTACGAAAGAATCGTCATTCGTCATAAATTTTATCGTCAAAATGTCGAAATTTTTTGTTGACGTATTTATATTTAATTTAAGCATTGGTCTTTCTCTTTTAATAATGTTTTATTTTTCATTATACGGTCTCGAGCCAAAACTTGTTTTAAATAAATTTTTGAATCACTAGCCACGATATAAGGGCTAAAATTAAAATTATCAGAAAAACTTACTTGGTAAAACAAAATGTGTGACGAATATACATACCTAGTAAAAAAAATTCTTCAATTGTACGAATATACTTTTAAAGAAACTTATAATTAAATATAACTTTGTGAAGAAACGTACATAAAAATAACAAAATATTCTTTACTTTTTAAATCTTAAAACAATCCACTTAGTGAAATAGCTCCCTACGAGTGGCTAATGAATGGAATCGGAGACGGTCCAGGTAGGTGTGTGCGTGCCAAATCCCGAGGGTGCTGATACCGGTCAATGTCAAATGCCTCTTTTGTCGCATCACTAGTATATCTCAAAGGACGCCACAGGGCTGTTGTAAATTTTAAACGTTTCTCACCATAGCTGTAAAAATCTAAATATGTTAAACTTAACAGATTGTCCGTCGTTCGTTTTCTAACTAATTCGTTTTAGGACCAAGTGTCCACGAAAATTTCCAAAATTTACAACTTTTCGGTCACTCTCATTGAACTGGAAAAATTTCTGTCTTTATTACATCTAATATTATGAAGAGATCAGACCCCACTGTACTCGGCAAGAGATTGGTTCAGTTAAGCTTCTGTTTAAGTAAAATTTCGGCTCTTTCATCAGGGTTTTATTTATGTTTCTAATTCCCTAATCGCTTAATTATTTAACTACTTCTTAAATAGAAATAAGTCGAAACCGGTTACTTTGTACTCGAATATCTCTAGTCTTGGGAAAGAAGTGGAAAGAAATTTTTATGACAACCGATACATAAATCGTAAATTTAAGGAAAATAAAATTCTACTGCTTTTTTTGTACGTTGTACGTCTCATTCATTAAATTAGGTTGTAAATGATGCTGCCAAAGTAACAATTAATTTTTTAACACTGTACTAGAATTGTACACGTTTTTTCTGCATCCCCTTACAGATGGGACATATTAAATCGTAATATCACCGGTTTAGCATTGAAATCCGTAAGTAATATAAGATGGGAAAGCGGAATAAACGCAGAATAAATATATCAAATATTTTAATAGATTTTTTTAAAACTCTTGTCAACTATTACAGAACTATCATAAAAACATGCCAGTTAACTTCCTATCGGTTGGGTTAAGTTATAAATCTAGTCTAGGGTGGGCAACCTTTTTTATAACATGGGCCAGAATAAATTTTACGTTATTTCCGCGGGCCGTAGTAGTTAATTGACGCCTTCTTGTGACTTGTAATTTTTTTAGTCTGCAAATATGAAATAAATAAATAAAAAGTTAATTACTACATTTATTTCTCTTATCGTTTTCGAAAATTACAAAGAATTGCAAAAATAACTATTAATTAGTTATTTTTCCAATTTAATAATCTATTAAAGATCTCGCGGGCCGGATAGAAACTTTTCGCGAGCCGTAGCTGACCCGCGGGCCGGAGGTTGCCCGCCGTTGATCTAGTCTACTCATGATTCACATAATCGGGCGAGGGCCGCCAAATATCTAGCAGGCAGGCGGCTAACAGCCCACAACCGGTCCGGGATATAAAATTAGAAGCTTTATGTGTGAAGCATCCACCAGCTAAACGCGTGAGGTTGGTGCTCTGTAAAGCGCATGCGCCAATGCCTATAATCTGGCTGCTTGGAAGTTGACGGGTAGGAGGCTAACAGCTCAGAACCGGTCCGGGATATAAAGTTAGATGCTTTATGTGTGAAGCATCCACCAGCTAAACCAAGTGAGGTTGGTGCTCTGTAAAGCGCATGCGCCAATGCCTATAATCTGGCTGCTTGGAAGTTGACGGGTAGGAGGCTAACAGCTCAGAACCGGTCCGGGATATAAAGTTAGATGCTTTATGTGTGAAGCATCCACCAGCTAAACCAAGTGAGGTTGGTGCTCTGTAAAGCGCATGCGCCAATGCCTATAATCTGGCTGCTTGGAAGTTGACGGGTAGGAGGCTAACAGCTCAGAACCGGTCCGGGATATAAAGTTAGATGCTTTATGTGTGAAGCATCCACCAGCTAAACCAAGTGAGGTTGGTGCTCTGTAAAGCGCATGCGCCAATGCCTATAATCTGGCTGCTTGGAAGTTGACGGGTATGAGGCTAACAGCTCAGAACCGGTCCGGGATATAAAGTTAGATGCTTTATGTGTGAAGCATCCACCAGCTAAACCAAGTGAGGTTGGTGCTCTGTAAAGCGCATGCGCCAATGCCTATAATCTGGCTGCTTGGAAGTTGACGGGTAGGAGGCAAACAGCTCAGAACCGGTCCGGGATATAAAGTTAGATGCTTTATGTGTGAAGCATCCACCAGCTAAACCAAGTGAGGTTGGTGCTCTGTAAAGCGCATGCGCCAATGCCTATAATCTGGCTGCTTGGAAGTTGACGGGTAGGAGGCAAACAGCTCAGAACCGGTCCGGGATATAAAGTTAGATGCTTTATGTGTGAAGCATCCACCAGCTAAACCAAGTGAGGTTGGTGCTCTGTAAAGCGCATGCGCCAATGCCTATAATCTGGCTGCTTGGAAGTTGACGGGTAGGAGGCTAACAGCTCAGAACCGGTCCGGGATATAAAGTTAGATGCTTTATGTGTGAAGCATCCACCAGCTAAACCAAGTGAGGTTGGTGCTCTGTAAAGCGCATGCGCCAATGCCTATAATCTGGCTGCTTGGAAGTTGACGGGTAGGAGGCTAACAGCTCAGAACCGGTCCGGGATATAAAGTTAGATGCTTTATGTGTGAAGCATCCACCAGCTAAACCAAGTGAGGTTGGTGCTCTGTAAAGCGCATGCGCCAATGCCTATAATCTGGCTGCTTGGAAGTTGACGGGTAGGAGGCTAACAGCTCAGAACCGGTCCGGGATATAAAGTTAGATGCTTTATGTGTGAAGCATCCACCAGCTAAACCAAGTGAGGTTGGTGCTCTGTAAAGCGCACCAACCTCACTTGTGAATGCTTTATGTGTGAAGCATCCACCAGCTAAACCAAGTGAGGTTGGTGCTCTGTAAAGCGCATGCGCCAATGCCTATAATCTGGCTGCTTGGAAGTTGACGGGTAGGAGGCTAACAGCTCAGAACCGGTCCGGGATATAAAGTTAGATGCTTTATGTGTGAAGCATCCACCAGCTAAACCAAGTGAGGTTGGTGCTCTGTAAAGCGCATGCGCCAATGCCTATAATCTGGCTGCTTGGAAGTTGACGGGTAGGAGGCTAACAGCTCAGAACCGGTCCGGGATATAAAGTTAGATGCTTTATGTGTGAAGCATCCACCAGCTAAACCAAGTGAGGTTGGTGCTCTGTAAAGCGCATGCGCCAATGCCTATAATCTGGCTGCTTGGAAGTTGACGGGTAGGAGGCTAACAGCTCAGAACCGGTCCGGGATATAAAGTTAGATGCTTTATGTGTGAAGCATCCACCAGCTAAACCAAGTGAGGTTGGTGCTCTGTAAAGCGCATGCGCCAATGCCTATAATCTGGCTGCTTGGAAGTTGACGGGTAGGAGGCTAACAGCTCAGAACCGGTCCGGGATATAAAGTTAGATGCTTTATGTGTGAAGCATCCACCAGCTAAACCAAGTGAGGTTGGTGCTCTGTAAAGCGCATGCGCCAATGCCTATAATCTGGCTGCTTGGAAGTTGACGGGTAGGAGGCTAACAGCTCAGAACCGGTCCGGGATATAAAGTTAGATGCTTTATGTGTGAAGCATCCACCAGCTAAACCAAGTGAGGTTGGTGCTCTGTAAAGCGCATGCGCCAATGCCTATAATCTGGCTGCTTGGAAGTTGACGGGTAGGAGGCTAACAGCTCAGAACCGGTCCGGGATATAAAGTTAGATGCTTTATGTGTGAAGCATCCACCAGCTAAACCAAGTGAGGTTGGTGCTCTGTAAAGCGCATGCGCCAATGCCTATAATCTGGCTGCTTGGAAGTTGACGGGTAGGAGGCTAACAGCTCAGAACCGGTCCGGGATATAAAGTTAGATGCTTTATGTGTGAAGCATCCACCAGCTAAACCAAGTGAGGTTGGTGCTCTGTAAAGCGCATGCGCCAATGCCTATAATCTGGCTGCTTGGAAGTTGACGGGTAGGAGGCTAACAGCTCAGAACCGGTCCGGGATATAAAGTTAGATGCTTTATGTGTGAAGCATCCACCAGCTAAACCAAGTGAGGTTGGTGCTCTGTAAAGCGCATGCGCCAATGCCTATAATCTGGCTGCTTGGAAGTTGACGGGTAGGAGGCTAACAGCTCAGAACCGGTCCGGGATATAAAGTTAGATGCTTTATGTGTGAAGCATCCACCAGCTAAACCAAGTGAGGTTGGTGCTCTGTAAAGCGCATGCGCCAATGCCTATAATCTGGCTGCTTGGAAGTTGACGGGTAGGAGGCTAACAGCTCAGAACCGGTCCGGGATATAAAGTTAGATGCTTTATGTGTGAAGCATCCACCAGCTAAACCAAGTGAGGTTGGTGCTCTGTAAAGCGCATGCGCCAATGCCTATAATCTGGCTGCTTGGAAGTTGACGGGTAGGAGGCTAACAGCTCAGAACCGGTCCGGGATATAAAGTTAGATGCTTTATGTGTGAAGCATCCACCAGCTAAACCAAGTGAGGTTGGTGCTCTGTAAAGCGCATGCGCCAATGCCTATAATCTGGCTGCTTGGAAGTTGACGGGTAGGAGGCTAACAGCTAAGAACCGGTTCGGGATATAAAGTTAGATGCTTTATGTGTGAAGCATCCACCAGCTAAACCGGGTGAGGTTGGTGCTCTGTAAAGCGCATGCGCCAATGCCTATAATCTGGCTGCTTGGAAGTTGACGGGTAGGAGGCTAACAGCTCAGAACCGGTCCGGGATATAAAGTTAGATGCTTTATGTGTGAAGCATCCACCAGCTAAACCGGGTGAGGTTGGTGCTCTGTAAAGCGCATGCGCCAATGCCTATAATCTGGCTGCTTGGAAGTTGACGGGTAGGAGGCTAACAGCTCAGAACCGGTCCGGGATATAAAGTTAGATGCTTTATGTGTGAAGCATCCACCAGCTAAACCGGGTGAGGTTGGTGCTCTGTAAAAGCGCATGCGCCAATGCCTATATAATCTGGCTGATTGGAAACTGACCCGGTTTCGACATTCCTTCCGCCACCGAATCATTCGAATATACAATAGCAATCTTATCGTTTTTTTCACATGTAGTATAGAAATTTGTAAAAGATACATAATGCAGTTATAGTAAAAAATTAATTTTAATTAATACTGTACGTTAAAATATGAAAATTTATATTTTATAAAATACAAGGGAAGGTCATTGGAAGGTGGAATCGGCGCTTCCATCGCTTCCAATGACGGCACGCCACTGATCTTCCAGCTTTGAAAAGATTTAATAGCTGTTTATAAAATTTAAATGCTTGCTTGTATTCCTCCTTTCTTTCCAATACTTTTAATGATTTATCTATAACTTCAATTATTCCGGCTCCCAAGCTTAATACTGCTAATGGAACTATAACAAACGCGGATAGACCTGAAGCACTAAATACAAATTTTCCAACTGTTAATGATACACTAATTATATGATAATCGTTATAACTCTTTCTGTAAACATATATTTTCTTTTCTAAGTATTCTTCCATTTATAAAGGAGTAAAATTACGTCGATACTTTATATTTGGGTTCTTGAGATCTAGCATAAAGAAATCGTATGGTTTTTTAGTAGCTTTACTATATAAATCTTTACAAAATGATCCATCTATTTCTCTAATTATCTGTTTAATTTCTCTATCTTGAATCTTGAAGAAAATAATATAATTACAGTTTCTTCTTATGTTAATTGGTGTTGAATAATAGGATTGAGATACGTAAATAATTGAAGCATTTTTCTTCCTTCCTCTGATAAAGAAATCTACAATTTTAGATTGATCTTTTTCAGTAATACAATCATCAAAAATAATCAGATTTTTTATCGATGGATCTAAACTATCCACATCAATCATATCATCTATGTTATTAGTAAATAATGTTTCTTTTTTAAATTTATGAAACAATTCGAGTAGTTTATATTTCTTTTTACTTTTCAAACTCATAATATCTTCCTCTTCAAGATCATCAAACTGTGTAAAATTCTCTTGTAATTTTTCATATTTTGGTTCATTAATATCTTTAGCACATATGTATAAAGCATCGAAACTAAGCTGATCATAAATTAGATTTAATAAGAGATTTGTTTTTCCACATCCTGACGGACCAACGATTAAGAGTCTGAATGGATGATTAGGTAATAATGGATTCTGAGTAGGATCTTCGTATTCATCTGGTTCTGTATAATCTTTTATCTTAATCATTTATATGTTTAAAAATTTCAGCTTGAGCTAAATTTTTTAGCATAGTAAATGGATGAGAACACAAAGAAAGCATTACTTACTTTAGCTAAGCAGAACAGAGCACTAAGAAAGAAGAATAAAGAACAATTATTAGGTAAAACAAGATATGAAGAAAGTCTTTCAGAGTTTCATAAACCAGTTACAGAGAAATTAGAGGTTCCTATAGAAGATGTTAGACAAGATTTAAAAGCTATTGAAGATGCTATTCATAATATAACAATTCCTTCTACTATTGATTCGTCACTTCCTCAACTTCCTGATGCAGAATCAACTTTAGTCGAATCCCCACCAAAAAAGAAGTATAGATATACTGCTGAAAACTTAGATGAAGGATTAGATATTTCCTATTTAGAGCAAAATAGTTTTATTCTTCCTTCACAATTAGTTAATAAACCTAACGAAATAGAAGAAATGCTCGAAAAAGCTGAAAGAAGAACGAAATCGTTAGGTTCATTTAAAGCAAAAGTGAATAGAAAATTAAAGAAACCTATAGATGATTTTCAAAGAAAAGCATTAGAAGAGGAGTTAAATTTGTATCAGTCTGATTTAGATTTATTTAAACTTTATAGAGAAAAATTAAAACTTTTAAAGTCTGCTTCACAATCATTTAAAATTAGTGGAGAAGGATTAGTTAGTGAATTAGAAAAATTAACTGATAAGCTGTTAGGTGGAGATAAAAAAGTACATAATAAAATTGTTGAAATTCTAGATATATTATTAAACTCAGGAGAAATAACAGCCGATACGGTGAAAGAGTATTATTCAAAATTTTTATCTAATTAAATGAGTAATTATATTAAGACCAGAATCTATCTCAGTGAATCTCAAAAGAATAAATTGAAATCAGCCTTTAAGAATGATGAAGAAATAAATTTACAAATAGATAAATCTAAACCTCCTAATCATGATATGTTTTTAACAAAAACTCAAATAAAAAATATTAATGAAGGAAAGAGAATAAAAATAAGTAAAACACAATTAAAAAAGAATGGAGGTTTCTTACCATTTTTAATTCCAATTTTAACAACTTTAGCTACAGGAGCCTTATCAGGTGCAGCAGGATGGGGAGTTAAAAAAGCTTTAGATAAAGTAACTGGATCAGGATGTAATAAAAAAAAGGCGGTCTCCTTCTTCCAAAATGGCCAAATTTCAAACTAGGGAAAGGAGTGATTCAGAATTGGGAATATCCAATGAGACGATAAATGATAATATAAAAAATGAAAAAGGTTTTAGAGGTGTGTTTACAATTGATCTATTAACGAAAACAATTAGAAAATTTGAAAACGGTATAATTAATTTAGATATTTCAACTGGAAATGGCACACACTGGGTTTGTTATTATAATGATTTAAAATATCCCTTCATTGAATTCTTTGATCTTTTTGGAAAATATAAGTTAAAAAATGTAAGATTGAAAAGAGAGATAATTCCGAAAGAAATCATAAAATATTTAAAAACATCTAAAAAAGAAATAAGATATAACTCTAGTTTTCTTCAGAATCCTACATCTGTTAGATGTGGTTACTATTGCATGAAATATATAGTAGAAAGAAATAAAGGTAAATCTCCCATTGAAGTTCTATACTCATTTACACAAGAACCGAGCGAGTTTAATGAGAATTTTGTTTTATATAAATGAAACTAATAGTCTTAGATTCGAAAAATGCTGATAAATCAGAAGACTTTACAATCGAGTTTAAAACTCCAATACCTGTAAATAATTCGAAATTAGCTCTGAAATCAATGTCTATGTGGGTTTCTTGGCATAATATCGATGAAAAATTTAATAACAATACCTTTAGATATTTTGATAAAACAAAGTGGTATGATGTAACGATAGAAAATGGAAATTACACTCTTCGAGAACTAAATAACTTTTTAGTAAAATTCTTTGGAATACCTCCTATAAAGTTTGGAATTCATTTTGCAACAACGAGATTTATAATTCATTTAGAACCTGGATATAAAATTGATCTGAGTAAAGGAAAACTCCACGAGTTATTAGGTTTCGAACCAAAGATATATGAAGATGAAGAACAGAAAGGAAAATACATAGCAAATATTTCAAAAGGAATCGATGATATTCATATTCATTGCGATGTAATCAGTGGAGTAGAGTACAACGATTTCACGAGTGATATTCTTTATTCTTTTACACCGTCTCATCCACCCGGAAGTTTGATAAAAATTGAAGAGATTAATCCCATATTTGCTGACATCAATAGAAATCATTATCCTCAACATCGCTAACAATATTAACGGAAACATCCAATTTGACTTAGAAACAGAAAACAATAACAAAATTAATTACCTGGACATAACAATCACGAACACACCTAATAAGTTTTCCTCTACAACATACAAAAAACCCTGTAATGTTAACAAAACCATCAACTACTACTCATATCTTCCAGAAAATATTAAAAAGAATATTTTTATCATGGAACTAAAAAACATTTATACAAGAACTACTGATGATAATAACCGGAAAAACAAATTAAAAGAACTTGAAACTAAATTTTTACTTAACGACTACCCCAAATCGAAATTAAACACATGGCAAAAACAATACTGGCTACACAGATATAATACCAAACACAAACCAGACAAATTATTTAAACCCTTCCCATATATAAAAAATATCTTTGACAAATGCAATAACATCCTTAAAAATGACAACATCAGCTTAGCTCCATCATTGACCAACAAAATATCCAACTCCATACACCACAACATCAACAAACAATACAACAATAAGACAGACATCATTAAAAGTATCAGAACAGTTTACAAACTTGAATGCAACTGCCATGACTTTAAAATTTATATTGGTGAAACGGGCCGTATATTAGATACTAGAATTAAAGAACACGAAGCTGCTATCCGCCTTAAACATGACACTTCCCCTTGGTACACCCACACAATTGAAAATAACTGCCAAATTAATAGAAACAACATTAAAATTTTACATTCTGAAAAAGATCTTTACAAACGGAGATTTAAAGAACATATTGAAATCAAAAAACACCCTAAAGAGCAACTCATTAATATTTCTGAGGGTATGACAATAAACCCCCAATGGTACCAACTAATAAAAGACACCTCCATCCGTTAAACATCATTTACAGCACACCCCACTGTTCAGATTGCCTTGGCTTTCGGTAACCTTACAACACATGTCAGTAAGCAGCCAAGTCCCGTTAAACTCCGGTCCTTACACATCTTCACCCTCATCATGAACATAACACCTGCACTCCAAATGTAAGTTTGCATTTAAATAATATAAAATGTATAACTGTATAAAAATAAATATATATATATATTTAACAATTGTATTAAATCACAAATTTGTTATATTGTATTAAATCACAAATTTTTGTTGTAGTAAATGTAACACTCCTGTTAAAAATACGGAAAAAAATTATAAAAATTGTACCAACTTATAATAACGCATCAGCTTTATAATATGTAAGTTTTTATGTTTATTATTTTCCAATTTACGTGATCCTAAATACTGTCAGAAACCTCAACGTTTTTTGTAATTTCCTTAACAGCACTGAAGAGGGGTTGGAAAATAAACCAACCCGAAATGCATATGAATAAATAAACTAAGTTTCCCTAACCGTATGCTGTTGGAGCGTCTACCAATTTCATTACTTGGCTTACAAAGACGGTTCACACAGGATTAAGTTTTAATATTTGATGGACCTGATGATCAATCTCTCGGAACTAAAGAAAAAATGGATACCTTTCTAAAAGGATTAAAGAAAAATGCAAATTATAACGAAGGATTTACAGAAAGATGGATATTAACTAAAAACAGTAACAAGATCAAACTGTGGATACCAATTAAACAGATGTTTGGATTTTTCAATGACTTTAGGAAAATAATATCAAACATTGACGTTAGATTTGTGTTCTGGAGAAATTCAAATAATCATATGATCTATACCGATGTTATCAATCCAAATTATAAAGTTATAATATCTGATATTTCACTTTGGTTACCACATATTAAACTATACCCAGAACCTCAAGTTAATTTTAATAGTGTATCTCTAAATCCCTCATCTGATATAAAAATTAATTGGTGTTCTGTTAGATTAATTAAAAGTAATGTTCAAAATGGTTCTAGTGGAACAATAATTGTAAATACAACCACAGATGAAATCAGAAATATTTTTGTAATTCCACAATATCAAGAAAAAGAAAACGATCAGAATCAAAATAATATGATATTTGATAACTTAGATATGATGAGATGTTGGTTAAGAATTAATAATGATAAATATCCAACAGAAGATTATAATGTTAGCTTTAAACCTGGAGAATTAGATTATTCGAGATATTATTCTGATTTCTTAGCGGGAGGATTAAATACTAATAACACAGAGTCTGGTTGTTTAGTAAGTTATACAAACTATGGGAGACTGTATCCAATAATTCATTTCGATGTTTCTAATCATCCCTCTTATAATAATGTAGATAATTTGAAAGTTGAATTCTTTTGGCAATTGAGAGAAACACCTGCTAAACCGTATAGATTTTATTTCGTTTTAGTTGAAAAAAGAGAAGGAATTATGAATATGTACAACAGGACTTTTAAAACTATTAAAACTTTAAAGTAATTAAATGGCTTGGTTTCCTTTTGGTCATTATTATGATGAAGTAAAAAAAGGTCCTCCTGGTCCTCCGGGCAATGGTTTCAAATTAACGTATGATGGAAATTATGATATGCAAAATAAGATCTTAAAATATTGCGAACATCCGACAGAAGAAAACGATGCTGCAACTAAGGAATATATTGATAATAAGTTAAAAATAATCAAAGAATTAAATAATGATTTTCAGGCTTTTGCTAATAAATTAAAAATATTAGAAGAAGATCACATAACAGATAAAACTAATTCAGAAAAAAATATTGAAGAATTAAATAATGATTTTCAAACTTTTGCAAAAGAAAATGCTAATAAATTTAAAATATTAGAAGAAGATCATATAACTGATAAAACTGATTTACAAAAAAAATATTAATGATTAATAATTTCATAACAGAAACGAGTAAAAGAGTTCAGGAATTAACTAGTAAATCTCTGCAAATGCTATAATGGCGCATTCAATGCAAGAAACAAAAGAATTGGTAATGTTGATGATCCAACGGTAGAGAAAAATGTTGTGAATAAACGATATTTTGAAAATAATGCAATCGTTTTAAAAAATGACGTGTTTGATGCTAATAAAAAGAGAATAATAAACGTTTCACAACCCAATTCTAAATTTGAAGTTGTTAATAAATATTACGTTGATACTAAAATAACGAGTGAATTAAATAAAATGCCTTTTAACCATTCTTTCATCTTAAGAGGTTTTCTGCATTTACCTAAACCAGCTGAAGATAAAAAATTTTATTTAACTTTAAGCGATCTTCCTATTGATGATAGTGATATAAAAAATTATGATGAAAAATATGTGTTAGAATCTAATGGTTTCATTAGCAAGATTTATTTTACATGTAATTTAGTGATATCTTGTTTATCTGTCGGTATATTTATCAATGAAAAATTAGCATTTTCTTTTAAAAAAGAGAAAGAAGAAAGTTATACAGTCATAAATAAAACTATTCCTTTCAATGTAAGAGATATAATTACAGTTAAAAACTACAGAAAAAAATCCATCACATGAGGAAACAGATGATGTTGAGAATTTCTTACAAAACATTTTAAAATACAGTCAAACCTGTTTTTATGCGCTCTTTTTATGTGCGATTTTTATTTGTGCGATTTTTTTAATGCGAATTTTTAATTTGTGCGGTATAGTTGGCGACTAGTCTCGTGCGATTCGTCATGTCTCACGTTGACTTATTATAGCTAAATAAACTTATTATAGCATAAATGCACTTATTATAGTAATATTATTGCACGAATATGCGAAAAATGAAATAATTTACTTTTTAAGTCAACAAAACACCACCTGGACAAAAATATGTAAAACAGACGATAGACCAGACGATGCAGTCAAGTGCTGACATCTGTTGTCAATAAATTCTATTTCGTACGGTTTTGAGTTATTTTCTACGTGAGACTTTTTTTATGCGGTCCCTATTGACCGCATAAAAAAATTTTTTAATTGTGTTGCGAAAACAATTTTTTACAGCCATTCGTGAAGTTTCGTGCGATTTTTTTAATGCGTTTTTTTTAAATGCGGTCCCATCCATCGCATAAAAACAGGTTTGACTGTATACTATCTCAATTTTTATAAATTATAATGATTAATTTTTTTTCCTATATAAATGGAGACATTGAAGAAACTAAACAATATTGGAAAACTTCAATATATTCCAACAAAGAAATTATATCAGTTGGAAATTGATTATGAATATCCAATTGAATATATTAAAACAATATCCACTCGCTTTGGTGAGAAAAATTTAGTAGTTCTTAGGAATAGAGAATTGGAAGAATTTCAAGTTTTTCTTCCTAATCGTTTTAATAAAAAATTACAGAATGAATATTTAAAAGAGATGAATCATTTTAAATTTGTATATGGAAGTATGAGAAATTGTGGGAATAAATATAAAGCTCATATTATTGAGTTTGTTTGACTTTTTTTATATTTTCTTTTTATAAAAAATAAATTAATGAGATTTAATTTTGTTTACATTTATTGATTTTGTTAAAATTCATTAAATTTTAAAGAATTTAAATTCAATGAATTTTAGTATTGATTTTGATTAAATACATTTAATTTTTAAAATTTAAATTTTGGGAGAGAACTCTCATTTGTCTACTACTGTGGTTAGTGTTATAAATTGGAAAACAGCTTTTGTGCCGATAATCTAATTTAATATAAGAAGAAGAAACAAGATGTTTATACGAATGTTCTTTTCTTCCCCGACACCGATGTCGATTCTAGAATTTCTAAGAAATCATTTAAAATAAAACATTAAAAGTAATTTCTCTAAATAAATAAATAAAAATAATTCGACTTATTAGGACAAATCTTTTATATATATTCTTTTTTTATTATTATATAGTTTCTTATAGAATACATATTTATTTGTAAAATTGATATTTCCATACATAAAAAGGCATATAATTTATTTTTTTATAATGTTAAAAGTTATGATAAAAAAAGCTGAAGTTACAAAGCAGTTACAAAAAATTAATTCAATTATGGTCTGATTTTTTAAATTTATAACAAAAAGCAATTCATTGCACATTCTTGCATTATTATTCCATGTGTAATACATATATTTCTATGTATAATGACTAAAAATTATCTTAAATTATTCCCATAATGGCTCTATATGTTCAAATGGGACTTGATTTTCTTCAATCCATGTCAGAAACTGATCATTAATTCTCTTTGCCATTTTTAACAGAGCCAAAGCGTCACCTTCGGCTTCGTGTGAATCGGGTTGAGGACGATCAAAGAAATATTCATAGAGACTGCTTAATTTGTAAGACGTTAATCTTTTTCTCTTTGATGGAGTTTTTTCATCAACAGAAGTATTCTGTTTAAGATCAGTTTGATCCAAATCTTTATTCCTTACTGAAGGAGATTTAATTTTAATGTCTGTATTAGGAAGAATGAAATGGAAGGCAGGTAAGGTGTCTGCACAAAACATCAATCCAGAAATGTCCATTCTAGAATTGTTAAATTCTGCTTTTAAAAGAGGAAAATCAAGTCTATTACCATTATGAGCTAAAATACAAATAGGTTTTTTCAATCTTTTAAGGAATAATTTTATTAATTTAGCACTTTTTATAAATGTTTCTTGAAACTGAACTGATAAATCGGTTAAACCTGAAATTATATAAAATGAAAGTGTTATAAATTCAACTATTCAAAACTGGGAATACGTTAATAAACACTGCACATATAACCAATATCCAGCAAGAAGAAATTAAAAGAAAGCAAGTAGTTAGCCCGATAATGCCCATTAAACATGGTTGAAAAACGTTTGCTTTCTTGTAATTTCTTCTTGCTGGATATTGGTTATTTGTAACATTTTAGTAAATGTTATATTTACAAAATTTGTCAATATGAGTATGTAAAAATTTGGAAAATTTCTTTTAAACTCCAAAGCATTTGGAGTTTAAAGGACATCTTCTATGACACAAGCAGAAAGATACGAAATGATATTCTAAGAAAACATAGAGAAAGCAGGAAATTTTGTAAAATTATAAAATATTAACAATTATGCTAAAAATCTAGTTGTAATTAATAAAATCAATTACAACTAGAGATTTTTTGCATAATAAATGTGGCAATTATTATGACTTACTACTTGTACTTGTTAATACATTACCTGACACTTCTCCAGCACCGGATGAAATACGGCAACTTGGTCTAAAGACGAGGTTTAATTTATTAATGACGCGAATGTTTTCCTTGTTGCTTTCAAATTCTCTTCTCTCAACAGCTAGAAGTGATAATTCTGTAATTTGTATATTTCTTTTGCCTATCAAATGTGAAAGTCCAGTAGTTTCAGTATCAAAAAATACCAGAGTCTGTATCTTCACGTCACCTGCTGAAGCCATTTTCGTTAAAAATTCTTAACACACTGAAAAATACAAACTATTTTTTATTTTATATACATGAAGGTTATTTTTATTATTCAAGGCAGCTATACAATAAAAAAGTCAAAAATTAGAAAAATAATATTTAAACTGGAGATGGACCAGAGACGAATTTTTAGTCAAATACTAAATAATCATTTAAATGTAACTGTTATACTGAATACTAACTATTCTTGTTTTTCCTGTCTACTAGGTATCAGCTGATTTACTATATTTAAAACTGCACGAAACAAAAGGCTTAGAGCAATGATTACCATACTTTTTGTACTACCACCTCTTTTTAGTGCACATATTACATTAGAACTCCCATAAAATCAGTCAGTGTACACTGAAAATTAACTAAAGTTAATAAAAATTTTATAAACAACCTCAAAGCCAGTGATTCGTAATTCTCAACTTTTCAAATCCTTTAAGAATCAGTCTTACAGAAGGTGAAAGCAGCATCTTCTATTCAATAAGAAAAATATAATGTTTATATTTTAAAAAAATTACCAATGATGACTAATAAAATTGATTACTTTATACAAATGCAGAAAGATTACTATTTCTTCACTACAATTTGTCACTCGAATTGCAATTAGCGGACTACAATTTTTACATTATAGACCTATACAATCACACTCAATTTAATCATCTTTCGTTATCTTGAGAACAGAGTTAGATAGATTAAAATAAAGACCAGATATGGAAAGCTTAGGAAGCAGATATGTTTATTATTGTGATACCATCACAATAATATACATTCAATTTTTAATAAATAGTATTTGCTCGAGATCATTTATTAAAGTTAAATTTGTTTTGGAAAGGAATATATAACAATATTTTTAAGTATCTGAGTTTCTAAAATTCAGTAGTATTATACAAATAAGACAAGCTATGCTCTGTAAAATATGTGATTTGGATATATATGGGTGAACAGAATACTTTGCTCAGCAGATGCTTCTCCTCGTCACTAGAGTTCAGTCAATCGTTGAGGTTGCTGTTAGAATAATTGTTAATTATATCTGTGACATAAGAACATCATTACTGTTCAACATTTGGTGTTCATCAGACTGTAAGGAGTCAGAAAACCACAAAAAAGACAATTATTTGAACAAGCATTCCAACATAACTTTGTTAACTATTTAGTGGAAGTCCTGACTTCCCAGTTCTCAAATTTACTATAAGAACCTGTGCTATTGTATTCAATATACGAACAAAAAGGACGAATAAATAATGGGTGCAGAAGCAAGCTTTCCCGAGCAAAGTTCTCCATCGACCACGCCTTTCACCAATCACAACACAACTATCAGTGAAAAAGAAACACGGATATAAAAGGTCAGCAGACCTCCATTACTTATATTTTTACTTTCCGGTCAAATTTTGACTCCCGAGCTTTTGCATTTCTCGACGTTTTGACAATCGAGGAACCCGAAAATGTAAAAATGCCCTTACCAAATTCTCTGTGTGAGATGTGTATTTGTCGGCTACTACAAGGTATTTTGCATTATACCTCGGGATTGGGTGAACCAAAACTTTTGAATAAAGTTGGCAAGGTTATTTCAATGCATGAGGCACGGATACGATTAAATTTTGTTGGTTAAAAGGAAAGAAAGTATAAGGATTTGAAGTCAACAAATAAATAAAATTATTTATTATCTCTAAATTCTGTACGAGAGAAAAATGAAAAGAATTCAGCAACAGCGGCATAAAGTTTGAATTTTGCATTAACCATTTAATTATTTACATTCGGCAATTGATTATATTAGAATTTAAAAAAATATCATTATAAAGAAATTTAATTAACCCAGTGTTTCTCAACCTGTTTAAGCCCAAGGACAAGTAAAATGTCCGAAAAAATTCTACCAACCACAAAGTTTCGTAGACCTAATTTTTTTAAATCTATGTGGTTATTACCAACATTTGGGACATGGCTATGTGCCATTTAGAACGTAATGGGCATAACTTAAGAACGTTTTTAATACACGTGAAAACATAATTAATTAAATTGGAACTATTAAAAGTGAATCATCACTAACAAAGTTTAATTCTTTAATTTACGACCTGTTAAATTCATGTTTAATTCACCCGACCTGTGTTTATTTGTGCAGAGAAACTGCTCTTTGGCATCTTTGGTTCATTGTAAATGCTCATTTTCTAAAGCTGAGCGTATTAATAAACCTAGAACTTTAGTAGATTGAGTCAGCCTTTCTCGACCTGTGGTACGCGATAATGGGACAGGCAGACTTAAATCACAATTAGTGAAACTAACTTCATCACTAGCATTCAATTTAGTAGCTCTAATCAAGATATTATTCTACAATTAATTAATACTTATTTGATAAAAAGAATTGCTTTTAGTTGTTGGTATAATAAAAATTAATTAATTATCTACTAATGTGGGGTAAATAACGATAAAGACTTATGTAATAAGCACAGACACTCGGGTATTTTATATAGTATTTTAAGTGTAAATAAATTTCATGCGAGGTTTTTATATTAATACCAACTAAAGAGGGACTATTTCCAACAGTCCGAAATTCATTTTAGCTATTCGTGCTGATTCTTATTATCACTGATGGGATAAGTCCTTATTATTATCTACTCCACATTAGTAGATATTTAGTTAATTTACTTATTTTATACTTTATTCCTGCCATATAAAATGAAAATAATTCAATTTAGCTCAGATATAACTAAATTGGTAATTCTTGTTTTCTACTTGAAAAGGCTAAATAATTAGAATAAAAAATATATTAACTTACCTTATGCAAATTTTCTGTAAGACTGAGTTCGACAATACCCTTTCTCTGTGTGTCTCTCAAATTTTCGGATCTCAACTTTTATAGGCACAGCTATGACTATGAAAACGAAAACGAAACCGAAACCGAAACTGAAAATCGAAAGTAAAAGTAAAATATAATTTTTAATTATTAAATATTATATTTCATTTTCGATTTCGGTTTCATAGTCACAGCTGTGCCGTATTGTTTTAAAAAATAACATGTATATTTACCGTATAATAAATAAAATTATGTGTGGCGCAGTCTGTTATCAGATTTTGTTATAAAAAGCATTTCGTTATTTTTTATTAATTATTATCGAATGGGAAAAAGTTTAATTTTGAGGGTAGTGACGAGTTTCCTTTAAAACAATTGTTAATGTTAATAACGAATATCATTTTTAGGTCCAACCCCTCTCCACTTAAGGCATACGACACCCCTTTACTTCTCCATCTTTAACGCCTCAACCGCTGTTTTGATATGCAAATTCGCTTTATAAAAGACCGTTTATTACTATTATTTATAATTATTATTTTATTTGAATTGAAAAAAAAAGTGTTTTTTCAATTTTTTCAATGTGGTAAAATTGGTTCCTAAATGGCAGCTTTTCCTCTGGATATCCAACTTTACAGCGGCACGCCTGCGATGACGGCTTCTTTGTATACGTTGCTGACTTGCTGGAAAGCTACCATTCGTAAGTTAGCGTTAAAAAATAATTTAAAAACGAAAACATGACAAACATAAAATAAGAATAAATTTCTTGACATAAAAGCATATTTTACATTATTAGAAGTAATAATAGATATGAAAAATAATTATAAAGGTAAAAGTCCATCCTTTATACATGTTGCATTTTTTTCTAATTTTGCTCTCTTAACACACCTCTCTAGTAGACGTGTCCTAAACAGATAGAAATTTTTCGGGGCGACGCGTATAATAAGAGCTATAAGCGAAAACTCATCGGATTATTTACAGACTCTGCACGTGGTAGAAGCAGCCATTGCTTGACCTTGTTCACGTCGCAGAGTAGCACGTTAGACGGCGGACGCTTACAATTCGTGTCACGTGACTTGGCTTCGACGTCATTTAGTCACGTGACTACAGCTCTGACGTCTGAGGTCAGAGTATACCAGTTAACTGTCGTATGTATGATAATTTGGTAGAATGTTTGAGAAGGCAATACAAATGTTAAATGCAATTTCATTTTATAATTATCTCTTATCTTATAATTCTTCTTTTATCATTATCGTATGTTATAGTGTGTTTGTTTTCACTTGTTTATCAAAATTAATTTTTTTTATTATAAATATTGATAAAGTTATATCAGTCTAACACGACTGTAATTTGCCCTTGTAATATCCATAAGGCATAGAATTATTAAAACAACAAAAATACAATTTTATTTTTAATGGAGTGTAATTGAAACAAAGATCTGAAGATTAACTTTGACATTGCTATGTATGTATTGTTTAAATTTAATTGTCGGAAGGTAGTGACGACTAATACTTGACTTCGTGCATTCCTTGTCAACAAAAATAACTCTAGAATGAGTTGTCCGATCTTGATGAAATTTTCCACGACGTCTCACCATCACTCAAAAACGAACTAGTTAAAATTTCAACTTTCAAAAATGATCCGTTTTTGTAGAACTGGAGATAGGGGGTTTTTCTTCAGTATGGAGCACTGTTCCACTCGCCACTTGAGTAACAAAAATTGAAAATTACAATAATTAATGCTTATTAATTTAATATAATACAGTTGCTTGCACGATATTCTGAATATTTTTTAAACAAAACGTGACCGAAGGGTCGGCACCGGATCCGCGATGCCTACGTCAGGAATGACACTACTGTGTTTTTAGGGTAGACACAGAAACCTTAATGGTCGCTAATTTCGTTTGCAGGCGCTTGGGGTCCGAAATGGAGATGGCCTGAGAGACGATCGGAAGAAGGCACTCGATTAGGCTTTATACTAGCAGATGCTGGGTTAACGGGTTTCTAGCCGAGAGAGACAGCTTACACTATTACGCGCGATGCTAAATACCTTGATAACTTACTTAATGGGATCGTAGATCGTTGACGAAATTCGAGTTTGTTGTGTCGGCTTATCAGGTTTCTTGGATGTAGAAGTTCGAATGTTCGGTGAACGGCGGTCGAAGGGATCGGCGATGGACCATAGTTAAACTACACTCGTGTGAAAAGGAGGTGAATCGGAGAACTCTCTCGTGCTCGATTTTACCTTTTTATTTAGGGGGTCCTCCCCTTTGATTTCGACGCCTTCTTTAAGCCATGTTACTATTTTCGATCAATGGTGAATATCTGTAGTTAGTTCCCGGTGACACATTAGATGCCACGTGGGAAAGGAAGTGACTCCGGGATGAAAGATGCGATCATCCTCCGGTAATTAAATTGATTTTTTTTTTTTCGCTGGGATTTGAACCAATTTAAGTTTCGAAAGAAGAAACATTTTTTTCAAAAGTCTCGTCAAAGTCCGGGCTCTCACAGAAATATTTAATTGATTAATTTTGTACATCAATCAAGGCAATTCTTGCATCTTATATTGAAACATCGTTATCATTATTATTATGTATAGATCTAGCATAAGCTGAACATTGGACTTTTTTGTCTCTGTCAGCGGTAATTGTATTTAATAGAAAACTGAAACATTGGATTAAGTGGACTAATCTTCGGGCAAGTCTTTAAAATTGAAAATAATTTTATTTGAAGAGATTATCAGTTTGAAATGTCTGCCTATGAATCTCTGATTAAAGGCGCATTCAAGGTAAGTTTCACTAACCTTTAATTGCGAGAAATTGAGAGTTTTCCATCGAAATAATTTCGGGCTATTAAAATCGAATAATATAATTATGGGTTGATTTGAAAACTGTTAAATTCTTTAAAATTAAAAAATAATTTAATAATCAGGACTTAAAATGTAATGCTAGAAAAGTAATTTGGTTTAAATTAAAGATATGAAATTAATTTTATACTAATTAATTTGGTATCGAGTGGTAAAATTCCTATTCTTGTTGTTAATACCTTAATTTATTCTCTTATTTAGTTTGCTGTTCAGACAATGTCTTGTAACGGAATTTCCACTCACTCTTCAATGTCGGATACAGTCGAAAATTTCCACGCAATTGTATTTTTGATGGCATTACCCTTTTTGGGGAGAACTCAAATAATTTTAGAAAGAAATTAGCGAAATTCTACAGAGAATAATATACGTTAAGTGCTAGACGAAGAATTAATATAGTTAATGTAACTCATATAAATGCAAAAAGTAGACAATAAAAAACAAACAGAATAAATAAGACAAATAATAGCGTTGCCTTATATTTACAGGGTAGAAAAGAAATATTTTAAGTTAGTTTACATATATTTATTGTGACAATCTTGTCATAACATACATAAATTGTCACTGTCTATCCGAGGACGACAAAACAAATTAGATCAATAAAAAGTGCGTTTATTTAACAATATTCTTGTTTATAAACTATAAAAATGCATTTCGGCTTTATCAGATTTAAGCCGTTTTCAGTTAAGAAGTTTGTAGCGATAGTCTTAGAGAAACAACACTTCTGTGACATTACGACAATACTAGAACATTTGATACACGTGGTATGAATGACTTAAATTCTATAATATCTGTCCAATCTCTTAACGTTGAACTTTAAGAATATTGTTAAATAAAGGCATTATTATTATCTCCGATTTTCATATTATTTTCTTAGATATATGTACTGTACATAAGTAACTACGTGGATTGCTGCGATTAAAAATATAATTTTTAATTACAGTTATTTTTTATACAGTTCCCGCGAGCACCCCCGAGCATGAGTAGAAATGTGTAATTTGGGCAATCAGCCTCTTTTAATACGCAAACGCGTTTCTCACATACGGCGAAGAATCGTCTATTTACGCAAATATTTCTCTTGTTATAAATAACGTTTTATTCGTATTTGAAATACCGGCTTATTATTTTCAATTTTTTTGCTTTATGTAAACCGGAAGTCACCACTGCCCTGGAGATAAAACTACTCAACTCTTTTTGTTTTTGTTTTTTTTTTTTATCCTTTCGACAACGGGTTGTTCACGTGGGGATTTTACGTTAGTAACACCTAAATAGGTGCCACTATTACACAAAACACTTCCCAGGAGACATTCCTCTTTTGGCAGTTCGCCGTGTGTCGCTTTTCTCACATACACCTATTTCGTAAATTTATTATTTATTTTTATTTATTGCGATTTTTTCCTTAAATAGAAATAGTAAACCACTGCTTACTTGATTACCAGCAAGTAAGCAGTGGCCATATAAATAGTAAATTAATAATTCCAATTGTGCTACTATTTCGATATTACAATTTTTACTGTATCGCTTGTAAGTCAAAGATAAATCACATACAATTTATTTAATGAAGACTTTTAAATGTATATTGTAATTCAGTGGCGTGCCGTCATTGGAAGCGATGGAAGCGCCGCTTCCACCTTCCAATGACCTTCCCTTGTATTTTCTAAAATATAAATTTTCATATTTTAACGTACTTTGAATTAATTAAAATTAATTAATATTTTATTATAACTGCATTATGTATCTTATTACAAATTTCTATACTACATGTGAAAAAAAAAAACGATAAGATTGCTATTGTATATTCGAATATCAGTGGCGAAAGGAATGTCGAAACCGGGTCAGCTTCCACGGCGAGAATAACTGAATGGTGTAAAGCAGTTAGAGGGCATTGGCACATGCGCTTTACAGAGCACCAACTCGAGCCGGTTTAGCTGGTGGAAGCTACCCACGTGTAACGTTTCCAACGACCCTTAGCCACTGGGTAGGGAGCTATCTGACTAAGTGAATTGTTTAAGATTTAAAAAGTAAAGAGTATTCAATGTTTTTTTATGTACGTTTCTTTGCAAAGTTATATTTAATTATAATTTTCTTTTATTTATACAGTAGAGCGTCGAAAAGTGGAACCAATTGGAGACTGGGGTCCTTCCAGTTAATGATTTGTTCCAGTTTCCGACTTTGTACGAAAAAATACATTAACCTGTCCGATGTTCAAATTTTTCTCCTTGCGTGTCGCTTCGTGTTGAATTTTCGTCGATTTTAAGCCTAACGAAAATTTTTATAATAATTATCGAGGCTATCGTATCGTTAAAAATTATTTCTGCATTTTGTACAAACAAAATAAATATATTAAAGAATATAAAAAACATGAAAATTATACTTTAGAAGTAAATTTAGTATCAAAAACATTCGATTCAGTACGACACAGTCCGACTGAAAATCGTTTCACTTTCCGGCCATTCCACTTACCGACGTTCCACTTATCGACGCTCTACTGTACTGTAATTATATTGACAGATTTTCAGACATAAAATCTTTAGAATTTTTATCAGTTTTAGATGTTAATAATTTTAATATTATGAAAAACAATTTTTCCAAGCGTGTTTTAATTCTTTAAATTAAGTAAATTTTATGGGAAATTTTTTGATTTATCTAAATTACGTAGCGAATCGCAATATTTATATTCGTGTCCGGACTATATTGACAAGTAACTCTTAAACATAAAACATATAATTAATGTCGATCCGAACAAAGACGTACTAAAACAATTATATGATTTAATATCATTAATTTTTACGGTACCATCTACCAGTGGGTCTGCCGAGCGCAGTTTTTTGACCACGAAGCAAATTCATACATTGGCCAAGAACACTGGGTCGGAGGAAAAATTGTCGTCGCTAGCGTTGCTTTCGATAGAAAAGGAGCTTTTAAATACGTCGATGGAGTCGACGACCAGCGACTTTTATGATAAAGTAATTAATGACTCTGCGGAAAAAATTGCCGAATAGAGTTAGGCCGCGACTCCACTAGCCGTAAAAGGGCCGTAAAACCCCTCACCGTAAAAGCTTTTAATCACGTGACCATGATATTTTACGCCTGAGCAGGTCGTAAAACCAACGTAAAAGCGAGTTGAACACTGCTCAACTCGCTTTTACGTTGGTTTTACGACCTGCTCAGGCGTAAAAGCTTTTACGGTGAGGGGTTTTACGGCCCTTTTACGGCTAGTGGAGTCGCGGCCTTAGTTTATAAAAAATTTAAAAAACAAGTTTTTCTATCATTGTTTGTATCGTATCAATTTGTATTATGTATGTATTATTTGTATTTTAGAACTAAAATACATAAATTGTTTAGTTTTGTCATTTCCAGTATTTGTTTAAAATTTTTATAGAAATGTGAGGTTCCGGACAGGTCTGACCCGTCACGAAAGACTCGAAAAAACGGTTAATTTAGGGAAAAATTTATTAGTTTAAAAAAACACAGGTAAAAGTCGTTTGTAGTCGGACACCCATTGTTGTATATCAAATTGCCAGACAGAAACCGTAAATCGCGGAAGGAAGTCGTCCTATGATCGGTGGAAGATCGAATTCGTCTTCGATTTGAACTTTTCTTGCGCTCCAGGTAAGAATCTCGTTGCGTTTAGTAACGAGGGACCAACTACTCGGAAAGCCTGATTGAGGGAGAACGACCAATCAAAATGAACGGAAGAAAGAACGGAGATTGATATAATCTCCGACAAATCGAGGACACTGGCACTCGGTTAATTAATTAATTGAAGATAGTGCCAAGAGGCTGTTAGTAGGAAGACTTATAACTACTTCTCAATTAGCACCACATAATTTTATTATATCGTATCTATTATGACATTTTGTTGTAAAAAGTTTCTATATTTTTAACTGTTATGGAATGGAAAAATGCATAATTTTAATAGCAATAATCAATTTAAAAAAGGAAATTAAATACTATTAATGTATGACATGACATTAAATTGGGCTGTAATTTGAAAAAATTGTAGACCTATAAATTCCCACGCTCGTCCGTCCGTATGACTGTCCTTCCTTAATCTCGAGAACGGAGTTCGATACATGAAACTAGAGACCAAATATAGAAAGTTTAGGGGCGGCATGTCCCGATTAACTATACATCATTCAAAAAGTTCTCCCTCGAAAGGCGTTAGATAACGACCGGCAGGAGCCAGTTGATTATTATATTTACAGTACGAAAAATTATATTTTTTAGTGCACTATCGGCCGCCAGCGTGCATGCACGCACTGCGTACCTACCAAAACCGGCCCTGAGTCGTTCCAAGCGAGACTTTGTCGGCCTCCCATCCATCTTTCCTATGTGTTATATCTATAACCTTTGGCCCAAGTTTGGTTAGATTTGTTGAAATCCGGTCGTGTTAGAAATAATTGGCTATTTAGATTCTGAAACGCGTCGTGAACAAAATGGTTTCAATTTCTTACCGAAATAATATATTGTGTAAGAGATATGGGTACAGTACTCATATCTCTTACACAATATATTATTTCGGTAAGAAATTGACACCATCTCAGTAATTTATTCCATAAACATAGATATTATATGTACAGTACATTTTTCTAATTTATTTGAAAAGTTTTATTGCGAGACGAGTGAGAATCATTTAGATTCGACATTCCTTCCAATTCCTTGACCTAATATGTAGTCGAGTATCCAAAAACAATCGATTTTTAAACATGTAATAACAGGTATGCGGCGCCGGTCAAAACACAATGTTTTTATTTTGTGTTACTTAATCAAAATGATTTATAATATATTATACGGGGTAAAACTTATAATTATTTTCGTCTTAGGGGTACGTCATCAAAAAAGTTTGGAGATCAAATTGCACTAACCTGTACAGCACTGTTTTTCAACCACAGTATCGCTTAGAGTTTCGTTTCGTGCAATTTTAAAATCGTGTTGTATAAATAGTATAAGTATTGTATAAGTATAAATGGAAGATTGTTCTCAAATAAACGTTCACGTAGTCATTAAAATTGTATTATAGCAAACGTATATTATTTCATAATATAGGTAAGCCTTTAATTTTTCCAACAAAGTATGTTTTGAATGCTTCCATATTTTATAAGTGTCACATGACCAAATAGGGGTTGAAAAACATCGCTATGCAGTAATCCTTTGTTTCTAGTTTTTTATAATTGCAACAACCTTAATTGTGAAAGTAGGGATGAGTTTTATAAAAGAAACAAATTGAAAATGCTATTAACGGGAAAGATATCTGTGGATGCATGTGGCATGCGAGTGCGGATGTTGGCGTTTATTTCATTTAATATCTCAGGATAAATTAAAGACGATAACACGAAATTTGGCACGGTAACTTTATCATCAACAATGTCCCTATAGTCAAGATCGAGGAGGTGGGGAAATAGTGGCGATCTCGAGAGAGATCTGACTTAACGAAGATTACTCGTTATTAGCATTTACGATTATTTTTATAAAACCAATCACTACCCTCAAAATTAAGGCTTTTGTCATCTTATAATAATTAATAATATAAAAACATTCTTTACACAACACAATCTCATAAAAGATGGTAGGAGACACGAATGTTACTTTTTAAAATACACGCAACTCATTGTAGGAATTTCTTTCGGTTTTCTGGGTTGAAATCGTCGAAATTAGAAAAATCTCGGAAGGACAAAGTTGATACGATTCAAATACTTTGTCGGCTTCTTTTGTATATAACACGGTAAAGTAAGTTGGAAGATTGGTTCAAGTTGCCTAAAAACCAATAAAATGAAAAGTTAGACCAATTAATGCAAGGGTTCCTAATCTTTTTCGTGTATTGTCCCCTTTTAAAAAAGTATTTTTTCTGTCGACCCATTCAATGTTATGTACTATATACCAGGGGTGGCCAACTTTTGTGTACGTGAGATATACTTTTTATCTTCAAAATATGTCGCGATCGACTTGTCGTCATAGACATAGTATGTATTTCACACCTCCCCCTCCCCATTTAGACTATGTTTATACACTGTGTTTCAGTACGAGGTGCAACTATGGGTAGATAAGCAAAATATATGTTCAAAGCTATTTTTTTATTTTTTAAATCACTTATTAAGCTTTCGAGGTATAGGCTCATAAAGAAAATAAATTTCCAGACCCAACTTTTGATATTTGCATCTACGAGTTTATTCCGTACAGGCGGTACCTAAAACATTCGATTTTTCGATCTTTTTCAACTCTTTTTCAAGATATATTTTTAGTAACTTAAAATATAATTTTTTTATTAATTGCAATGTAAAAGTTGTAGTACTATTTGTTCATAAATATGAAAAAGTTGTTATAAAAATGCACAGTATGGCTGATAATTTGATTTCACTTTCGCGATTTTTTTGGGCCAAGGAAATTTATCATAGAAAAATGATATCAAGGTTCAGACTTATTTTTCGCTAATCTATCAATAGTTCGCAGGATTGCACCTCGTACTAAAACACTCTGTATATCTACCTACGTAAAAAAACAACGTTTTTACGTAGGTAGATTATTAACGGTAGGTAAATTATTTAACGGGCCAAAAAAGCTCACGTCCAGGGAAATTAAAACATCATGAGTAATTATTAACAATATTAATTCAAAATGGCTACAGATAAAGACAGATTTCGAATTTATTTTATTATCTTAACATTAATGGGAGGATTGCGTTTTCATGTCTCTATCCAAGGAGTCATAATTAGGTGTATATCCTGACCAAGATTGGATTCGCGATCGACTTGTTAGCCACCCCTGCTATATACAATATTATATTATATATAATATAACCTCTTATATAATTATTAAAAGACATTTATTTAAGAGCAAGAAGAAAAATGTGTAAAATTTTAAATATTTGCAAAGTCTTAGCTATCCCCGCAAACTTTCATCGACCCCTGAAGAGTCAACCCCGTCAAGAAAGCCGGAGTTATTATAATAGAATGTATTTAACAAAATATTCCAGTTTTAGAATTAATAAATCACAGGAGGGACAATCGTAAATTGCTTATTAGCAGTTTATGATAAATTTAAATTTGATTTTGTACTCGAAACACCAATACACTTTGGGTTTTCAACGTCAAACGGCATAAGAAATGCAACAGCGGCCGAATGGATAAGAATGGAACAAGCAGCTCTTCGCCTGCCGTTCGTCATTACCAGACGAACGACAACCCAGATCTCACCATGTGGAGGTGGCTGCTTCAGAGTTCCACCAAGAGTTGGAAAGAATCCTACTGCACAAGTGACCAACATCGCTTGTCGAGTCGAGTTCTTCCTAACTCGCACGATGAAAATATTCATAATTACCTCTGAATACTCCAAATTCAGCTATTCAAAACTCGCTGTAACTAACTAAACTAAGGGATACAATATTACAACAAATAGTAATAAAGAAAGACGGAAATCTATAAATACACCTGGTCGTAATAAAATGCACGTTAGGGTCAAAAAATTTAGTTCAATCTCATACCGAACTTCATTAATAAAAAACAAAAGAAAAAAATACTCGCCCTGCGCGGGATTTAATAAATCGGGACACAGAAAGCCCTGTCCATTTCTGATTGGCCTCTTTACTCGAGCTAACCTTAAAAATACAAAACACAGAGTTCTCTAAGCCTCACCGTCTTTTGTCTTCACTCCAGCAAGCCTTGAAGATGGGACATAGGAAACTTTCTCCGCCTCTCCTGTCTTCGCCCGAGCTGGCCTTAAAGCCCTGTGTCCCGCATCTTTAAGGCCCGCTCGAAGGAAGACAGGGGATTTGACCGGAGGCAAAGAAGGCTCCCTGTGTCCCGCATCTTCAAGGCCCGCTCGGACGAAGACAGGAGATTTGACGGGAGGCGGAAAGGTGGCTTGTGTCCCGCATCTTTAAGGTCGAGCAAGCCTTAAAGATGGGGGACACAAGGAACGTTCTTCGCCTCCGGTCAAATCTCCTGTCTTCGTCCGAGCGGGCCTTGAAGATGGGGGACACAAGGAACGTTCTTCGCCTCCGGTCAAATCTCCTGTCTTCGTCCGAGCGGGCCTTGAAGATGGGGGACACAAGGAACGTTCTTCGCCTCCGGTCAAATCTCCTGTCTTCGTCCGAGCGGGCCTTGAAGATGGGGGACACAAGGAACGTTCTTCGCCTCCGGTCAAATCTCCTGTCTTCGTCCGAGCGGGCCTTGAAGATGGGGGACACAAGGAACGTTCTTCGCCTCCGGTCAAATCTCCTGTCTTCGTCCGAGCGGGCCTTGAAGATGCGGGACACAAGGAACGTTCTTCGCCTCCGGTCAAATCTCCTGTCTTCGTCCGAGCGGGCCTTGAAGATGGGGGACACAAGGAACGTTCTTCGCCTCCGGTCAAATCTCCTGTCTTCGTCCGAGCGGGCCTTGAAGATGGGGGACACAAGGAACGTTCTTCGCCTCCGGTCAAATCTCCTGTCTTCGTCCGAGCGGGCCTTGAAGATGGGGGACACAAGGAACGTTCTTCGCCTCCGGTCAAATCTCCTGTCTTCGTCCGAGCGGGCCTTGAAGATGGGGGACACAAGGAACGTTCTTCGCCTCCGGTCAAATCTCCTGTCTTCGTCCGAGCGGGCCTTGAAGATGGGGGACACAAGGAACGTTCTTCGCCTCCGGTCAAATCTCCTGTCTTCGTCCGAGCGGGCCTTGAAGATGGGGGACACAAGGAACGTTCTTCGCCTCCGGTCAAATCTCCTGTCTTCGTCCGAGCGGGCCTTGAAGATGGGGGACACAAGGAACGTTCTTCGCCTCCGGTCAAATCTCCTGTCTTCGTCCGAGCGGGCCTTGAAGATGGGGGACACAAGGAACGTTCTTCGCCTCCGGTCAAATCTCCTGTCTTCGTCCGAGCGGGCCTTGAAGATGGGGGACACAAGGAACGTTCTTCGCCTCCGGTCAAATCTCCTGTCTTCGTCCGAGCGGGCCTTGAAGATGGGGGACACAAGGAACGTTCTTCGCCTCCGGTCAAATCTCCTGTCTTCGTCCGAGCGGGCCTTGAAGATGGGGGACACAAGGAACGTTCTTCGCCTCCGGTCAAATCTCCTGTCTTCGTCCGAGCGGGCCTTGAAGATGCGGGACACAAGGAACGTTCTTCGCCTCCGGTCAAATCTCCTGTCTTCGTCCGAGCGGGCCTTAAATATGGGGGACACAAAATGTTAGTTTGAATAAAAAGTAACTCGAGTAAAAAGGCCGACGGGAGATTCCATCCCTTTTCTCGAGCGGGCCTAAGAGAAAGGCGACACAAAGAGTCCTTTCTGCGTCCGTCTGTACATTACCGAAGTTTACTTAATCGCAATTTTTTCGCGAAATCTCAAAGAAACGCGGAACTTTCGAACAAATTTACGCTTAATAACAATTGCCTACAAAAGCCAACAATGCATTCCAACAATTCGTTACGTATTGTTAGAATGTATTGTTTAGAACGCGTGACGTGTTACGATCCCGTCATATTTTTACGTCACGTGTTACGTAAAACGTTAATCGGTTTGAAATATTTTAGAAAAGATCATTTTATTAAATTATTTAATATCCATTAGAAACAGGATCACTTTCAGTTTTTTAATTAAGTTAAAATAATGCTTTTTTTCTAATTTTGTAAATAAAATTATAGAAATGTCGAATCATTCATTTATTCTAAAGTAATGTCTGTATTTTTGAAAATCCAAAAATCCAAAGAGGAATTTGTAATAGCGAAGTTGAGGCCGAAGTTTTAAACGCGAAAACGTGTACGTGGGACGTTCAGCGCCGCTTTCCTGTAAGCCTAGAAGTTTGACAATGGCGTTTGGAAAGTCGAGCATGATTCCACTGAAGAAGAAGAAGAAGACCAACTCGTTGATGGTTTATTTTTCAATGAAGAAAAGGACTGAATGAAGATTCAGTCCCTTTCTTCTTATTTATCACTTCGCGTAGTAATTTTTTTAATACATTATGTCAAGCAAACATTTCTTTTCTATAACCTTTAGCTTCCTGTGCATTGCTTTAACGTTCCGAATAACCAAAACGCCGTGTGTCAACTCGTAAAAAAAAAAAACAATTTTTCGTGTATTGTGCCAACCTGTAACCCATGCCACTTCGGACATAGACCGTGAACAGAGAAAGTCTCCCCGTGCCCTACAGACTTGTCAACGCCACTGTCCAGGGCAGTGGCGTAGCTAGCATGGGTGACACCCGGTGGGAATATCGTGGTGACACCCTTTTTAACTCTTTTATAAAACACTGTTAAATTGTAATATCTTTGCACTCGAGCAACTTGAACGCTGTATTGAATATGCGATGTCGCGACGTATGAGTTTAGATTTAGAGAATAAATCATAATAAGATTTTCAGCTGGTGCGAGCTTCTGGTGACACCCGGGGCGGGCCGCCCCCACCGCCCTCCCCTAGCTACGCCTCTGGTCCAGGGGCCACCTTCGATCGACCATCGAAGAACCACATCGACGCCCAGGATGTCCGAACGGCTGATTGTCCTAAAGGAAACTATTTTGTACATAGTGTATGTTTATTTTATGTTTCTTTTTTGTCGGTTTTTGTCAGATACGTCTCTTCCGCCACCACGCACGTACGAATGGACCCTAGGCCATCACTGACGCGCAATTAACTGATTGCCCTCGAAAGTCGGCTTCTTACACAAACACAGCTTCCCTATCATCAAATGTCACGGCACGCCACTGGACAAGAAGTTTAAAAAATATTTGATATTTTTATTCTGCTCTTCTATGTTATATTACTTACGGATTTCAATGTTAAACCAGTAATATTACGATTTCGTATGTCCCATCTATAAGGAAATGTAGAAAAACACGTGTGCAAATCTTGTACAATGTTAAAAAATTAACTGTTAATTTGGCAGCATCATTTACAACTAAATTTAATGGATGAGAGAGATGCACGAGGTAGAGAAAAAGCTCTAGAATTTATTTTCCTTAAATTTACGATTTATGTATCCGTTGTCATAAAAATTTGTCTTTCCACTTTTTCCCAAGACTACAAATATTCAAGTACAAAGTAACCGGTTTCGAGCTTATTTCTACTTAAGAAGTAGTTAAATAATTAAGAGATTGGGGAATTGGGGATCAGTGGCGTAGCGTAGTGGGGGCGGCAGGGGCGGCCCGCCCCGGGCGGCACTTTTAGGGGCGGCAAAATTTCACAATAAATAATAATATCTTGTAAAAATACCTAAATAAGGGGGCGGCGAAATTTTCCTCCGCCCCGGGCGGCTGACATCAACGCTACGCCACGGGTTTGAATTATATTTGGAAATTCGTCTAATTTAGCATCGTTATTAATTCGGGTCAGGCTTTCATCTATGCTAGCGATCTCATTGCGGGTTAGAACCTGCTGTATTGTGGCCGATTATATAGACTATATTTTATTTATTTATTTTGCTCTCTTTGTCTTGTGGCTACTATGAGGGCCTTTTTCACATCTATCGTGGGTTCGAACAGACCTACAATTGGGACGACTAGAGGTGAGAAACGAGCCCAATATATTCGGGAGTTACCAATCATAAAAAAGTCCTTGTCGTGCTCGGGAAATTTTGAATTCTAATTTAATATAATATAAAAATTTCAAATATTGACGTTACTATGTAATTAGTTATTACAGCAATATCTATATTGAATCTGGGTAATCCAGGATTGAATCCGGGATTACCCAGAGCGGTGGGCGGCCGACACCTTAACCGCCTCGACCATCTGGACATTCAGTCTAAGTGTGCGCTGGTATTTCTCATTAATCAATGACTATATAAATTGATTCCTATGATATAAAAAAGTTTTTTTAAATAATAAATTTTACATAGTTTATATAAAATTTCCATCTGCACCGACTCTTCAATAAGTAGACAATTTATACAGCTATTATTTTTTGGCATTCGAATATAATTCATGTGTAATATATATTATATTATATTAATTAATATAATAAAACTTTTGTTTATTTAAAACTTTTAAAATAATTAATTTTTTATTTTATTTTTTCAATCAATACATATTGACGAATAATCCCAACCGGAATTTAGTTTAGTCGAAAAATAAAATAGAAAAAAAAATTAAAAGATTTTATAATTATATATAATACAGTCAAATCTGTTTTTATGCGGGGATAGGGACCGCATTAAAAAAAACGCATTAAAAAAAATCTCACGAAACTTCACGAATGGCTGTAAATAATAGTTTTCGCAACACAATTAAAAAAATACTTTTTTTATGCGGACACTGACCGCATAAAAAAAGTCTCACATAGAAAATAACTCAAAACCGTACGAAATAGAATTTATTGACAACAGATGTCAGCACTTGACTGCATCGTCTGGTCTATCGTCTGTTTTACATATTTTTGTCCAGGTGGTGTTTTGTTGACTTAGAAAGTAAATTATTTCATTTTTCGCATATTCATGCAATAATATTACTATAATAAGTGCATTTATGCTATAATAAGTTTATTTAGCTATAATAAGTCAACGTGAGACATGACGAATCGCACGAGACTAGTCGCCAACTATACCGCACAAATTAAAAATTCGCATAAAAAAATCGCACATAAAAAGAGCGCATAAAAACAGGTTTGACTGTATTTCAATATTATTTTTAATACATTTTCAAAATTTGTAATATTATTATAATTACAACTTTAAAATATTTTGCGGGAACAAAAATAATCGAGATTGTAATCGTCCAATTTTAGTAGGCAGGAATCGCATGGAAGTGATTCGTGTTTTAGAGAGGGGTATGGTGTTTTGTAGCACGTGAGTTCTGCAGGAAAGTGAGATAAATAGTAGATAATTTACATTCTATGATGAAATTAAATGTTCTTGTAACATATGTTATAGAAGTTAAGCAATAAAAAAAATAATGGGTGGACCATCAAAAATTCGGCAATTTACGACGTGTTGTTGATTCTGTAATTTGTTTTCTTAACTTTTCCATATTTTTTATTTTTAGATATATAGTGCATTCATTATGTACGGTATTCAACATAATGATAGAAATTCGAGAAATATGCTTTGGATCAACGTCCACGTGAGTTCAATTACACCTGTCAATACTACTGGTTACTGTTAAAACATGAATATCTACTTTATCCAAATTATCAAAACACATTCGTGCGTCACTATTCATTTAATTTCATTAGAGCAACGTTTATTCGTATAAATTTCTGCTGTGAAGTTTGACATCAGCATTCTGAGCAGCCTTGGTTACTCACCACTTAATGGAAAATGTTTACTTAATCATACCACCATGATCTTTCTCAAATTAATACAATACATTTTATGTTTCTGTTTTTACCTGAATAAAGCAATAGATTCAACACATTTATTGCTTTGTGTTTTAGCGTAATTGACAAAAAAAACTGCTTGAAAAAAATTGTACTTAAAAACATTTAAAATTTCTGTCGGGTGTTCTTAGTCTGTGGAAAAAATTATCTTTAGAACTTCGAGAAAATTTTCACACTTAAGCCACAAAGCCACGTCAAGGCGACACCCATTTTGTGGTAGTTTTTTGATTTCCAGAAACTGACCCCGATTGCTCGACAGAATAACAATCGAGGAATAAAACTGGATATTCGTTGCTATTCGATTCATTCGGCAAACTAAAATAAACTACGAAAATTTAATTTTTATGTCATTTTCATCAAACTTTCCTATTAAAGGATGTGAAGTTTCAATACAGATTTTTCATATAAAAATCAATATAGCAACGAATAAAAAAATTACGTTCAAAATATAAATAACTACAAATTATAAAAATTGCATATAAAACATATACTAAAAAGTTATTATATTGTAACAAAGATGCTGTTCCTTAAAACCCCTTTGCTACCAGTTTTTGTGTAGTGAAACTGTTTTTATACAGAAAAATAAATTAGAACGAAAAATATTACGATATTTATTAGGTATCGATTGAATAAAAAATATATAGTTTACAGAGAACAATAAACTAGTGCAGGGATGGCGAACCTATGGCACGCGTGCCCAAAGTGGCACGTAAGAGAAATCATCTGGCACGTAATGTCTCATATGATTTCTGTCTTTTTCAAACATCCTTTCTGTTTATCACCTGGTCATTTTTTTTCAATCAGATTTTTCACGTTTATTCGAATTAAAGCGTATTCGTTTAATTTGTTTAAATTTCATTATTCGAAATCTAAGACATTGGCACGCATTAACATCTTTAAAGCTAAGTATGCTTACAACATGGCACGCGGACTCAAAAAGGTTCGCTATCCCTGAACTAGTGTATCGATTGAATGTTTCATGTAATCATAGCGCCAAATATTTAAGATATATGTTATGTATTAGTATAGTTGTTAAAAAGTATATCGAGTGAATGTTATATAAAATTAGAATGTGAAATATTACTAAAATTCTAGCTTATATACTAATCAGAATAAAAAAAAACCTGGTTATTACTTATCAAAATATTTAAATTAAACATTACGATATTAAATTAAAAGAAGGTGTAAAAATCATGCTACTTATCGTAATTCTACTGTCTGGTGTCGGGAAAAAAATTTTCCAAGTTAAATTTTAATTTGAAAGTCGTTAACCTGAAAGTAATATTTCTGTAAAAATTTGAAATAAGTTTTATGAGAGGAAAGATGAGAACTTACATAGTTGATTCTGCTTAAATTATATATCACTTGATGATACTGACCCTGGCCATAGTGTTTCTTTAACTGTCGTATTCGACTTCGATACTGAAATTAAATTTAACTGAATAAAACATTGCGTATTTTATGTATATTTGCAGAATTTCGCTTCATGTATCGATATATAATTAAGATGTTACGTATTCATTGTTACAGAAGACGCTTTCTTTTGTCCTTTGTACTTCGTATTGTTAATCAAACACGAAATATAGCTTTGAAATTCCGGAATTAAAGTATTTTGCGTAGAAAATTATAATGTACATAAAATATATTAAGAGAACTAAGATTATTTATTCAACTGATTCCTGTCTAAACTATTGCACATTTACCGCACCTTTCATTTTAATAATTTGAGAGTTATTATCTTAATTTGAACGAAAATAAGCTCGAATATAACAAAAATCTGTATATAAATCAATCTCGCCAATTTAATTCAGCAATAATTTGTATAAATATCTCAACTTGAAGACATAAATATGTTTCGGGTCGATGCTCTATTAAAATTTATACTCAATATTAATTATGTAAACAAAAACGAAGGATTACTTACTTCCGTGAGATTTACCGAAACAGAATTCAGCTGAAAACTCTCTGAAAAGAAACAACAATAAAAATTATCTACGAACAATATGGAAAAGAACAATTGTAAAGTATTGTTAGTTGAGTATTACCTCGCATCAAGCGCGTCACTTATTACGTCGAAATTTCTACGATAAACCATTTAAGTCATTACTACAAATATTCAATAAGCTTTTAATTTCGTATAATTCAGATACGAGGGATTATCTGTGCACGACATTTCAATTATGTTTACAGTTCGTAACGTCGTAAGGAATAGCGTAACGATAATTTTACGTCCCTTCTGTTAAAAACTTGTAGGGAATGCACCGGTCAAAAGCGATAAAAGCGTAATTTTGTTTCAGAAAGTTATGAAATCACCGAAAACGAAAAAAAAAAAAAAATTGTTGGCGTCGGACTGTTCGGAGTTCGAAAGTTTTCGAGAAATACGTCACACTGTGACTAAGGTTTCGAAATAGCAGTAATACAAACAAAATTTCCCTTTACAATACAGTTGTACCGGTCGTCTATCTAACACTTTTCAGGGTAAAATATTTAAATTGAAATAACGTGACTTTCGGTTTGCATAGGAAGTTTATATATAGTAAATCCGGGCATCTTGCTTCTACGCATTCCAACTCTGGTCTCGTTTTTTATCTATCTAATTCCGTTCTCGAGAATAAGAAAAGACAGACGGACGGACGAACTACAGTGGGAATTTGTCTACGATTTTTTCACATTGCATTCCAATTATGATTAAATACAAGGTAAAAAACGAAGCATATAACATTATGTTTTTAAGTTATTGGATGTTCGATAAATGTTCTAATCGGACTAACATCATAATGGAGATAAATGTAACCGGCATATAGCTTAAATGTATACTATGTCGAGTAAAAATCATGTTAGACATGTGTGACCAGGGCCGACGAGAGGGTGGATGATGGGGTAAAATTCCCCGTGCCTGGGATTTACTTGGGCCCGGACATCATTCAACAATTTCTTTTTACGAGCTAATTATCCGTAGAAAGACGGTGTAAATTTTTTTCCCTGGAGCCAGCGACGTCTCTCAAAGTCCCTGTATATGATAATCAAGAAATAACAAACACACACTCATATATATTATAACCTAAAGAAAAAACAGTGAATGTAATATATAAAGCAGATACTAGCTCAGCCAATAATTAATCTAATTCACAAAACAACACCTTTACTTATAGCTGAGATAATTTTATTGAGAAAACTAACGTTTTCGGCTTACTCAATAAGCCATCTTCAGGTTTTAACTTTCGAAAAAAGGAACATTATCGTTCCATTAAAAGGATACAATTGTTTGAAAAAATTCAAACCATTAGTAACGGAAAAAAAATAAAAATAAAAATAAAAAAATAAAAAATAAAATAAAATAAAAAATAAAAACAAAAAGGAAGAATATGGTAATATAAATAAATAAATATACAATAAAATCGTTATAGTGAGAATAAGAAGTAAAAAATGAAAATAAAAATGATTCCACTGGTGATACTTTTTAAAAAATGTGGCAGATTATCGAGGAATGATGCCAAAACAAGTTAAGACAAGCCTACGAGTTCGTGATACATTTCTTGACTACGAATTTCCAAGCTGTTGGTAGGCTGTCAGCGTCCCTCGCATTTATGCATGCCTCTTCCAACTTGCTTTTGTAAATTTCAATTTTTTTCTGCGGTACTTGCTAACGTTGGGGAGCTCAAGGGTTTTACAATATCCGCTTCCTCCCATTTAATTACTGAGCTTTGGGTCTGCGCGTATTGCGAAAGTACTGTTGCGTTGGAGCCTTTCCTGACGTCATACTTGTGTTTTTTAAGTCTTTTCCCTAACTCTTTGTGTGCACTAAGAGGGCCTCTTTTACGTAGCCCATTATGGGTTCCGCCAGGCCCACAATGGGGCGACCGGGTGGTGAGAGACGGGGCCCGACATATCCGAACGGACCACCCCCCGAAAATTCTCTTGGGGATTCTCGACCCGTTCGGATTCCGCTCCCGGTCCCTCAGAGCGGTGGTCTGCCGCCTTGCACCGCTCGGCCATTCGGCAGCCTTCCTGACGTCATACTTGTGTTCTTTAAGTCTTATCCTTAAACTTCTTGTTGCGACTCCAATGTAGTCTTTTTCGACACCTAGTTCCGTGTTCTCGTACGGGATTTTGTACACTCCTGTTTTTTCTTCCTTTTTAATGTGATCTTTATCATTTCTTAAGATTGTGTATGGGTTCGGAGCCCTTTTTAGAACCATTCTGGTCTCCTTGCGTTTGCAATTTCTTTCATAATGCCTTTTGAATTCTTGTTGTAAGTAAACTTTGTGATTATACTGGGAACGTATTTTGAATCTCTTGTTGTGCCCATCTCATACTTTTTAACTAATCCTGCTATTGTGCCTTTTTTATATCCTAGGGATTCGGCTACTTGCGTGATTCTGTCGATTTCCTTATTTCTATCAACAACGTCGTCACAATAGATAAAGGCCCTTCTGATAAGAGCTCGGAATGCTACCAGCTTGTAATGATATGGGTTATTAGAATGCGATGGAATATAAAGTGGGCTGTGCGTTGGTTTTATGTACACGTTGGTGGAAAAATGCTCTTTGAACACAATATTAATGTCTATAAAATGGATTCTTATTGTATTCTTTTAATGGAACGATAATGTTCATTTTTTCGAAAGTTAAAACCTGAAGATGGCTTATTGAGTAAGCCGAAAACGTTAGTTTTCTCAATAAAATTATCTCAGCTATAAGTAAAGGTGTTGTTTTGTGAATTAGAATGTAATATAATTTGTTTGCGATATGAATTAATTATAGAATTTTATTATTTATATATTAATTTGGTAACCCTCAAATACTGTCCAGCTTCGTTCGAGAAAACGGCTGAAGCTCCAAACGTGGTTCAGGTATCAAAATGAAGTTCTTGCCTCGTAGATGATGTCACAGAAGAGAGATTTGAGAAAGGTGTAATGTTTCAGGCATGGCGGAAAGGCAAATGTACGATGTTAAGCCTAAGGAAAGGCAATCGCGCTCGCATGCCATCTAGCAATTGTGTTGTTGTTTTGTTTTAACCATTAGAAAAACCCGTTCGTCTTCCTCAACTGTAAAGTGCTGATTTTTTCAGTATTTTAATTGAAGAAATCCCGCTAGTATAAGCTTAAATTACGGCAAAACCAATTTAATTCTGCATTTATTTAGCTTCCTATCGTATTTTAAAATTATAAAATAAAATAAAATAGTTTACGTTATAATTATAATCTACTTTTTACACTCACTAACGTATAAGATGAGAAATTCGAAAAAAAAAGAATCATTAAATAAATTTTAAAATTTAATATTAATTACTATTACTTAATAAAAATTAATAATAAAATATTTAATTTTAGTATTCGTTTAATTATTTTATGGATAATTTTTTCTTTCCAGACGACCGAAAACGTGAGAACTTGACAGCACTTGTGCATGTGGGCATTCGATCAGCAGACGGTGGAAGAAAGGAACCGCCATTTAGCATGTCTGAATACGGCAGTGTGAATTCTAAGCCAGCTAACACAAATTACGATCCAAATTCTGCCTTTGCAGATGCGGTTCAAAGGGCAAGACAGGTGATTGAATTTTAATATTAATAAATCGTTTAAATTTTTCTTGATATCTATTTTTAATATGAAATCGGTTAAGCCTAACAAGATGGCTGTGCTCCGAGACAAAGAAAGTGAAGTTTCCATAAAATTCATTTATTTTCCTAGAAAATGTACGGAATTTCGTAAATTATATGGTATTTTCGTACATTTAATACCTGATTAATTGTTTATAATTGTTCGTAACGTCTAACAATAGGTGAAATTCACGTGTATTGAAATCGATACTTAACCTCCATTGTTAGTGGAGTTTAAGTGTAATGTATTATTTTATTTAAAATATTAAATTAATTAATTCTTTTATTGTTTTAAATGATTTAGGATAGTTTTATAATTTATAAATTTATTATAAAGTTTATCAGAATTTTTTAAATATATATATATGTAGTAGTTCCTCGTTATATCGTTCCTCGTTATATCGTTCCTCATTATAACGCACATTCGGTTTCGCGGGTTTTTTTGTCCTCCATGTTGCCGTTGAATTTCTATTTGTAAAAAAAATTATCACTTTACTCCAGTCATTGGTCATTTGAAACTACATTATGTGTTATACAACTCGCAAAAAACACAAAATGGATGGATAAATACAACAGTTATGCTGCACTGTTCGATATATTGTTCGTTTGGTTCGTTTCCTTATGTATTCAATATAACGAGGGTCTATGTAGTTTATATTCGTGTTTATTGCTATCTGACTGATAATGGTCTACAATCAGTTGATCTGTAGTATGTTCATATTGGAAAATGTAAATGTAATCTCAATTGTAGCCTTGATCTTTATGTAAGGAGTCAATTGACACCTTGTGAATTACATCATTTCTGTGATCTGGTACTTTTTCCCCTGTAATAGTTTGTAATTTGGTATTTTTTTCCCCACTTTAAAGATATATACTAAAATTTTGGCATTATTTGTTTGGAAGAACTTAATGTGTGTGATGTTTCCTAGTAAAGCTGCTTTACTTAAGTTGCTGCAGGTGCTTTAAGCAATTTCTAGGAAACTGTTCTATGTCTCGGCATGCTTCTTGTATACATTGTTTTGTCAGAAACAATGCAGAATTTTTGCCGGGACTATAAAATGTCGGAGGTAGCTGGCCAAGAAAATTGATATTGCAATTACCTATGTGATAAACAACAGAATGTATGCATTCACCATTACTAATAAATCTAAAGATGCTTATGTCAAATAGAAGATTATGTATATGTAGAAAACTATTTCTAATTTTTTCGATAACTAGTTTAAAATAATACGAAGCTAAAATTAGCAATATTTGCCAGATGTAATCAGTCACTTTTATGACCACTTAAAAGGGTTTTTTTGGACGAATAAATGGAAATGTAAATGAAACGGAAATAATCTTCAAATTCACCATTCACTCGAGTTGAAGAATTGTTACCGTGATTGATTTTGAAGAGTGAAATATCGGTGTAGGCTCTGTCACAGATGTAAGTTACCTTTACTGAAGAGGGATCTGCAAGAATTCCGATTCAAAATTCATTTAAATAAAACATATGAGAATAATTATCTTCTGAGTAATTCTTGAACTTGGGTGAGTGTCAGAT
This sequence comes from Centruroides vittatus, assembly GCF_030686945.1. Taxonomy (NCBI): domain Eukaryota; kingdom Metazoa; phylum Arthropoda; class Arachnida; order Scorpiones; family Buthidae; genus Centruroides; species Centruroides vittatus. The sequence goes on from NW_027122680.1 coordinate 895,444, forward strand.
TCAAAGGATATAGCATTTCTGTTTGTTTGTTCAAAAAACCCCTTTTTAGTGGTTATAAAAGTGATAATTTGTGACATGAAAATCTATTTTAATCTTAATTTCAGATACAGTATGTAATATGTATATAATTTATGGTGGCAGCTATTTTAACTTCTGTCTTCAGTACATATGAACTTTGCTATACTTTGTGTTACAGCAGCTAACTTAACTGTTTTTAACAAAGTGGCTTTAATTAAACAGCTTTACTGGAAAACTTGCCCGTACTAAAAAGTTATAGTAAGCTTATGCATGTTTACAGCATGATTATTGAAGCTTGAAGGTGTTAAGGAATGGCACCATAGCTTACAAATAAAATTAGCTTTTTAGTGTTTTCTGTTTTTAAAATATATTAAAATGAATTCTGAATTTTTAAGTTTAAAATGTTCCGTTTTCTATAAATTGAAAAGACATTCACTTTGCTAATTTTTTTTTTTAAAATGCATTGTAGTTTATTTGATGCATACATAATTTTAGTCTATAGATTAATGATGATATTAAACTGAACTTTATAGTTCAGTAATTTCTAATAGATTATCTTCCTTTTAGTAATCATGTTTGCATATTCAAATAGAGGTCCTCAAAATGTGATTTTTTTTTTAAAAGAAATTTTGAAACAGAATTTTGCATGGTTGAGCTGATGTGCACTTTTATGTCAATTTGATGTCTATAAACTTGTTCATTGTAATAAGACTGAAATGTCAAATGGATGTTAAAGTGTACACTTTCTGAACAAAATGAAGTGTCTAAGTGTTTAATTTTCTTAATTTTTTCTTGAGGAAGGTCATTCGACATGATCGAAAATGTTAGAGGATAATAAATTTGGCTGCTCATTTACAAGGTGTTGTGAGTTTGTTTTATTGAATGTGTCTAATAAATAGTTTTAGAATGAAACCAATAAACTTGCAGTAAAGAGACAGAAGCTGAAATAATTATGATCATCAAACATAATTTTGATTTGTAGATTGGCCACCTACATTTTGATTTTTAAAAATTGATGTAGTTTTAATAGTTCTGTATTTTTTCTGCACTAGGGATAGAAAAAAGGTTCCTTTTTATTATAGGCCTACAAAATATAGCAGTCAGATGGATTTGATAAAAGTCACTTATCTTTCTATATACAGTCGATTCTCCTTAATTGAGACACGTTGAGACTAATCTATTTTGGCCCAACTAAGCAGCTTCTCCAATTAAATGAACTAACAATAAATTCTAAAATAAAATGTGTAATATGTAGGTAAATAAGTAGGTAAAAAATAATAATTAGATACCTATTTTAATGCTTTATTAAGCCAAAGTACAGAAATATTTGTACTATAAATTTGCCAGACGATAGATAACTGATTTGCATCATGCTAGTGTTGCCAAATACAGTATTAGTAGTGACGTACACAAGGGTTTGACTGTTCAATTTGTTCCTGAACGTTTTTAGTTAGAACGTGTTATAACTGAAAAGGGTTTGTCCAAAAGTCACCTTACAGTCTTCCTTTGAGCGCAGTTTCCTTTACTTGGAGATGGGCCACTTTGGTGGGAGCGTCCATAGAATCTGCCAGCATCGAATGCTGGTCTCAACGGTTGGATGGCTGCCGTTCGTATCTAGACGAAATCATATGCACCTAATATCTTCTAAGAGAACTCTAGCTGTCTTCCAACTCAGTCCAGAGACCTCAAAAAATTGTCTGGGGATCTTTATCCCTTCGTTTATAAGGGGATCGTCCGGTCCAATCCAGAGCAGGGTCAGTAGCTTTCATTCAGGTTCACCTCAGATGGGATCATCGTATATGTTTGACTATGCTGACCCCCTTCAGAAAAACTGAACTGCCCAAGTACCCGAGCAAAATACAAAATTGCTTTGTGTCTGCAAACTGTTAGGCCTACATGACATTAGTGTACAGTATGTCGTGTCTACATGTTTTCAGAAGATCCCTAAAATATATCAAAAATTGCTAAATTCCTTTTCTGCTATTGTCTCAATTAAGCGAAAAGTTGTCCCAATTAAACAATTAAATTATGTATTAATTTATGTTCCGTTCTTTGAGATTTGTCCAATAAAGCGGTGGTCCAATTAAACGGAATCGACTATATTTAAATTTTTCAGGGTCTGATCTGAACTCAAACCTGAATTGCAAGGCATTACAGGCATGCATATTACCCATCCCAATTATCTGGCTAGCAAAATTTTTATGTTGATTTAATATATTTGAAATTAAACTACAAAATATTGATTAGCATTGTCAGTGACTGTAGATAAGAAAGTTGCTGCTGTGGAATTTACAAATAAGAATTTCTTAATCTCTTTTTTGTATCTTTAATCTCAAATAATCTGATGATCATATTGTTCGTAAATAACATTATCTCAGTAAAGTGTGTTCTACAGTAGAAAATCTCAAGGAATTGGTTTGCCATATGCTAGTAATAAGATATTGCATCAAAATTGTTAATTTTGATTGACTCTAACAAATGCCATGTGTGGCTTTCATGAACTAGTTTCTTTTGACCTACATAATAGGATGTCACTTTCAAGATCTCTCCTTTTTTGTTTTATTAGTCCAAAAATAATTTAAGTTATTTTTTTTATAATAAATGCATGAAACATGTTGAGTTTTTAATGTTTAATTCTTGGTGCGGTATTGGTTCTTACTAATAATATAAATATGCATTGCTTCTATAAATTACTTTGGTTTGACAATTTTTTCAGTAATTTTAAGAAGTGAAATGTGTACAAATATGAAAGTGGTTGTTATTATTAATCACTATTAATAATAATCTGGAAAATGTATAAAAAATGATTGTTGACAGAATGGTATTGTAAAATATTATAGTGTCTAAACTAAAAGAATTCTAAAAATTATTATACATGTATAATAATTTTTTAGAGTAATTATATGCTGGAAATGAAAATTCAAACACCAAAGAGGAATTATACTAGGTGAATAAAAATTAGAGAATATTTATCCTAAAAAAAAATGCACATATTAAATATCAACTCCAGCAAAAAGTTTAATGAAACAAAAATGTTTTGAACATAATTTGATAGGTCTTCATCAGTTTAGTGACTCGACTCTATATTCATTGTGTAAGTTAATCAAACTTAAAGGTTGGATGTCACACCAAGAAAGAGGTGGAATTCGCTCTGCACTAAATCGGGACCATATGCTGGGTGTTTATAGAGTTCCAAGTTGGGTGGAAGGATGAAAGATGGAAGTCTTCACATCTTTATTGTGTGAAGACTTCCACCTTTTTCCTGAACTGAAAATGTGGCTGGGAGGGCAGAGGTTTGAGACTAATGACGATCTTCAAAACAATGTTAAGGCTCATCTAATGCCTCAATCTTCTCAGTGATTATGTCGAAAAGTAACCATTTTGTACCTAACTTTTGGTAATAAATTCAATTTGTTATTTACATTTGTCTTTGTTTTATGGACCATCAGAGGTTGAAAAAAAAAACAGCTTATGTACTAAGTAATTTCTGAAAAATGGAACCTGATGAAGACCTATGAATTGGGTTGAAAACATTAGAAAGCTTTGATTAAAATTGTTTTGCTGGAAATGAAAGGTGTTTTTAATTTTAGAATGATCTGTAGTTCTAGTTTGAGTTTCTCTATAAATATGTAGTGTGTTCCTACATGTATTTTAAAGTTGAAGTGGATTCTGAGAGTGTACAGTTAAAATAAATATGCACTTGACTTAGTATTTAGTTTCAATTTTGGTCTTATTTATGAAATGGTGTAGAGGTGCATTATTCTGTTGTAAGCAAGATGAAACATTTCACAGTCACTACAGTATAAGTATTTAAAGCATAAACCCTAACCATTTTAATAGCTAAAACATCATTTTGAAATGCAGTTTATAATTAAAAATAATTTCATGAAATTCAAGATACTTATATATCTATGCAGTGCTCGTTGTGATAACTTGCTTCTGATGCAAAACATTTTTTGCCACATCTGCTTCCAGAATGGATGGTAACAAAGGCTGGTACTCTTGTATGAACTACTGTACTTATAAACAACTTCAGTGTACATTTACTGTATTTAGCTTATTGTTTATTTTTTATTTTTTGACTGGTTTTTTCACTTTGCCACTTATGGCAGTTTCCTTGTCACTTACTTATTTGAGCTAGTCCTACCTGTATATACCAAGATTGTAAAAGCCGTTGTATGTCAATTTTTAGAATAAGAGTTTTAACATTTATATGATTATTTTCAATATTTCATCTAAAATGCAGCTAATTTATAAATAATGTGTTCTAACGTCAACTAGAGAGAATAATTGATCAGAGTTGACCTTTTTCATTGGGAGACCAATTTGTTGGATTGTTCTGGACTTCATAATCTCAAATTCAGCGTTTTTTCCACTAGATTTACAACAAGAGAGATTTAGTGGCACTGAGCTACCAGAAAATCTAGGAGTCTGTGTGTTCAATATCTCTTTTGAGAGCTGACCACCACTTTTTGTGGTTCTTTTCATTCTTAGAAGTAAGACTGGCTTTATTGTGATGACCATGAAGTTACACCTGTAGGACACTTTCCAAATGAGTTAATGAAAGTTTCAACAAGTCCCCAGCACAGTATATAGGGTTTTCCATATAATATGGTGTCATTAAGTTGAAATTGCCGGGTCCATAATCTTTATCTTTTCTTATATTCTATGTGAATAGAGATGATGAAGATAAACAAAAACTATGCTCATGTTGAAATAACAGCATTTTACTACATGTCAACATTCTTTTATTGAAACAGTGTGTTACTGGTATTCTGAATGGGACACAGTAGCAGTAGCACAAAGGGGGGAATGAAGACCCCATAGGTATTGCCTGGGTATGAAAAGGGGACATGAAAGATGAGAAGAGTTGAAGAAGGTGGAAGGTGAAGAAAAAGTAAGATAGGATAGATGGTGAAGTAGGAAGACTTGTGAGTGCCTGCATCTCATTTATTAACAAAACAAAAGATAATATACAAAATATATACAATGAATACATAAGTTAGAGTAGTTGAAAAATGATGACAAGGAAAATATACAAAATTGAATAATACTGTAAATAACAGAATTAAGGAACAATGCAGGAACTCACAACAGGTAAATGTATAGCTGCAGATTTGCTTGCATGCCGGCAGACATAAAACAAATTAAAGATACAATGAGAGACAATAACATAAAGCAAAATGCTGAGTAATGTACGATTTTAAACCTGAAACACACATATACAAACAGATTACATGGATTGAAAAATACAGCATTACTCGTGAGCCAAGTATTACTAACAATTGATATTGTAATAAATTACAGTAAATTAAATGTAAGAACATAAAAATAAAAATAAGTACATTCAGCATGCATGTACTTATTTTTATTTTTATGTTCTTACATTTAATTTACTGTAATTTATTACAATATCAATTGTTAGTAATACTTGGCTCACGAGTAATGCTGTATTTTTCAATTAAATGTAAGAACATAAAAATAAAAATAAGTACATGCATGCTGAATGGGACACAAGAAATAATGTCTTCAAAAGTGCCTTAAACAATATGTAATTTTGTAATCATTTCGTGAGTTTGATAATGGGTAAATTTATGATCACAGAAAATTTGAGAAAATTAGGTATTAAACTCTAGCTTGAAGTTGATTTATTTTTATTTATTTTTTTAAATCCCTCTTAAACTTCTTAATGAGATTTTACTGTATGTTGTTACAAATGCATATGGTATGCAACTAATAAATTATTTCCATGTGTTTTTAGAAAAGTCAGAAAAAGCAGTATTCAGATTTTTGTGAACTTCCTAAAGTATGACAAAGATATGTCAAATTATTTGAAACATTTTTTATATATGTATATATTATAATATAATTAAAAATATATATCTTTTTTAGATTGCTGCAAAGATTCATACTGGAAGTGGAGGAGGAAGTAGCGATTCAAACAGTCTTGGTGTTGGAACAAAACGTTCTCTAGAAGAAAGTAAGAAACTCTGATGATTTAAAAAAAATATAAAATGATATTAAACTATTATATTGTAAGAATAACTTTGTTATGCTATTTGAAAGTTCACTGCAGCTAAACAAAATGAAAGTCACATAATTGAGAGGTGTTTAAATGTTTATAATTGCCTTAAAAACTGAAGTAAATAGAGTACTTTTAAATATTAAAGAAAATGAAAAATATGCTTGAAATTTGAACATATTTTCAAAAAGCAAATTATTTTGAAATTTTTTGTAATTGCATAATGTGTGGTGTTGTGTGTACAAAAATGATAATGTTAAAAAAGATTTATATTAAATTATTTTTAAATACTAATACTGCTTCTTTATCTCTAAACCTAGATTAATTTTATTTATCTTCTGGAATAAATTAACTAGACCTAGAAAGCAAGAAATCATTGTAAAATTTTACTTACCCATATGAAAAGTTAATGGCTTAGACATTGACAGAGATAATTATGACACACAACTGTGTCTAAACTACAATTTTTAATCTGTGATTAATTTTTTATTATAATTTTCTAAAATGCAAGATTTTATTACTATAGTAAATAAAGTTTTAATTTATAAATAATAATAAAAGTTATTCTTTTTGACATTAAGATGGAACGGATGCAGAGTATGATATACTGAGTATTCATTCATTCACATGACATCTTTATACAGGGTTGCAATTGATGGATGGTCCTTTGCCATTCTTCACGGTTGTAGGCTTTCCCAAGCTTGAGCCAGTCTATTTTTTTGATGTCCTGCCACATTAGCCTAGGTCTTCCCTTTCTCCATCTGCCTTCCATCATTCCTTGAACTGCAATTTTCATCAGTTTCCCTGAGGATCCTCTTATTATATGCTCAGCATATGCTGTTTTTCTTCTGGATGCTGACCATCAGGTTCCTTTTCATTCCAAATCTGTTCATAACCATCTCATTGGTTATTCTATCTATCCAACTAATTCTTTTGATTCTTCTAACACACCACATCTCAAAGGAATTTATTCTATTAATTGCCTCTTGGTTTATTGTCTCCGTGACTTGCATCTGTATGCAGCCACACACCAAATTGTTTTAAGTATTTTCAGTTTCAATTTTTTGCATACATTTCTACCTCTTAATACTGTGAGGATATTTGTGTGAAAGCAGCTTTAGCCTTTTTTTTATTGTGTTTTTAATTTCATAATTACATCTATTATCCTCAGTTATCCAACTTCCTAGGTACTCAAACATTTTTACCTTTTCTATTTTCTTTCCATCCAACATAATCTTTAGATCTTCATTTTCTTCTCTTGAGATTATGATAACTTTTGTTTCGTTTGTGTTTATTTTTATTTGGTATCTTGCTTTTCTCACTTCCATTTCTTTCAGTCTATTTAGAATTTTCTGTAACCCTTCCTCAGCATTACATAGCAGAGCAATGTTGTCAGCATACTTAATGTTATTGATAACATGCCCATTAATTTTTACGCTTTCGTCTACATTTTTGAATGCTTCTCTCATCCATTCATTGTAGATATTAAAAAGTGTTGGGACAAATCACATTCCTGTCTTATTCCTTTTTTAATCTGAATTCATTTGGTATCCTCTCCCTGAAATTTGACCATTGCTTTTTGACTTTTATAGATGTTGTAGATTATTCTCAGTAATTTTTTTTTATCAATACCTACTTTTTTCAGAATCTGAAACAACAGCATTTGATTAACACTATCAAAGGCCTTCAAGAAGATAGTGTTAATCAGTGTCTACAAAACATACAAATAACTCTATTATGATCAGTCACCCTTTCTATTATAAGTTGTATCATTGTAATGGCCTCCCTTGTCCCTCTGCCTCTTTGAAAACCAAATTGTGATTTCATCTAGTTCGATTTATGTAGTTATCTGTTCTTCACTGTATGATGTTTACTAAAACCTTTGAGGCATGTCTTATCAAGCTAATAGTTCTGTGTTTATCACAGTTTAAGGTATTGGCAGTTTTAGGAATAGGGATGAAGATAGATTTTGTGAAAACATCTGGAATATTTGCCTCAAATTTTGTTTAAAAAAATTAGTTAGGATTCTGAGCATTATATGTTGTTTTTTTAACTATTAAATATTTTATTGGCTTTTATTCCTTTAATATAAAATATTTAATTTAAATTCTGTATATACCATTTGTTTAATCAAACTACTATTTAATAAATTTTATTATAGATGGTGCTCCAGAATCAAAAAAGTTAGCTCCGATGAATGATCGTAAGTAATTAGTTAAATTTCTGAATTGATGTTTCTAAATAAAATTTTTATTTTAAATAAAATAATTAAATAAAAATATAATCTTATCAAGTGAAAGTTATGATGCATTTATAAACTTCAAAATTTAAATGAATGTTACCTATTTTTTATCATAAAATTTTCAGATTTGTTTTATTAATTTAGAAAAAAGCAAAATTTAAGTAGATTTGAATTTGTATTCATTTAAATATTAAGTTCTGTCATTGAGATTGTTCTAAATTCAATAACTTTTAATCTGGGACATTTGCTTTGTTAAGATTAATTGACAATGATTTATTGCAGTCTTACTAAATTTAACACTTATTTATGTCTTGTGATTCACACAAAAATGCATTTAGTCTGTGATGAATTTTTATCTGTTGATATTCTTGACACTTGAATAATGTGGCAGAAAGAAAAATTCAGTACTGTGCAATTATTATTAGTAAAATAACTTAATAGAATTTTATTATATATTTAAAATTAATTTTTTATAATTGCATACACTTTGGTGATATATTCTACAATTAGTAATAAGTAACTATTTACCTAATGTTTATATAAAAAAAAAATGACTGAGCTAATTAGAAACACTTCTTGAAATTCAAACTTTTTAATTTTTAAGTTTAAAAAGTTGTATCCTATTGTATATCTGCCATGTTGCTTCAGTACAGAAGTAAATTAGTTACTCACTCTTTATAAAATCATATTTTTAACCATTCAGGGAAGTAGTTACTTTTTAAGACAACTACAGATGTGTAGATTGAAAGCTGCAAATGAATACCATTAATTATAAATAGTAAGATATTTTAGTTAAACATAAAAAAAAAACTTTCTGATCAGCAGCAGTTGCATATTTTCTTTACTGTGTAGATGGTACTTTGATTCTTTTTTAATTTGTTTGATGAAATAATTTTGTATCACTATATATATATATGATTTGTGATATTTGTCCTAATGTATAACTGACATTTTCTTTTCTCCTAGCATTTGGGGCTCAGTTAGCAGCTATGCAACAGCAAAGGTATGTCTTTTGTGTTTATTTTTCTTTTTCCATTTTTTATGGTTTGGATTAACCCGAATTGAGAAATTTAAATCAATAAAAATTTATGTAAGAATAAAATAAAAAACTTACTTAAAAGCAATAATTTCTATATATATACAATTATTACTGTAAATAAATTTACATGATTGTATCTTGGTCTTCACCATTGCCCTAGAAATGAAAGTCCTGTGTTAGTGCTACTTTGGGAAGTAATGTGATCAGATCATGAAATAGAATAATAGAATGAAAAAAATGTTTCATATGATTTGAAATTATTACTAAATTCAAATATTTGTCTTAATTTTCTTCATTGGAATTAAAAGTAATAGATTTTCATATGTTATGTAATTTTTATATTTAAAATAATTTGCATTATAGTGATTTAAGTTTTATTTTGTGAAATACATTTGTTATTTTTTTTATATTTTTTCATACATTTTAAAATCATTTGAAATAATTACTGTTAAGAATTAGTATTTGATTAATTTTTATTTTGAATATTTAAAATTTATCAAGAAAGCAGTTAAGTGTATGATATATATATGCTTTAATTTTTCATGACTTTTCAAATTTATATCTGAAAATTCACATAATGTATAGATTCTTGATAATTTAAACATAATAAAAAATGGTAAAAGAATTTAATTTTTATCATATAATAACAAGCATTTTGGGAGTTAATATACCAATACACTGAAGGGATTGGTAAGTAACACTTAAAAACTTATTTTGTGTAAATTATTTTTATTACTCGATAAATTAAAATTGTTTAAAATTTACACCAAACAAATTTGATTCAGTATTTGAAAGCTGCTTAGTTTTTTATAACGGATATTTATTTTCTGACAAATATCAGACTTTTTCTATTAACTCCTCAGTCTTGAGTGTTTTTATGTTCACATCATACAAAAAGTGCTGATTTTATCATGAATATTTGATACAATGTATGAAAAAAAAATAGCTTTATCATGTGTTTTTTTTAAGAATAAAATAATTTTAGTTACTTGTTTGAAGGAAAAACTATCTGAAACAAGTTACAGATGTTTTCAGATTACAAAACAAAATCTAAGTTTTTATGCCAAAAACAGCTACATAATTTCTATAACATAAAACCACCTATTGGAGAAACAATGAAATAAACATACAACAACAGTGAATTGCATCAGAGTTGTTAAAATAAAAATTTCTAGAACATGTTTCTTACCAAATGTATGTAACAAAGCCAAAAAAGCTATCACTGTGCATGGATAAATGGGATGCAACAGTAACTGAGATGTTAAAATTTATTTCTTAATTTGGACTTAATTGCTACTGTTTTACTTTGTGTGACTTGCATGTCACATTTATCTATTGCATATCTTTTGGTTCCTTTTAATTTATAGTTTATAAATTTTCAATAAAAGTAGTAATTGATTATCCATATAAATTTTGATATTGATCTTCTGTACTTACATAACTTGTACACATGTAAAATTTTTATTCATGACAGTGAACTTTTGTTTACTCTTTAAATTTTCCTGAGAATGAAATTTATTTTTCATTTCTTAGTGTATTATAGTTTAATATAGTTGTACTTTGGGCTTTATCATAAGTAATTTATATAGAAAAGGTTGATGTTAAATAATAAAGGAATAAATCAAAATGCTTATTTTCTAATAATTAATACATCAAGATAAATTTACACTAGTCTTTCTTTTGATAAGTTTATATTGGATGATTGAATAATTGTCACTTTTTCTATAAAATACATCTTGATTTAAGTTAACTGTTTAAGCACCGTAAATGTTTTTTTTCTTTCAGTGTTTAAAAAGTCATTTTTTTAAGAAAAAAGTATTCATATTAATGATGAAATCAATCGAAACAATATAATTTCACAAATTATATTATATAAATATAATAGAAAAACACATCAATATTTTATTAGATTTATAAAGAAAATGATCTTTTTTAGTCAGAAATGGAAGAAATGAGTGCTTTATAATTTAGTTTTAAATCCAAATTATTTTTGATGTTATTAAAATATCATAGGCAACAATAAACGATTTACAAATAAAACTAAAATAGAGAAAGATTTTAATTATTACTTAATAGAAGAAATCAAGTTTTGTGGTCTTTTGCAGTATATTCTCATCTAATAATTGCAGCGTACTATTAAAAATCATAACTACTGTATATTTTGCTGTTGATTTATATTAGACTGAAAAGAGTGACAACTAATAGAGAAATTTGCAAAAGTTAATGATGTATAAAAATACAAAATTGAATGTTTTACGTTTATCCATATAGTAATGTATGCAGATTGAAGATAAACTTAAGTTTTATTGCAAAAATCACAGTTGTACTTTTACTCATTTTTACACACAACTAAAAGGTTTCCAAATATGTTTCTTCTGTTGCATGGAGAATATGTAGACAATATTCAATTTCTTGCCATACTTTGCAACATCTGTAGTGTAACAGAAGCACCAGGGTCATAGGTGTACACAAAATTTGTTGAGTTCATTGATTTTGGTCCCAGAAAGCCCATTTGATTCTCTTTATTCTCATCTCATCCAACAGGTGGGAAACCCCACCTGTTGGATGAGAATAATGTAAGTTTACTTTGGACAAGAATTGTTTCTTAAGTTTTTAAAAATAAAATCAGCTTGATCTGTTTAACACAAAATGAGCTGAATGGAAAGTTTTGACTGGTTTTGCTATACAAATTTCCTTTGTAGCTGGAGGGAAAAAGCAATTTCATCTCCAGGTACAGAGAAAGAAGAAATTTTCAGAGCTTAGGGTGAATAGTGTTTTGTGATGGTGGATCCTTTCCAAACACATGCTGAAAGTTTTCTGCACTTGCTTAATGGAATTTGCCTCAGCATACCACCACACAGTTTCTCACTTTATCTTGAGCTGATACATATCATCCACTGCCAGAAAATTTTTTTTTACCAATTTGTTTAATTACTTATGAAAAATGTTAGTCAAAGTCAGAAAAGTTTAACTTTGTAACAACTTTGGCATCATTTTCTTGTCTGACCTTTCTTGTGCCTGAGTTCATGTCTTAAGCATAATCATCTGTGCAGTTAATCACAGGTGCCATGATGGTCATCAGTGAGCAACATCAAAAATTTGGTGCATTTTTTTTTACAAAATTCCTAAAAAAAACCATATTTTCATGTATTCTAAACAACAAATTAAAAAGAAAAAAATGTTTTTAATCATTTTACATAAAATTTGTTGGTAGTCAATGTGTTAATTAATTTCAAATATTATTACTTATGATTTGTGTGTATTGCAGATTCATTAATTATGAGGAAATGTAATATATTTATTTAAATTGAAATAATTATTACCTAATTTATTTTAATATTTTGTTTTGGAAGATATTTTGTCATTTCTAAGGTTTTATGGTGTGTTTTCTTTTTCTATATATTAGTCAAACTAACTTTTTCAGAGCTGGTGATCCTGGTCCAACCGCTGTCATGGCTGAAGAATGGAGTGTGCCTGACAAAATGGTTGGATTAAGTAAGTACATTAAATAATAAATTTCCGAATATTTTAAAGAAGTGCTTAATTATACTTTTGAATTTGAATTATTGGATTTATTTCGAAAAATATGTAACAGTACAGTACATAGTTAATATTAACTATATACGAGAAATTGTTTGAATGGAAAGCAGATGAAAAATGAAACTGCAATTTTAATTCTCGAGAATTTGCTTTAGAAAAAATACTTAATTTTAACGTTAATTCGTTTAAATAATACATTCCATCATCAGATCTGATGTTTAACTGTTCTACAATCCAGTAAAACAGTTAAATATTTGGATTTGATGATCCCAAAAAGTGATTTATTACATTAAAAAGTTAACCTACAAAATCATTTAAAGGAATTTTTTCCTTTTTTCCTCCTGTTAAGTTTAACCGTGGAGTTTTATGATTCATTCAACTTTGTGGATGTAAAATATTTTTTGTCATATTTATCGAAAATAAAAGAACAATACTGTTAGAAAATATTAGTTTTACAAAGATACAAAGGTTGATGACAGAGATCTGTGCATTTTGTTTGGACATCATTTTTTTAAAGTGTAGTTCTCTCTAAAAGAATTTTAAGAATTAATAGTCCCATCAATAAACTTGAGTATATTTTCTAAAAGCAAAACTCATTTGAAAGTATTCTAAGTTAAGCATTTCATATGGTATTTTATATTCATACAGTTTGTATCATTATATATTCAATAACATAACTCATTCAGATATTTCCAGTCTAATTATAGTAAGTAGAATTCAGTTTTAAAAATTTAAGAAAATTTTATATCTATTTTATGACATGAAATTTTCAATTTGAATTTAATGATGTTAATATAATTTAATATTTCTGGATTTTTAAGAAGTAGATATTAATTTCAATACGTTAATGTATAAACTTCAGTACAAAATTTGTGAACGTTTTAAAAAGAAATATAAGAATTATAAAACAGGAGTAAAATAAGCAAGCATATTTTATAAAAGAATTATGTAATTGGGTGGCGATTTTGAAAAATTGTAGACCTATAAATTTCCACTGTTGTCTGTCTTTCCTTAATATCAACAACAGAGTTAGATAGATGAAAGACGAGACCAGATATGGAAACCTTGGAGGCCCTGATATATGAACTTCCGATGCAAACTAGAAGTCATATTATTTCAATTAAAAATTTTCTTCTTGAAAGCAGTTAAATGGAGTCGTACAGATGACCAGCACGACTCCATTGCTAATGGAAAACTAACGATGTACAGGGGCAAGACACTACAGTACTAATTTAAGATGGAGAGCATATAATTTAAAGGAAATAAATTAAAAATTACAGACTGGCATTGTGGTAATGTCACAATAAATAATTGCTCATTACTATTAGTTTTATTATTTTTAATTAGTGTTTTATGATTAAAAAAGTCTTAAATTTTTAATAATGATCTTTGGTTATCTTAAAACTGACCTTTTATTTATTTTATGCTTATAAAAAAGTGTTTAAAACTGCTCGTGATGTTTATTTCTTCATGAATTGCATTATTTATTGGGCTGCAATTTAAAAATTGCAGCTTAATAAATGATGCAATATTAGAAAGTTGTTATACACTGGATTATAAATGTAAAGATATGATATAGAAACGATAGTGAATTATCAAAAAAGTTATGGAAACCAAACTTTAACTTTTGATAATTTTAACTATCTGTTTAATGGTTTTAACTATAATGAAGTATGGACATTATTATTTAAGTTTATCTGTTTAAAAATGCAAAAAATGGATATATAAATATGACTAAAACATGAACATATCGACGAAATATCAGTTGAAATAAACTATCAGAACTGAAAGACAATTTTCCGCTAAATTTATTTTGTTTAATTAATTTATGAAATCGTCACATAAATTAACTCAGTTTCATATGATGAAAAATTTGAGATAAAGTTGAACTATAGAAATATCATTCAATAGTAATTTCGAGAAGCTTAAATAAAATTCTAATAAATAAAATAAACTATATATTAGTAATTACTGGATTGCTTGTTTTGAATAAGATTATAGCTATAAATATTTTTTTTCATAATTATAATTAATATTTCAAAGTAAAAAATATTTTTTTACTTAACAACTGAATTGCAATATTTTGTTATGGATGATTTGCAAACAAAATTTTACAACGAGCTTTTAATAAGATAGATTTCTTCGATATACGCTCACCGCCAAAAGTTAAGCACGGAGCAGAAAATGTTCAGGTTCGGAAAGCAGTCGGCATTTGAGAGGCTGCAATTCACTGCAGAGGCATCTTCATGAAAAATTCGGGTAAAGTTAGCCTATATCAATTCACTCTGCACATCTTAAAAGAGTATATATATGATAGGGTCATACAGTTACGAATTTTAGTCATTCTACTGTTTGAATTTGACTTACGTTACTTTTATTCGAAATTTAAAATTGTTTTTTTGAATATTATCGTTCCACTGTTCCAATTTGAAATTTGTTAAAAATAACTTGATGTAGGCCTCGGTGAGGTCGAAAATGTTCGTTTTCGTTAATATTTGTTACTGGTGGTTAAAGGTTTTGTTTTATGTGCAAAATTACTGTTACAGAAATAGGTAAAAATTTAGAGGCAAACAAAAAAAAAATTCAGAAAAGAATAAAAATATTCTTAATGCTATTTTGAAATTTTCACTGCAATGTTTTAAAAACGAAAAACGGAACGTGGGTGTTATACCTGCTGCATGAAAGGAATTAAATTTCATTGCTGAACAATTTTGCAGGGTGAGTCTAGGTCATTGGTTCCTGATGTGGAATGTTTCAAGGAGGGAGAAAGAAAAAATAGAGAGCTATAAGGAAATCGTACTAATTTACAAAACAGAATATAAAAATTTATTTCCTAGTTTGTACAAATTATAAGTGTTACATTATAGAAGTCTTAATTGAAAATCCAATAACAAGAAAGACATAATTTTGAAAAGAAAATTTATATGGTGAAATGAAACTGAAGTTCCAGAGTAGGGGATAGATGATTTGAAGTAAATATGGCTAATGGGAATCTAGAACTACAGTAACATCTTGTGTGTCTGCTAAGTGATTCAGCACTTCAGGCAAGATTCGGATATCAAAAGTTCAAAACAGATTGATGGGTGATCTCTTCTGTTCTTAATAGCCAAAGGGTTAAACATAACCCTTTGATGGGTGGTACTTTCATGAGAGAGCATATTGTGACTATTACACTGCATATATATTACTTCATATTCTCCAATATTTAATTTTTTCCTGAATTGTATTGGATTGGAATGGTTGGATGAACATTCCACAGACCGGCACGTGCTTTCCTGGCCATCACGGTCGCCTGACCCCAATCCAATCGAGCACATCTGGGATGCAATTGAGAGAGATGTTTGAGGCTCTGACCACCTTCCATCTAATCTTCGTGATTTGTGGGAGATTATTCAGGACTCTTGGATATGTATGGCTTCCCATTGCTTCCAGTGTCTTGTGGAAACCATGCCAAGACGAATTGCAATCATCATCAAGGCAAAAGGTGGTGCTACATGCTACTAGACAGGTATCCCTAATTCAATTGCTCTTCAGTGTACACTTCTAAACCTTTCAATCAATATGCACTTTTATTTACTGATCTTTTTCAGGAAAAAATACAAATGGAATGTTGGTTGCATTTGAATAGAACAAAAATTTTAAAAACATTTTAGAATAAATATTTCAAATGTCAATAGTCGGGACTTTTGAAGTTACAAATAAATGAAACATAATGAACTAGTAAAACACACAAAAGTAGTAATAAAAATATTAGAACAAATAATAATCAAGTAAAACAGACATCTCCTAATGCACATGCTATATGTTCAAACAGTGCTGCTGGATGTATATTTTACAAAACTCCATTCTATGGTTTACAGTATCATCTGTCATCTTGTCCCATGGGACCAAGGTTTGCATATGAGATGATATGAGACTTATTTTGAGGAAAAATATATAAAACATGATAGTGGAGATTTTACGTATCTATAAAATGCTATCTAGTGTCTTTTATCTAAATATATAAAATTACTTGTCCTGACTGACTGATTGATTCATCATCGCCCAGAGCAAACCACTGAACCTAGAGGTGAAATTCTGTACACAGTTCAGGTACATCATGGAAATGCACACTAAGAAGGGATTTTTCGAAATTCCTCCGTGGGGGGAGAGCATTAAGTTTTAACCGAAAAAACGGCTTCTACTTTTCTATTTTAGATGCTATTTTTTGTTTTTAACTGCATTTAGTCTTCATTGAGTACTTAGGTGTATTAAATTGATAACATTTCAGACATTGTTATAAATATTTTTATATATTTCGATTTTTTAACCAAATGTTTGAACAGTTTTAAATTCGAATTTGTTATTGCATATTGGTTCGATTATAGAACGATTGTAAACGTTCCAGAAAATTGATCAAATTGAAAACAGTTTATTTGATTTTCAGCAATTCTCATCATTCTCAGCGGTAGATGTTATATAACAACTACTATGGTTGTTGAAATACTGAATATAAGTGGTGTTTGCTTGCAAAATCCGTGCAGGTGAAGTCGCAGGTAACAGCTAGTTCTATATAAATTTTAAGTAGTAAGTGATCCAATGGGTCACATGTGGACTAGTATAAACTAATCAAAACAAAGAAATTATTAACCACATCAATGATAAAAAATTGTTAGATTTCCTGACTTAAGTATAACACACAAAATTTGAATTTTTGTTTTAGGCTATTCATAATTAAACTATTGTTTATTGATATTTGTTTTGTTGAAGTTATTTTGCATGTTATTTTATGAAAAGACAATGTGTGTGAGTGTTTTAGGATTTAAGAAAATAATAAATTTATTGATTTTTATCGCATTACAATCTGAATATATCAGTAGATTTAATATATTTTACTTGATACAAGCACAGAAAAGAATTTGTATTTAATTTTACATTGTAGAGTAAATACACTCACTGAATTAGAAACTTCCATGCATATTAAGTAAATGTAATTTTGCAGCTTATATACAGAACACTTGAGTCATGTGAGTTACCATGTGTTCATAAGCTTCTATTTAAGAATGCTGTTGGTCAGCATGGTCATTAAGTTTATGAAAATGGGAAAAGCGAAGGACTTTATGGAGTTTCAAAAAGGGCTGATTGTGGGTGCCTGTCTTGCTAGAGCCACGATATCAAGAACTGTAGAGCTGACTGGTTTTTCCGAAGGTGAGATATCCTGTGTGTTTAATTGGTGGAAAAATAACCCACAGTCGATGTCTAAAAGAAGTATCGTATATTCTGGCATATAAGATGACCTCTGACTTTTGAGAAGATTTTCCTGGGTTAAAAAGTCGTCTTATACGTCGGAATATATAGTAACTAATTCCAAAACAGTTAATCGAGAATGCGACTGATGATGTCTGAAAAGGCTAGTGCAGTAAAAAGAACTTCCTCTCTGTAGCAATTGACAGACGAATTTAATGAATCCTGTCCCCATCCCATATGTAATCAAACTATGTGCAGGGAACAAAAGAATTGGTATGCACAGTTGCAGGTCTATACAAAAACCACTGATTTCTGCAAAGAACCAGAAAGTTCATCTACAGTGGTGCTAAGAGTGCCATGATTGAATATCTAAGGACTGGAGAAAAGTAATGTGGTCGTCAGATGAATCATGGTACACCTTTTCCTGTACCGATGGTAGACAAGGGATTTGTAGGGAGCCCTGTGAAGCAATGGACCCTGTTTGCCTCATTAACACAACTCAAGGTTCTGGTAGAGGTGTTATGATATGGGGCATGTTCTATTGGAATGGAACTGGTCTGCTGATACTCCTGGAAGTGGGTGACTCCCAACAAGTACCTGGACATTGTTGCCGATTAAGTTCATCTTGCAATTTTACATTTTTTTCCTACATGTGACAGCTCTTTCTTTGATGACAATGCTACTGTCTATTGCACGAGGATTGTTCAGCAGTGGTTCATTAAGTATAAAGGCTACTATTGCCAGTCACCTGGCCATCAGAGCCCAGATCTTCCAGCAAAGTTCCACTTCCATCAAATCTACGTGAACTAAAAGAAAGTCTAGTTAATGCCTGGTATGCATTTGACTTAGAAGCTATTTGGCACCTTGTAGAATCCATGCCAAATTGAGTAAATGATATAATTCAAGCTAAAGTTGGTCCAATAAAATATTAAACTGCTGTTTCTAATTCATTGGCCAGTGAGTGTAGAAATTCTAATTAAAATTATTATTGAAAGAAATTTTAATGAGCAAAAATTATTGTGATATTGTCACAATGCTGCCAGGTTGCGATTTTTAACTTATTTAATTTAAAATATATGTTCTTGGTCTCAAATTATTAGTGTTTTGCCCCTGTACATCATACTTTTCCTGATAAATATCATGCCGGTTATCTATGCAATTTTGTTCTGGGGGAAATTTTTGAATTGAAATCACTTGACTGGTCTAGGCTGGAAGTTCTTATATGGTTAATCAGGGCCTGCTGGTCCAAAGCTTTCCATATCTGGTCTCAATTTTCATTTATCTAACAACATTCTTGAGATTAAGGAAGGGCAGACAGATGACAATGGGAATTTGTCTACAATTTTTTCAAAATTGCAGCCCACTAATAATTAAAATTTTAAGATGACAATATTGATATTCATATTTAGTCAAGAAATAGGAATGTCAATGATGTTATGTAGGTGATTCTATCCTATGTAATTTATTGTAGCTGATGAGCCTAATAGCTATTTAATATTTCATTACTTAAAATTTATTTAATACACACGATTTTTCATTGAATTTAATGCATGCATTGTTTAAATATCTGAAAATAAAAAGTACAGTAAAATTTTTAAAATATTGACAAATGAATTCTTCCAGTTATCGGTCGTGGCGGCGAGCAAATAGTCAGGATACAGTCAGAATCTGGATGCAAAATTCAATTGGCACTAGAGAGTTGTGGTGCCCCAGAAAGACCTTGTACACTAACAGGAACAAAGCAGGCTATAGAGTAAGTGTTTGTGAGATACTAACTTTTTAACATTAAGATTGTAATTGTATTCTAGAAAATTTTTTTGATTGACTAGACGATAATTTTCATAAATGGATGTATGAATGACACTTCATCATCTGAAACATTTTTTTCTTCAAATATCAATTGACTTGATATGATTTATTACTTCTCCCAAAGTATTTTTTAGTTTACCCTTTTCCTCTGCATTTCGAAATTTTTCAGTGTTATCTGACGTAATCAACTTTTAAGTGAATTTATTACTAAATGTTAAATATTAATATAAAATTTGCTTTCAGGTGGCACAAATTTTATCTGTTTTATGTAATTGAATAGGTTCGTGTTTATATTTGAAGTTTTTTTCTTACAGAAAAGTGAAAGAATTAATTGGTCAAATAGTAAATAGAGGTGGTCAAGCTGCATCGTCTGAAGGACAGCCATATGCACCCGAAGGACAGACAGTGGTCGAAATGATGATTCCCGGAGGAAAAGTTGGCTTAGTCATTGGCAAAGGAGGAGAAACTATTCGTAATCTTCAGGTATATTACATAGATTGGATAACTTTATAGATCCTGTTGTATATTATTATTTAATTATTTTATATTGCATTATCAAGTGAACGGATAACTAAACTAAAACTAACTTTTCAATGCTTAACTTTATTCATAAAACAGATGATAAAGTTGTCATAGTAAAAAAATATCAGGATAAGAACTCTCTCAAATGCCTATTTTATTGACGAGCACAAGCTTATTAAAAAAAAACCTAGTACTTTTAGATCTTTGGTCCTGAAAAAATGAGTTGAAAGACTAAAATTTCTGCGAAGTTCAAGGAGATTTATTTATAAGATATTGTTTCCTGATAAAACAGGATTTGAGAGGCTTTTGAGAAAGTGGAGATTTCTGCACAGAGAAAAGAAAGTTTACAAATGAACACTGATTTTAAAAATAACACAATTGTAAAATAACTATTGTTTACTTTTGCATCAGGCTTCTGAATTTTATATTAAAATATAGGTAATTCATGGTGTATATGAATGTACTTTAGCTATTCATAGCTAATTGAGTGTGCTTTATGTATAAAAATAGCAACTTTAAAGTTAATGTTATATAAACATTCCTTAAATTTTGGTACCATATAAATAATACTCAGAAATTTGTTTTACATATTATTTGTAATATAGTAAAGGTAATTTATGGAATTCTTTAAAACTGTTTTATATGTTTAACGCTTATCCTGTTAGAAATGTAATATTACATTTCTGTATATATCACTAGCTTTAAAACGTAATATTGCATTTTCAGCAATCAAAATACGAATTGTGTGTGTATTTCTGTTTGTAACACTGCAACACCGATGTGTTAATCATTTATTAAATTGATGTGCAATTATGGGAAAAATGAAAAGTATGATTCATTTATTAGTATTAAAATGAGATTTCAAAGAAGTTTTAATTGGTGTATTATGAAATGACGACTTGATATTTATAATTTCTTGATGACTAAATTAACAAGGACCAATACATTGGTAAATATCTAAAGTAATAAGAAAATCAACTTAGACCTTTCAGATGAAATAGTGGAAAAACAATCTAAAATATATTAAGTTAGAGTTATGTATATACAAATGTAATAATGTTAATTTTGTAAGTTAGCACAAGATTAGAATTTATTATTTTGGCGAATATTTTCAAGCAAATATGAAAGAAATGTGGTTTATCATAAGAATTTACACATAGCTTGATATAGAAGGTTTATCTTGAATATCAATTTTGATTCTACAACTGGAACTACAAAAATAATTTTCATATGTAAATAATCAGAATAATCAACTGATTATTGAAGAAGTCAGCTTACAGTTTATATTGATACATTTGAAATTAATTATTCAAGATTTCAGTTTAATCACTGTTTCCTGATAAAGTAGCCTGTTGTAGTTTATTCATTAACAATGACAATATGGCTTTTATACAGGAAAAATACTAATGCATTTTCCTTGGATAAAGCAGATCAGGACCTCTTTTTAAATGTCCAATTGATCTGTTTTCAAGATAGTGCAACATCATATAATAATTTGTGTTCAGAAACATCCAATTGTAAGTTGATGAAAGATGACAAGCATTTTATAAGCATTGATTTTATGCAAATTATCAGATTATTTAATGATAGGGAAATTTTTATATTGCAGGTTTGTTCCTCTCAAGTTTTAGATATTTTCATTAAATATCAAATTAATTTGATAAAGTATAAATATGAACTTTTATCTTAAACCAAAGGTGCCGATTTAAATCCAAACTTCATTAGGAAATATTTAGCGATACAAGACAGTATTGCTAGTCTGTGCGAATAACACAGTAATGGTGGAAAGTTTAATAATTTAAAATTTAGAAGTTCATATTTTAATGATTATTTTTATTAGATGTATTTTATACTTAAGTATCAACTTTTAATTAAATACTGTATTTTTATTTAAAATAGCTTTTTTAGTGCACTTGCAAATATAATTTTTATGTATATTTATTAAATAATTATTTAAAGTGATATCTGATGGAGGGTAAGTGGAGTCTTAGTAAGTAATGTTTTTGTTATTTTAATAATAATCCTAGTTTATACATGCAATTGGTTAATATGTATAAATAATAAGTATTTATATTTAAAATTTTTTAAAAGTAGTTTATAATTTTGCAACAAATTTTTTACAGAAGAATATCAATGTTGTGTGTGCGCGTATAAAGAATATAGAAAAATACTTGTTCTTTACTAGGTTCATTATTTGTTAAAATTACAAAAATTCTTATTTTATTTACCTTATTTTTTCTTTTTTGTCTTTATTGTAAAATAATTTATAAAAGGAATTAAAGTATATTTTAAAATGCTCAAAAGCTGACTATTTTCTTTATCAATAAATTCAAAAGAAATTATTTAAAATCAGATATTTTAGTAATATTTGTTATTGGAAAAGAATTTATTAGAGAAAACCATTAATATTACTTACTGCTCATCGATTTATATTTATCTTAACTTCAGCCATGTTGAAAGGAATCTGATTTTTGTAGACATTGAGAAACTTTAAATAATTAGCTATGATAATTTTGTCACCATCTTTACCTGTAAGAGCTCTTTCAAGATTAGATTATTTAATGCTGATAATAGTCAATTACTAGAGTTGAAAATAGTTATATTAATAATGCCTAATAAATAAAAAAGTTAGCTCTTATTAATTTTTTAATTATATACTGTCTTAGTTTTTAATGTGTAATATATATCATATGTTAAGTAAATAGAAGTAATTTATATCTCTATTAATTAAATTTGCATTTTTTTTAAAGCAAGGAATTGAACACTAAAATTCTTTTTAATGAAAAATGAGTTTATGATAAATATTTTTAAATAGTAGGCTGAAAATTTTGCTTAGTGATGCAACAAATAATCCATTTTTATATAATTAGAAAATTGGAAAAAAAATTACTAGGCAAAAAGAAGGCGAACATCCATTTTGTAGTATTAAATTTGTGCGATTCTTCAATTCTCTAAAATTTAAAAAATTTAACTACTAACTAAAGACGAGGAAAAAATTTTTACAGGAGAGGCTATCATAATTTTAAAAAACTACCACCGTTTTTGATCAAAGTTTTTAAACTGATGTTCAAAACAACATTGCATACTGTCAAAATTATTACATAATATAACTCATAATAATGAATTATAATTCTGCTATTTAAAAACTATAAAAGTGAAATAACTAATGTAGCAATAGCCTGAAGTAATTTATAAATTCTTATTGATGTATTTTTGATTGTTACAGGAAAGGGCTGGGGTAAAAATGGTAATGATTCAAGATGGTCCACAACAAACAGTTGGAGAAAAACCATTGAGAATAACAGGGGAAGCTCAGAAATGTGAAGTACGTGTATTATATTTATATACATTTTTTTATAATTTACCATTTTAGTATGCATTTAAAGAAATCAAGGAAAATATCACATGACTAAAGTTTTTAAAGTTTTGTGCAATTGATATTTAGATTCATATGATGTATCATTCATTATTATAGTCTTAAAATCAGTAAAATTTATTCATACTTGTTAAGAGGGGGGAGAAACAACCAAAATACATGAAGTCAAAGGCACATACTTTAACCATACATACAACACGTACAACCAAAGCAAAAACACACAGCACGTAGTACAGAGTCATATATGCAAATGGACAGCAACAGTAACTAATGAAAATCATTCATATTTCAAAAAATGCAAATATAGCAAATATAACAGCAGAGAGTGTATAAACTAGCAAAATCTATCAGAAACTGGTGCAGTTAAGGTTCATATGTAATATAAAGAGAAGAGAAGCCTTTCAAATGTCTGTTTCCAAAGGGTCAGTTCACAGATACATAACTGATTGAACTAGTCTTTATAAGTAAAAAAGTTCTCCCTCAATGCACCTGTAGAGATAATGCATTTAGTGTGGGCTCACTTGCATTTGAATTAGACCATATGTTGCTGAAAGCAAGTACTATAGTTATGAGTAGTTACAGACTATGATGACATTGCCAAAATAAAGAAAAAATAACTGACTCCTTTCATTATACATGTAAGATGCAGAAGCCAGTCTTTAATGGTTTGGAGCTGCATAAGTGCAATACCCTGCACTTTTGCAATGAGACAACTAAATCCAACTATATCCCAAATCTTAGAGTAGTCATGTGAAACCTGCAACCTATTGTTTTAATACCTGGTTTCCAGGGTTTGTTAACACAGTTTTTTTTTCCTGCTTTGTCTCATGCCATTACATGGGGTATGTTCATAAAGTCAAACGAGTTAAATGCGTTAGTAACGAATCGGTCAAAAAGTAGTAGTCTCGCTCAGTGCACATGCTCTGCGGCGAAGATGTTTCAAACGAAACTCTAACGAAGTTCACGAAGGAAAGAGTTAGTTTACTTCGTTAAGAAAATGGCACCTAGCGATATTGATGTTTATAAATATACTCTAGTGTTTAAATTGTGGATTAAAAGGAGAAATGATAGAAATAACTGTCCACCCGAACGAATCTAAGAAAAATATTTCAGATAAGGTTGCACTAGCAACATTCATATCTTCAATTTTAGAAACATTCATTTAGTTATAAACAAATACATTGAAAAGTCTAACGAAATAAGAATAACGATGACATCATTCTCGTTTAACTTGTTCGACTTTACGAATGTATCCATAATCTTAATTAAGCTGATATTTCTGACTAAGAATGTTCAAACTGAACTTGACCAGTAAAAAGATGACAATAAATTATATATTACTGGTTTGCATATCATTAGCTTTATATTATTTTAGTACTTAATTGTGTACTGGTGGCTATGGAGTATATTGGTACTAGCAGGCTTAAAGTTTACAACGCTATGGAAAAAATGTGTATAGCTTGCCAGAAGCTTGCAGACTCCTTGTGACCTACATCCAGAAGCTTGCTCATTACTGTTCTAGAGCAATGTTTGCACTCTTCACAACTGAAATAATTCAATCGACAGCCTAGCATATTTCCACATGAGAGATACCTCATTTGTCCATAATTGCCAAAAGTCTGCTCGATTGGTAGTGACATCCTTTAGCTCCCAGACCTGGGAATACTCTGGACTTATCACTAATCTAGGTGGAGTGCTGGCTGCAATGGAAGATGGATCATTGACAACCACAAACATTTTAGTAGTTGGGTGCTGTCCATAAATGACATCCACACTGGAAGGGAGGGAGGGATTGAGCTTCAGTGGATGTTTGTTGATTTCATTAAATTTTATATAGTTTATTTTATTGTATTTATTTCAAAATTTCTTGTATTTTTTGTTTCTACTTATGGTATCTATCATTCATAAAGTGATGAGTTTTAAGGGGAGAGCCAAGTTTTGTTGGACATACAAAGAGAAGAGGAGTTATGGAAACTTGGACAAACTGAGACAAGAGGGGGAAAGTAAAAATTCCAAGAAAAATGCAGATTTTTCCGTATATGGTTTCCTACTACTACTGCCAGACTGGATATGTAATGTAATGCTTTGTCTTTGAGATTCATATATGCTTCATTTTTTTTTGTGTATTTCAATGAACTTTACTGATTTTAAGGTTTAATTAATGACACCATTATCGTGTTTGCTCTGTCTGCTTTGAAGCTTACAACAGACTGTTCTTATGCCAAAATTATTTTACCAAAATATATATACTTTTTGTAATTGCTGGTGGATACATGATAGGTTGCTTCAAAAACATTGGGCATTGATTAATCACATTAACACATTACTTTTTTTTATAACAGTTTAAAAAATCTTGTATAATGCAACAGTTTAAAAAATCTTGTATCATGTAAAATCTTGTATAAGTCTTGTACAGTAGAGAGTCGTTAATCCGAATCGCCGGTTATCCGAACGATTTTCAGTCGGACTGTGTCGTGCTGAATCTACGTTTTTGATACTAGATTTACTTCTAAAGTATAATTTTCATGTTTTTATATTCTTCAATATATTTATTTTGTTTGTACAGAATAAAGAAATAATTTTTAACGATACAATAGCCTCGATTATTATTATTAAAAATTTTCGTTAGGCTTAAAATCAACGAAAATTCAACACAAAGCGACATGCAACGGAGAAAAATTTGAACATCGGACAGGTTAATATATTTTTTGTACATAATCGGTTATCCGAACAAATGACTAATCTGAACAACCCCAGTCCCCAATTGATTCAGATTAACGACTCTCTGCTGTAGCTCATAAGTTCCACAGTTTTGTCTGAAAACTTATTTGAACTTTTATACTTTTTCAAAGTTTTGTTATTCAGATTACTTACTTCTCAGCAGTTAAATGCACTATTGAAAAAATAATTCAAAATTAAGAAGCATTGAAAATAGAGATGAACATGTTTTTTTTTTTTTTAAATTCAACAGTTTTATAGGAATTATATATCTAAATTTATACTTGTATATTTGAGTAAAATGTTTTTATGAACATGTTATTACTTTTAAAAGCCATATAAACTTTGTCATGTGATGATTAGATATATCGTCTTTTAATATCTTAGGTTATATATTATTGATAATTGTTTTTTAAAGAATTGAATAAAGTGGAATACTATAATAATAAATCCTATTTTTATTTTTCTTCTCTTAGTTTGCAAAACAGATGGTATTAGATCTTATAACTGAAAAGGAATTAGAGGTATGGCCTAATTATGATTTTTGAAATATTCATTTTTAATAGTATAAACTTTTACTAAATGTATTAAGTCATCTCAGGGTGCAGGTAGAGGGAGAGGAAGAGGACGTGGTTTCCAAGCTCAAGACAATAGGCAGGACTACGGGGGTTCGGCAGGACCAGGAGCTGGTCGTGGTAGAGGAGCTGGGGGTACTGGTACTGGAGAGGCTAGTGGTCAAGAGGTTCAATACAGTGTTCCAGCTAATAAATGTGGGCTTGTTATTGGGAAAGGTAGCTAATTTAGTTTTATGAATTATTATAAAAAATAGTGTTTTAATATGAAGTTAAGATTATTACCATAGTTTAAGAATAGTAACACTAAGAATTTTGAAAATAGATATATTTAATAAATAAATTAATATTTTGATATTTTTATAACGTTAAGATAATTTTTACTTTCATTGTCATCTTTTTACCTCTTCAAATGATTATTATGCAGCTTCATATAGTGCCAAAGAATTTTTTGATAAGAATTTTCTATTACAACAGAAGAATTATGGATTCTGATGTTTTCTATTGCTCAGAAATATCATAAAATGATTTAGAATGTATACTGTACAGTTCAACAGTTTTTGTGCTTTCCTTGTTTTTAAAACAAAATAAAGAATTAGTCAGTTTTAATTTTTAATATTTTCCTATGTATTGGGTCCATACAGACCTGGATAGTTAAGGAAAAAGTTTTTTAGCAGAAAAGGTCAGGTAATCCACAAATACTGTGGAATTTGTCTGTTGTTCTTGCTCCTTTTTGATCCGAACACATCTTTAAATTTGGTTTGGTATAGGGAGGTATATGTAAACTAAAGTGACCAAAAGAATGGCAAGATTTGTTCTGCTTATATCGCGTAAACTATAAATGATAATCTAACAATTTAAATTTTAACACTTGGATCGAAGGTTTACATCTGCATTTGAAATGGTGGGTAATGTAGGTGTGGAGCTCTGTGGGGAGGGGCAGCAGTTGTGTGTGAACGTTGAAAATGGTTAGTATAGTGTTTGGGTATAGTGTTATAGTGGTAATGTGGTATAGTGTTTGGGCAGTGAAACTTGGGATTGCAAAGAGATATGACATTGAAATTGGTGTTGATTTGTTCAGAATGACAGGATCTACAATATTATTTAGCAATAATAATCAATAAAATAGAATTTGTAAAGTTAAGCCAATAAAAGTGTGAGCTGAAGGAAATATTCATAATGTCGAAGAAATTGCAAAGGAAATATGAACCAGAAATGTATATCATTGGAAAGAAGAAATAAAAGGAATCAGAATAGCCCAAAATGATTAATGCCGAATGATGCAGATTGTAGAGAGAGCATAAGAAAACCTAGTGCGTCAACTCTGACACAAATACTTCGAGTGTGTCACTGCCTGAACTGATGGATATTGACTTGGAATGTGTTAACCATGAAGACTTTATTAATTTACATTTTATCCTTTCTCTAATAACACGAACACATTCACACCTTAAACAACTGTGATTGTGTTCCGTACACAATTTTTTTACCTGTGTGACATTTGATTAACTCATTGTAATCAGTTGATGCTGTGGGGGGAAGCAAAGAACTCTCAGTTGGCTCTTAACGATATTTTGTATGGGACATTTTGGACTGCCTGGGGGACCTCATTCAATTTATGTATTTTTATTCATTGCTGCTGGCCACATAGAGTACATGGATATCATCAATCTATCAAAATTGACAGGATTTTTATTTGTTATGTGTCTTTTCTCTAACTGTAAATTCCCATCTTAAGATGGCCTGTGGGATTTCGGAAGTATACCAAAATTTTATGGAGTTGAAGTTGGGTTTTCAAAAACACCATCAACAACAACCCACTTATCTTCCAAAAACTCCACCACTCCTAAGTTTCAGGGTGAGATGGGAAGAAATGTAATGACCTACAATGGGTCCATGCTGGACAAAAAATATCATGTGATAAGCAATTTCTCCCTCTCACAGTGTGTGCAATTTCTTTTGTTTAAATTATTTTGAATTTACAGTCTCCTCGCTTTTAAGAAAATGTGATTTTATGGTGCAAGTTTTTTTTCTTATTTAAATGAAATTTATGAATTAATTTAAATTATGACATTTTTACATGATTTAGTTTATTATGTAATCGATTTTACAGGAAGTTTTTCGTTTTTTGTAAGTGAATAAAAAATTTATGTAATTGTGTACAAAATGGGCTTAAATAGACTTGGCTGAATATTACATAATGGAAAGGGCAGATGCAGAGACATTAATAAGTCAGGGAATAATGTCATAATTTGTCAGGGAATCAGATGGAATTACCTGTATGGAACCTGTATATGTTTTAAAAGATTGGAAAAAATGAAATAATGAATTATTCTAATTATTGAAGGTTTGATTGATGATATTGAAAACTTTAGAAAAGTGTTTACTGATTTTGGCACATCTGATATTAGAAGAAAGCATATATTTCTAGAATGTGAAGTTCATCTTGTTTGTAGAGAGCATAATTAGCGTTTATTGGAATTCTGAAATCTTAATTGAGGCGTTCCTTGCACATGCTTTCGTATTCATCGGGTTTTTCTTCTTTTAAAAGATTAAAAACTGATATTTGTCTAATGCTTAGTATTTCGGACGAATTAAAAGATAAAAATCCAATAATTGTTAAATTTGCGCGTTCATTATAATAATATATCTTGCAAGAAGTTAAATATACTGTTTTCGATGTATGCGATGTGACAGATGGAGCAAATACAGAACTTGCAAGGAAAACAGTGACATGTCTTACTGTTAATGATTTTTGTGCTTGCATGCATGTTTTTCTATTAAAAATGTTTTTAAATTTTTGTGAAAAATTATACATACCTTGTATTTTATATTTGTAATAATTTGAATTGTCCAATGAAATTTCAGCAATTAAAAATTTTAGATGTCAACTGCAAATTAATGTGTATTTAGACATTTAGTTACCAAAAATTACACATTACAAATATATTAAATACTGAACGTAAGTTAAATTATAATATAATTTAACTTTACTATATTTATAGAAATTTAAATGTTTTTATTGAATTTTAACTTTTTTCATCCGAAATGTTTGATTTCTGTTGAAACGTGTAAAGAAAAATGGTATTAATAATCTGATAAGATTAGAGTGAAATTTATGATAAGTTGACATATTAAATTGTATTTAATCTATAATTATGATTATGGTTCATCTAAAGAAAAATATATTTTTTAAAAATTGAAAAAATTGTTTTAGAATAGTAATCTTTGTATTACTGTTGATAATTTTTAAAAAAAGTAATTAAGGGAGTGAATTTTTAATAATAATAATGTAAAAAAAAAATACTGTAATTTTGTATGACAGTTTATACTTGAAAGAAAATTACTAGAATAGAAATTAAACCTTTGCATGACTCATCAGACACTCGGTCTCTGGAGCATTTGTTGAAAACATGTGATATGCAGTTTAGAACATTTTATCTCAAGCATTAAAATGACATTTTTCTGTTAAATTCATTGTGGAAGTAATTTTAAAATAGGCAAAGATAAATAAATGGAATATTGAGAGGTAATGAGGTTAGCTATTTATCCTTTAAGTCAAGAATAGTATCTGTCATAAGCTCATAAGCTTGATAGAATGAAATTGAGTTAAGGATGGAATATATAAAATAGGTATTTATCTATTGCCTATGTCTAATATATTCCATTTTACATTTATACGAGATGAGACAATCGAGCACTTGCATTAGAAACAAAATGCGATCATTATACAATTCTGTTGGTTCTTGACCAATGGAAGAATGCCAAATTCAGTTCGAGTTTGAACTTTTCATCAGATTGTTTCAAGGTTCAGCGGCAAGCTAGTGATACTTAGCAGAAGGCGTCTCTGTGGATACCACGAATGCATCAAGAAAAAAAAATCGTCTTGAGCAGATGCTAGTAGAATAGAATGTTATGGGCTGTGTAAAGAATTCTCTGGTTGTTTTAGATTTAATAATAACAATGAACAACTTTTAATGATAACAAAAAAGAAGAAAGATTACAAAACTACATCTTGCTAAGACTGCTGATAACAACAGACTATACACGTGACAAACAATCTCTTGAGCTAAAGCTACAAAAAAAAAAACAAAAAAGCTAAGAGGTGTTAGCTCAGAAGAGTCAACAAAGTTTAAAATATTAGATATAAAACCTAAATTCAATTGCAAAGGATGTTGACTTTCAATACTATGAACGAGTCTGTCAGACAAAGGAAAGCACTTTTGATGAGTTTGTAATTGCATTATAAAATCTCTATATAACCTGTTTTATTGTGTAACTCGACTTTTAAATACAGATAACCATACAAAATTACGGTATATTTAATTAGGGTCTAAATTGTGTGTACAAAAGAAAGTAGAATCGTTTGGTAATAATTTATACACTGCAACAGTAATGTTTTGAAATTTAAATTTGTAATAATTTCGAACTGTCATAAAATTA
Organism: Centruroides vittatus; assembly: GCF_030686945.1. Classification (NCBI taxonomy): domain Eukaryota; kingdom Metazoa; phylum Arthropoda; class Arachnida; order Scorpiones; family Buthidae; genus Centruroides; species Centruroides vittatus. The sequence continues at coordinate 926,971 of NW_027122680.1, forward strand.
TGCTCTTAGAGCATTTTAAAAAAATATAAATGTTTATATTTTTAAATGCTCTTATTTTTGTTGTGTAATATTTTACTCCCTTGATGATTTTGTTTATTTTCAGTAATGAATAGAGAATATCAAATGGATGAAAATTACCTAAATAGTAATTGTTTATTAAAATTTAATATTACTGTTTACATAATTAAACAATTTATTCAATTTTGAAAAAAAAAATTAGTTTCAAATTGTGTAATGTATAAAAATTATTGAAATTTGTAAATATTTTCGTCACGTAAAGTTTATAAAAATACTTTTGTTTAGGAGGAGAAACTATTAGGAGTATAAACCAACAAACAGGTGCACATGTAGAATTATCGAGGGCACCACCTCCAACCCCTCATGAAAAAATATTCATAATTAGAGGTAATCCGCAACAAATTGAGCATGCTCAACAGTTAATAAGTGAAAGGATTGGTGCAGTTGGTGTAAGTATTTGCATTTATATTTAGTCTAAGTTTTTTGTAGTAGTAATTTAATATTTAGTTAAATTTATAATGAAATTTTAAATTTATCGGAACATCCTTTAAGTGTGTTATCTCTGATTCTTTTTGGTGCTTCATACATACGTCGCAGTGTTTAAAAATGAGGAGAACATTTATTAATGGGAAAAATTTAATTAGGGATGCAATCATCCCTCGGAATTGTGATTTTATGGTTTCGTACTTAAATGGTTTTATTTAAAATCAATTAACTAACATAAAAATGTTTTTCAATGAGTAATCAGAATTATTCTTTAGCCGACATTACAAATATTTTGGAGTGAGAATTATAAATTTTTTAAAATTCCATAAAAATTCCATTGACTGAATTTTAAAAAAAGGTTATCATCAGTTAAATGCTGATACAAAGTCTCTTCTTATCCTGATTTTTAACAGTCAAAATTTCATACAAAGGACAATAATACACCTTACTTGTTAGTAAACTATTCTTATATTCAAGTAAGATTGTATATCCTAAAAATTTGCACAAATTTTAGTTGTTTGAAAAAAATTTATTTATTGGATTGTAAATGTATATGTATAACAAACAGTCTTATAGTAGAGCCATAAGACTGTTTGTTCCTTCATCCTTTGAAAAAGATATAGGATTAAGAAGCCCTGTGTTCTCTTTGTTAAATTTCTTGTAAAAATTTTAAAAAATTTTCTTGTATATTTTAAATGTATTAATGTTAATACATTACTAATGTTTAATAAAAATTCTCTATACAATTTATATCACTAATGTTTCATGAATTTCGTTGGGCCAAGTTTAAGTGGGACACCCTATGCAAAGAACCATGATAAGAAGAAATGGCATTCTATAAAATTTTTATATTCATTTTTTACTTTCTGGATTTGTTTCAAGCCTTATAGAATTTATACATTAATTATTATAACAAAAATACAGTAGAACTTTGATTATGCAAATTGATTTATTCTGCGGGTAATTTGCAAAATTGATAATTGAGATAAATGGATTAACATGTAAAGAATGAAATCGCAGAGTAACAGCGTAGTATTATATATACATGTACTGTACGTATTTATTCATCAACGTGTGATTAGATAATTTGGATCTGTCACAGCAAATATGCATCATCTATCACGCAGTTGCATGGCATAAGAGGAATTGCAGTGTGATATCCATGAGAAAAAGAAAGGAGGGCAAGTGGTGGTTTGGATAATTGGACATTTGGCTAATCAGAGTTCGGCCGCGACTCCACTAGCCGTAAAACCCCTTGCCGTAAAAGCTTTTAATCACGTGACCTATTTGCGTTTGCGCTCGGATTGCGGTGGAGGTCCGGCTAGCGAAGCTTTTTACGGCGACAGTACTATTACGGTGTATACGTGATATATCGATATAAAGACAATACTGTAATTATATTCTACGAGTTTTCTCTATACTATAATTACAAATATAGTAAAAGTAATATCTTTACTTTCATATATTGACTTTTATAATTATATTATTAAGATAATATACAGCATTTATAAACTTAGCTTTTTTATTATATACTCCTCTAAATTGAAGGATTTTCCTTTGGCCGTTCATATCGCGCGTGTTTTAGGCATCCATTATTATAATCGGGATACCCCTTGTCGTAGATACATGAATACTTTCGGATGTTTTTGATAAATCTTTCCAGATCTTCTAGAGTAACCACGACAGAACGTACACAAAAGCTCGTTTTCCGCCATTTTTGCACCGTGTCACGATGACCTAGATTTTACTGACTTCTGATTGGTGGATGGTACCGGTTTACGGTCGTATTCACTTCGAAATTTGAACACTGCTCAACTCGCTTTTACGTTGGTTTTACGACCTGCTCGGGCGTAAAATATCATGGTCACGTGATTAAAAGCTTTTACGGCAAGGGATTTTACGGCCCTTTCACGGCTAGTGGAGTCGCGGCCTTCTTCTGTATTTTATAATAGCTGTTTAATATGAAGTATTATTTAAATCTCTATGAATATTTGCTTTAATTATATTTTTACATTTGGAATATGAAATGCTTTTAATAATAATGAATATCTACTTCTAAATTACTCCATATTTTTAAAATCTTACAAGAATTCTAATTTCTCTTTAGCCTCCTGCCCAGAATGGACCTCCACCTTATCCAACACAGTATCCACAGCCATAGTAAGTTATCGGATTTTTTAATTTGGGAATTTTTTTTATATAAAGAAAAATTGCGCCCGTAAGTCTAAAGTAAACTTTTAATTTCAAGAACTTATAATTTCTTAAAGAACTCCTAATTTTTAGATTAGAATTATCTTAATTGTTTTAGTTATATAATAATGCAGAGTGTTGTTTGTTTCTATAATTACTGTAGTCAGATCAATTTATTAAAAGCAATTTTTACTTTTATAGTGGATATAATCAACAACCACCACCACCTGCACAACCTTATGCCCCTCAAGGATGGGGTAATGCATACCAGCATTGGCAGAATCAAACAGCTGCACCTAATGATCCAAGTATGTATAGAATGTTTACTAAATTTTATATACTGTTAAAAAAGTACAGGACAAAAAGAATGAACTATTACAAGAAGGCCATTATTTTTTTTTACAGAAAAAATTTCTGTAATCTGATATTAAATGTTAACTATGTAGCAAAAATCACGAATTAGTGTTAAAGAAGAGAGAATTTATTCATTTTGTTTACCTTTAATTATTTCTTATATTTTTTTTTCTTCAATGTATTTTTAAGAAAAAAGAAATTAGGCACATTTAAACATCTTTCACTGATATGTTAAACACATTTCTTATTTTCATGCACAAGGGAGATTTCAAAAAATAGAAGCTAAATGGCTAAATTATCACAAAATTTTCATTTCTCTTTGGAGGAAAGATAAACATTATCTTGATATTAATCTGTCATTGATTTTAAACAATGTTGTTATATATATACAATATACAAGTATAACGGTATGAATAATAATAATAGGCTTTTGTTTCATATGGTGGAGATTTACTGTATAGATATCCCAAATTGTTGCAGGATTTCAAGTTTACTATGGCTTATTATTATTAATTAGAGCCTAAGAGATGAGTCAGAAATATGTCCAAGTATACAATCTACAGTAACTTAAGATTGAAATAATTTTTGAATTTGAAATATTTAAAGTTTTACTTAAGTTGATGAATTTTAAGTATTGTTTTTGTTGTTATTTATTTGAAGAAGAATGCTCTAAAAAGCATAGAAAACAAAAAAGTAAATTTTGGAAACTTGTATAACATCTATTTAATTTATTTTAAGTTGTTTAATAAGTCATATTGTAAATGGTTAATAAGTCATATTGTAAATCTGTCAGTTTCTGACAGATCATTTAAGCATTGAGATGAAATTTCAGAAAATTTTGTATTGGTTGTTCTTTTAGAAGTGAGTTGAGATTTAGGTTTTTGAAAGTAAAAAAAAAAAAATTAACCTCTTCTTCGTCTTACTTTATCTTACAAATTCTATAGAGATAAGTTTATGAAAGTTTTCAATAGTTAACATATAGATTGCTTTTTAGATTTAGATGGTGATTATAATCTTAATATGATTGTGTTTGAAGTTTATTTCATTTTCTAATGATTGAGTTTCAAATTTTGTATTCTAGTGATGGTATTAAAGAGGACTGTTCTTTCAGAACTCAATGGATTATTATATTATTGATTAATTGATTATTATATTAAATGATTTCAAATATAACAAATGAACACTGTTTGAAAATTAAAGTATCTATCTATTCATTCAAGTAATCATTATTTTGCATTTAAAATAAAGTTTATTATGATTTGATAATGTTAGCAATGAATTACTTAGTAAGAATTTTCTGATTTTGAAATGTTGATCCTTATAGCATTTATTTAACATCCAGTAATGAGTTTGAGATTATACAAATGATGTAACTTGGTGAAACTAACATTGGTTTTTTGATGTAATAAAAGCATGGAGACTTATTCTTTTGTGAATTTTCTGCTTTAGTTGATTTCATAAGTGGCAAGATAATGAAATATTGCAAAAGAATGAGCAAAATTTTAAGCAGCACAAACAATTATTCAAAGAAAACAAGAACGCATACTTACAGAAGTTTTTAGTAGTAGTATTCATTCATTTCTGAAATATCTGAGTTAAAAAAAAAAGAACTTATATAAACTTCAATCAAAGATGATAATGCAAAAGTAACATAAAATCATGATTGGTTTTTTTTAATTAGTGAAAATATCTTTTTATAATGAATAAAGTAACATTTACATTAATACAAATCTATAATAGTGTAGTTTCTATTTACAGTTTTATAGATGAAGTTATATTAAAGCACAGTGTTTAAGCTGGGAAAAGTTTTTCTGTAGCATCTTAGCTAATTTTACTAAAAAAAAAATTGTAGCAAAATTTTACGAACTAGTTAACATTTCTCAACCATGATGTTGCCCAGAACTATACACAACACATCATTGTCTAAACATTTGTTTATTCTCATAGATACTGTGCATTATTACAGTGTACTGTGCTACCGATATAACCATAAATTTATTTCTACAGCCCACAAGTATCATGCATTATTGAACAATTCTTCTTGGTTTTGATTAACACCAGGCAATGAATGCTGAATGAAAATCAAATTCCTATCTTGGACTATTTATGGAGATATTTAACAAGTTTCTGACATTTGTTACACGAAGACAGTTTCCAATTGGAGTTTTTGTTAATGTCATCTCACTGAAACTTTTTTACACTCAACAGTGTGCACTGGGTTTGAAAAAACAAATTCAATAACTGTTCATATGTGAGGGTAATCTGAGAAGTCATTTACAACTGTCATTTTATAAATTTTAGCCAACGACAGCCTTACGTCTGACGGCAGAAAATCTTTTAAACAAGTCCCACTCCATTAGAAATTGTTTTTAAAATTACAATATTAACTATTAAGTATTTGTTTGTTGGAAATTTCTGTGTCTACAAAGCAGAGAATACGTGACACCCCATACATGAGGTGATGTCTGTCAAGGTGGATGTTTGAGTAGTGATGAGAGATTGCTCTTAGTCAGTACTAACTGTTCCATTTTAGGAGAGATAGGATGACGTTACAGTTGCCCAATATTGGGTTGGTTTGGCTGGCAATTTTAAATCAATGCCAGCAGTCAACAAAAATATATACGTTTATAAACAAAACAAGTAAAATGGCAAAGCTATTCTTGGGTCGAGACTATGTCTCGGAGAGCGTGAGCAACGCATGTGCAAATCTCGCACTTGTGCTTGTTTGTAGAAACAGTCTCAGCATGCTGTATTTTATTTTGACCCAATTCTTGGTCCCCTGACTACCTACAAGTGTGGTTTATTTTGTGTGTGCATGATTTGGGCACCAAATACTCTGTGCCAAATTGCAATTTGGATATGTACACTTTCATACCTCTAAGTGTGCAGCCATTGACAGCAGCATGATTTTAGAGATGAGACATAGTCTTGTCAATTATATTTTAATTGTAAAAATATATACTAAATATTAAAAATAATTTTATGTTTGTTTATAATAATAAAATGCATGAACCACACGTTTAATACTTTTTTGGCAACACTTTGTTTTTTTAAAACAAGCATTTTGGACCCTTTTCACATTCAGGTTTAACAAGAAGAATCACACTGTTTAAGAAGACAGTTCAAATCTTTTTGTGAAACCTGATGCAGACCTGTGAAAAGGGTTGAAAAACATTCTTTTATAGAAATTAAAGTGTTGCTGAAAAAAGTATTTAAGGTGTTCAACTAAATTAGTTTCAGCCTATACAGAAGTGTTTTTTAATGATAAAATGACCTTCCCATTATAACTAACTATTAAAGTTTTTGTTATGATTCAAAAATGATGCTGTAATGTGTTAAATTTTCGAATGCTTTTTACATGATTCTAAGTAAAAATAATTGTTTGTGCTAAATTTACTGCCATTTTGGGTTTTAAAAATCGATTTTTCAAAATGAATCAGTTTAGGCATTCGTTTGATTCTTCTTTTCCTCAAATAAGTACAAGAAATTGTACATTTAGAGAAACCTTGCTTAGGCGAATGAATTCAAAACTTGGTTAATTCATGATGATGATGATATTTGTTTGGCTTGTTGCATGATTTTCCGTACCTTATTTAATGTTAAATATGATCGAATTACAGCATTTAAGAAGTATGCTGATTTTGAGAAGCATTAAAAAGAAATGCATCATCTCATTATCTTCCCCCTACCCCAGTTGTCACGTCAGCCGACGAAACAGTTTTTAAAGATGATACAATGGGATTTTTTTTTGAGTAAAAGGGAATTAGCTGTAATTTGTTTGGAAGTAGTGTTGCAATATTAAGTTTATCTGTAATAAGATTACAGATTTATTTTCTATTACAAAATAAAATCGTGCTTATCTACGTATAAATGGAGAATTATTGGGATTCAAAAGATCAATTCTGGATTTCCCAATTACTTTCTATTCTTAAGCTTGATGTTTATTTATTAATGTATGTATCATGCTTGTAATGTAAATCATTAATTTTTTTTAAAATTAAAGTAAATTTAAACAAGTATTCAAAAGAATTGGAATAGGGAGAAATTTTTGTATTGTCCCATCACTAGTTAATTAAAGCATTTTAAAAACGTTAGTTTTTAAGATGCTTTAACTAGTGATATGCTTTAAAATATGCTTTAACCACTTGAAAAACTAGTTTTTTAGTGAAATCTGCTAAGAAAGTTATTTCTAAATTCTTCTGGCATTTTAGTGAAAAACTAGTGACAGCTTAAACCCTGAAAGCATAATTGATGCATAAAAATGAATTAAAAATAGTTTTAACTGTTAAAAGGAAAGTATCTATTTGTCTGGTTAAACAGTATATAACTTTGGATAATCAAGATTTCACTAAGTTAGAGATTAATTCATTATATTTACAATATATACAGTTCCGTTTAATAGCATACTGTGATATTTACATTGATCAAATAAATGCATGAAATAATTATGTTTATGCTGCAAGTTTTCATTTTGTAATTCATGTTGAATCTTGGGTATTTCAGTAGTGGATGATCTTGTGCTATATTATGATTTTCTTTTGAATCCTTATTATCTGGGAACCTAAAACTTGTTGGCACTTCTGATGGTTTCAGTAAAATTCTGATATGTAAAACTAGGGCCATTGACTGTTTGTATGGGTAGAGAGAATCTCTTTTCTCATTTAGCAGGTCTGACTTTTTTTCTTCTTTTTGAACAAATGAAATATGTAGAATTTTTTTTATTAATAAAATATGCTTTTAAACAGTTTTTTATTAGTACTAATAATAATAATAATTAGTAGGAGGGTATTAATAACTATAAGTCCCCAACAGGACCATGCCATGCTATGATAGAGAGGCAGCTGCATCAGGTGACATAAGCAGCATTTAAGGGGCAGCATTTCGAAGACTTGCATCCTGTTTGCATCATGCCGAGAAAATCTACCGCACGGCCCCGGTCCCAAAGTTTTCTCCGGGCCCAAGGAAAATCCTCAGCCCTTTTCTTCTCAATGGCCCTTCTCAGAACATGTTTCTTCCAAATGAGATGAATAAATACATATTTAGCTTAAGCTTAGTTTTTCCATTTAATTTTTACTAGGCATTCACTAAGGCAGCATTTTGTTCAGAGATAAATGGAAAGTTTTTCCATTTTCTCTAAGCAGCATTTTCATGCTGTGATTAATACAAATTATGTGCTCAACAAGAATTTTGCATTATTACAGTGTCAATCTCTGTCACTTTTCATTCCTCCCTCTCTTAGAACATAGCTGTTCTCAGTCATGTGACTTTGATGTCATGTGAACATACTGCATTAAGATTGTATAATAGACAAAATAGAAATGATATTGTGATCTAATAAAACTTTCATATGGTAATAAAATAACTAGAAGTTTTTAGTTATATTCATATCAAAAATGTTAGTATTTAACTAAAAACGTACTAAAATTATGTTTTCAAAACTTTAGTACTTTCATTCTTTTATTCCTGTATTGTATCAGTTATGAAAGTTTTGATTCATTTATCTCGTGATTAAAAATAAATATTTTAAAATTTTATTCCTTTTGTTAATAATTTTCGAGTACGATTTTTGTAGCGAATTGTATTTTTTGCCGTTATTACATCGAGTTCTGTCCCTCGGCTTTGACTACCCGAACTAACATTGCATGTCTTGTTTTTGTTTTTTAGCTAACACTGGCTTTATCTAGTTTTTTAATTTGTGGGTAATATAGTTACAATTTTTGTTTTGAAATTGCGGTACCGAAAAACAGCTGCGGGTATTAGAAATTTATATTTAATAAATATTTTTCGAAAGTACAACTTTATTTCCATTTACAGCAGTTCCTAACAATTTTCGAAAAAATGTTTCAAAAAAAAAAAATCCACCAGCTGGCTTACTGTGGTACACAACCTGTTAATATTGTACTATGCTTTACATTTAATAGCTAACAGGATTGAAGAAATTATATAAAGCAGCTAAATGTTTATATAAATTTTGAATATTAGCAAAAAAAAAAAAAGAGCAATTAAGTTACTGTACATTTTTAAAAAGAATAAAAGTTTTACCTTATTTAATAACTAAATTAATTTTTTATTTCTTAAATTTCATAAAAAATTTAGTGAAATCGGTAAGTTCAACAAAATGAACTTATAATAGAGAAATTAGAAATAGATTTTTAATTAAAAATTTAAATTTTTATTATAAAATAATTTCACACCCACGTTAGTGTCTAAAGCTATTACATTTAAAAATTATAACTGGTTAAAGTTGTTATTTGCAAATATTGTTTTTTACTATATAAAATGCTATAATTTATCAACACACATTTTATATTTAATATTTTTTTTCTTTTCAAATTCTAATTGAGATTTGATAATTTAGAACTAAATGGGATATAGGGATAAATAGTTAGTTGTTTCCGATCATTAAATGGATGCATATTAACCTTAAATGTTCTTTATTGTATAATCTATATCTAATGTAGTTTTTATTTAATCTTAGTTGAAGTAACAAGAGAATTTTAAAAGATTGATTAGAGTCAAAAACAGTCTGAATTTAATAATATAGTCTATAACATAGTATTTTGAATTATTTATTTGCTAAACTTATTTTTCCCTTTTTGTAGAAATGGAAAAACCTTCGATTTAAATAAATTCTTCATACTTTAAAAATATTGTGTAATACAGATTATGCTAAATCCACTGCTTGAGAAATTTTTAATTCAATAAAGTTTTTCAGTTTATTTTTGTGTGAAATTCTTGCATCATTTAGAAAAAACTTCTTCCTAACAAGGCTGGTTTCTTTCAAAGTTCAGATAAATCTATGTAGTTGCTTGATAATAGGTGGAATTGGCAGCATGACCATAAAATTTTGTTTAATAGAGACAAGCTATTAGGCTAAAATAGGCACTACTGTGCACATTATAACGAATGACGTGCGATTTTAATACTTTTGAATTGAATTCCTATATTGTTAAAACAATAATGTTACAATTTGTGCAAATGAAATTTGATTGTGTAATTAGAATGTATAAAATTTAATCAGTCAAAAAGTTTATAAACATTTTTAATGGTCTCTCTCTCTTGTTTTATAGCAAAAGCAGCAGCTGATGCTAATGCTGCTGCTTGGGCAGCATATTATGCACAGTATTATGGTCAGGCACAGCCACCCCAACAACAACCACCTCAACAGCAACCTCCTCCACCACAACAGCCTGTTCAACCTCCAAATCAAACAGGTAGGAAGATATGGATAATTAGCAGATTCTAATAATGCACATTTTAAATTGAGATCCAAACCACGTATTTGATCTTTTCTTCCAAATTATAGAATTGAATTTATAATCATTTAGCTTAAATTCCTTAATTGATAGATTTTTAATTTTTAAAGATAAGTTTGTAAATCTTATTGTATCTCTATTATTAATAATAGAGATATTTCTTATGCTATTTAAATTGCTGTTTAACTGGATTTTCAATTTTTCTTGTGAATGAATGTAAATGTTGTTTGTTTTAAAATGTTTAATGAAATATTTTCTTCCTTTACTTTTGGTAGGGAAATGTTCTGTTTAAACTTTTGAAATTTTAGATGGTTTATGAAATGTCTAAAGTTGTATTGCTCTGTTTTGATATAAAACTAATTATAAATCAGACATTAATCTAATTTAATATAAATCTTAAATCATCAGACATTGAAATAAGGTTTGAAAAACATTTTTCGTTGCAGAATTTGTAACATTTGATCACGTTACAATTTGTCATGCAGATTTTTCATACTTCTCACGTAATGTTGACACATCAGTAACATGAATTTTGAAGTAAACATTTCTTTTTAACTTTTTTATAAATCTTAATTTTATTAACGTTATTTAATCAATATGTCACGAATGGTGTAAATATCACTTTGTGAAATACATTCATTACAGTTGTGTTATTTCTTTAGTAGAGCATTTGTTCTTTACCTAGAATATATTTTTCTGATTTCATGTTCAATAAAGAACAGTATTAAAGGAGGAGTTGCCGGTTGATTTTTATTCAGCATTTATACACTTTGCCGAGTGGAAATCGGAGAGGAAGGAATGGATCAATTGATGTTAGGAGAATATATAAAATGTGAATCCCCTACAATGTCATCTGCATTTTTATTTGTAATTTTAATCATTTGAATTATCCTGTTACAACATTGTTTTATTTTATCCCCCAAAAAAAGAACTCATCTGTTTGTTCAGAATTTTAAGAAAATAATGAGAAATTTGAAAAATATAAAACAAACATTCAAAGTATGAAGTGTGCCCTTCAGTTATTGTTATTTTAATGATTATAATTAGTTTTGAAAAGAGAGAGCAGAAAATGCTGGATTTTGCAAAATGTCAGGTAGATCTTGTGAACTAACTGTTGTGTTTTTGATTATTTCAATAGGTTGTTTACAATTATAAAAAATTCTTTATAAGAGATAATTTGTTTTTTGTAATTACATGTTTACAAAACTAATACTAATTTCATCATTAGTTATTGTTTTTTGTTTAAATGAATTGTGAAATGTGTGTGACGCTCCAGATATGTCATTATATGTTGCTTATTATTTTAAGTTTTGATTCCACGAAGGTAATTTATGATCTATGTTGTACTTATATTTAGATTTCAGTGTTTATTTTAATTGAAAATGTTTCATTTAGTTTTGGATTTTTGTAATTATTTTATTATCTAAACACTTACTTTTTTTTTTATGTTTTAAATAAGTCATTTATTATTAGATTTACCAAAATTTAAATTTTCAATATAAATCAGATGAAGGGACAGGAATTTTGGTATAAACTTGTTAATAACAATAGTTCATTATTTGAAATTATTAGGGAGCGAAAAATGAAAGTATAGTAGTAAAATTAATTTTTTCAAAATAAATTTAATAGAAATTAAAGTGGTTCTGGGTTTTCCAATTAATAACTGTTTAACGTGTAAAAAAAAAATGTTTTTTATGTTGTAATCCAGAAATGGTTGCTTTGTTTTTTGATTCTGAAAAGTATAAAGTATCTTTCAATATTTTAAAGTATTAAGAAATGAAAAGGTTTTTATATTGAAAAAATTTGTTGATTATGTAATATTTGTATTCGTTTGTTTAGCTGCACCTGCTGCTACTGTTGTAACCACAGCTACAACTGTTACTGCACCACAGCCAGACTATAGTGCTGCATGGGCAGAGTATTATCGATCTTTAGGAATGTTTAGAGAAGCAGAAATGATTGAACAGCAAGCTAGAGCTAACCAACAAGCAGCACAACATGTAAGTATTTTACAATCTAAGCAAAAAATATTTAAACATTTTTATCTAAGTGAAATTATATCTTTTTTAGCCTCAACAATATCAACCTCCACAACAGTACCAACCTCCTCAACAAGGTGCCTCACCAGTACCACCAACTACTCAACAACCAGCAGTACTTCCTGTACAAGGACAACCACCTCAACAACCTCAAGTAGTTCCAGCACCACAACCAACACCAGCTCCTGCTCCGCCTGCTCCTGCAGCACCTGCACCCACTCCTGCTCCAGCACCCGCTCCTCCCGCTCCTGCTCCGGCACCTGCGCCAACACCAGCACCAGCACAGAACCAACAGTTTCCTCCCGGAGCAGCTCCGCCTGCGCCAGCGCAATGGCCTCACGGATCTTATTCTCCACAACAACAGAATCCATACGGTCAGCAGCAAAATCCCTACCCTGGATATGGTTATGCTGCTTACGGAGCACAACAGTACCCTGGAACTTCTCAGTAAAGGTAACTAATATAAAATAAAATTATTGTATAATTTACATAAATTTATTAATAAAACCAAATTTAGTTATTTTACTTTAAAATATTCTTTAATAAAAGTAAAAGTTTAATTTTACATAATTCAGTAATAATTTAATATAAAGTAGTGCCTAAATGCCACAAAAAACTGGGTGAAGATTCAGGGGATTAAATTGGATCATCTGTAGTTTTTGAAAGACAAAAATTCTCCTATGATTCACGTTCAGGTTTCAGTAAATTATTATATGTTGGTAATAGTGCAGTAATATATATATTCAGGGTTCCTACGGACTTGGAAAGTCGTTTTTATTAGTGTTCAGAAAAGGTTTGAATTTTCCACCTTGGCTGCCTTTTTGATTTTTTTTGCTCTTAAAAATGGTTGAAAACAGGTGCAGAATATTTTCAGGCTCCAAATTTTCTTCCAAGCATACATAAAATTTTCTCAAAAATTTCCAAAGTACAAAAAATGATGGAGTAATTTCAATTTAAGCAGTATTTAACTTTTTCATTTTAATAATTTTGATTGCATAACAAAACGGTTTCTAATTTTTTTTCCAGTTTATTAATATTTTATAAAGTTCAGGAAAATTGTTAAGGGATAAATGTAATAAATATATATTTTTGCACATGGATTGCACAAGATTTGTTAATGAATAAGAAATAAACAATTGCTTTTTTCATTTTTCAAATCCATCTAGATCTAGTTGTGGATTAATAACAGAATAACCTACTTTAATTTAATAAAAAATTTTATTTTTAATTTAATAATTTGGCAATTATATATTTTTATAAGTATTAATTAGAAAAAAATATCTAATTAATAAGTTGGAGAAGCAATAGCATGTGTGTGCAGTAATTCAAATGTTTCATTTTGTGTGCCTTGCCGTAAGGGATACGACGTTAAGGAAATTTGTACAAAGTCGGTTGGGAGAAGGCACGGAATTTAAAAGAAAATTTCGAGTAGGAACCCTGTATGTTGTTTCAAAAATAATAACCACAGATATTTAGAATACAATTTTTAATCTTCATATAAGAGATACCGAATATTGCTTCATTAATACAATGACATTTAATTGAATATCATATTGTTTTAGCATTGAAGTAAACATTCTTTTATTCTATTTCATATATCTGACTTTTTATAATCACTACAATTAATAATTAATCAATAAAATTTTAACTAATAATTCATGATTTTTAGAAATCCTGTAGTTATGGTTGTATTTTCATCACTACAAAAGTAATAATTTAAATTACAATAATACATCTCAGTACAGTTTTTATGGTTAATTATTTTTGAAACACTATATAAATTTTGAAATGCATGTAAATTTATTTTATAACTTTCTTCAGTTTGCTTTTCAAATGTTTTGAAAGTATACATACTAGTGGATTTTATTCATTTTTAAGTGTTAATTATTAAAAAAATTTCATTTAATTCAAATGGCTTACAGATGGTTTGATCATTATTTAGAATTTTCTAAGTACAGTAAGGCCCCATTTAATGCAGGGAATGTGTTCTAGGCTGCAAAGCGTTAAACAAAACAGCATTGAACGAGGTCATTTTAACAGAGTAAATAGAGAAAGGAGAACAGATTTTACTTTAAGTTATTTTTATATTAATTTGCATAATAATATATGTTAAATAACATACAAACATATGCACACAGAAATGTAAAGTTCATTTTTTGTGACGAAGGTCTTGGCTCTTCCGAAATTCTTGTTTTTTGTGATAAGGTTGTGTAGTTTTATTTGTTGCTTTTTTTTTTCTTTCCTTAAGCAAATGTCAGTATCGGAAGATCACATCCAAAATGCCTCATTTTGCTTTTGCACTCCTTTCAAAATTTAGATTGTTCACTAAAATTTCATCAATAATTTCGGTTATCGTTACCAAATTTTTACTAAGGAAATCTGTAACAAGTTATTTGGATTCTTTGTCTTTAGAATCACTATTTTCCAGTTTTACATGAATTCCTTGTTTATCCAGTACTTGAAGGTTGTCGTTGGTAAGACACTCACCAGAAACCCGCTGTAACTCCTCAATATCCCTGCCCGTCTACATCTTAGTTCTACTGTATCGATTAGGTTGACCAAATAGTCAACCTAACAATACAGCCATAGGCTCTTTTTGTTGAGAATTCTTGGATACCTTCAGCCATAATTTCTTCCACACTCCGTCCGTGTATTTATCAGTTAATTCTTGCCAAGCCAAGTCGATATTTCCTATGGCATCCATGACGATATATTTTTTCCAAAATTGCACAAAACAATCATAGATTTAAGGGAAGTACAGTGCTACGACAAATCGCCACCTTTTGTCGATTGGTTTGTGTTCGTAAATAATCGTATTATATACGAATTAACGAAATGCTGCAACTATTTGAATCGGCGTAAATTTTGAGCTTTTTTTAAGGCTTCGAGCAGACTGCGTGATATTGGGGCATCATTAAGCGGGGTCTTACTGTATACTAATTGTAATATAAAAAATCATTAAAAGCATGGTTCTAAGTCTGAAGTTATTTTGGCGAAGCTTCAATTACATAACTTGAAAATTTAGTCTTAAAATTAATAGAAGCAGTGTTTGTTAAATTAGTCCACTTTATAAAAGAAAAATTTTGTAGAATTTCATGTAAGTAGTAATAAAATCTTTATTATTTTTAGGACTGCAATGTAATTTTAAATTAAACAAGGAATTATGTATTGTGACATTGTCACGTTTCAGGCTGCAATTTTTAATTTATTGAAAATATATGCTTTTGATCTCAATAGTGTCTTTTCCTGATAACAAGAGTCATGCTGGTCAACTATGTAATTCCATTCTGGGGGAAATTTTTGAATTAAAATCACATGACTTTTGTATAAGATGGGAAATTCATATATAATTAATTGGGACTCTTTCCCCTAAGCTTTCCATATCTGATATCAACTTTTATTTTCTATCCAACACCATTCTTGAGATAAAGGAATGACAGACGGACGAAAGTGGGAATTTATAGGTCTATAATTTTTTTTTTCAAATTGCAGCCCAATAAGTTTTTTACTATCTTCAATAAGGAAGTGACTTTTTGATTGGCTTGGTTTGAGTTTTTCTCATTTTTTAAAATTAAATAAAATTAATATTTTACGTAAGTATATTATCAAATGAATTTGAGAATTTTAACGAAGCATGTTTGTTATTTCTCTACCATTTGATCTCATTGATTATATACAGAATTTTCTGTACAAAATTTTATAATATATTCATATGTTTATTGAGGAAAATAATTTACATTTTCTTATTGGTGTAGAAAATTGTTAAAATATAAAGAGAATTTTTGAACTTGTTTTCTCTATTTAAAAAATTCTTCAATATCAGTTACATATCTGATTAAAAGCGATTTTTTTTTTCAAAGAATTAAATACATATGATCAAGAAAATTTAATAGAAATGATTTAATCTTAAAATTTGGTTGAAACCTTTAAAAATTATTCGAAAGGAATTATTTAGCTTTTAAATAATTATATATATGAAAGTGAATAAATCTATTATAATATAGATGCTATTAAATTAAAGAAAGCTACGAACCAAAATAACTTTTACATTATTAGTGTGCGTTTTAAATTTGAAGTTAATCGTTGGGTTTGAGAACCAGAATGAATTTTTGTAGTTACATTTAAAAAATGAGTTATTTGATGACTAACTGCAGATGATCCCAAATATTTTTATTAGTAACCGATAATTATATAGATCCAGAACATCTTTTGTTCCAGAGGATCATATATTCATAACTTCCCGATTCTTTTGAAGTTAAATGTAAGTATGGGGTAAGTAGTAGTGACCGATAAGTGGCAAATTAGGGTTTTTTAATACATATAATGCATATAGAAAGTTTTCTTACAGGCCAAAAACAAACAGCAAAACAGGTGTAATTGATATGTGAAATATGTTTGTTTTTTGTTGTTGTGCTTTTTCAGAATACCGTCAGTATGCTGCTGCTCTCACATGATTGCAATATGCCTTCTCAAGTTTGATTTGACATCATCTTACAGAGGTTACCAGAAATTATTACACGTGAAATGTCGGTTAAGTCAGCATTGTATATCAACATAAAAAATTTTGTCATAGAATATGTGAACTGAGAATGGATATTAATGTCAAATTGACATGATCTAGATGGCTAGTACATCAGTACAATAATACATTTTAGTGTTGGATGCCATATGTCTATTGTATATTGCTAGTTGTTTATAGTTTTAACAAATTCAGCTGAATATTCCTCATGTGACAGTGTCATATGCTTTGTATATATTTGGATTTTTATTTGTATTGTAACCCAAATTTAGATTGAATTTTTTTTTTCCCCTTTCTATTTGGTAAAGTAAAGGTATTTGTTTTGGATATGTTTTGTTTATTTTTTTATTTTTATCTAATTGCCTCAGTTTTAGGCTGGTTGGAGATCGTCTCGAGTGCCAGATCACCAGTACCATGGCATATTTCACCGTGGGATAACGAGTTGAGTAAAAATAATTGATTGCTGTTAGTATAATTCAACTGATATTATTATATATATCTATTCATTGTCACATGAGTGTTTAGATTTCAGCTTTTCATTTAAATAAATGAAGGAGATATGCCTCATCAACAGAGGTAAGAATAATGAAAATCACATTGTCATGTTTCAGTTTGAAATGTCTGTAAGCGATGTTTGTCATTTTACCAATAATGTTTTATCTGATATTGTTTTTTTGTATTGATATTTGTAAAATTGAATAAATTCTTCCAAGCTTTACAGCTTGATATTTGGTAAGAGTATACAAGTCTTAGCTCTAAAGTGAATTGGCATTATTGTGGTGAGTACATTACCATTTTCACTGTAAAGACATTTTGATTTTTTTTATGAGGAATGATAAATATTAAAATGCCTAATAATAAGAATGTATTTATCAAAAATTATTAAAAGATGTACAAAAAATGATTTTACAGGTACAATATTAGAAATAAGATATTTCAAATAATGATTTTAAGTTATTGTTGTAGTTAAAAAAGAATTTCAATGCATTTCTTTACTATTCATAAATAATTCATTCATTTATGTTTATGCATTGTTTTCATAATGTTACCATTTGATTAATTTTAACTTTATTTACTATTTTCATCACGATTATGCCATGTCTATCTGAATGCAGAATAGATTGAAGAAATAAAGTCGAGAGTAAGATCTTTCAAATTTAAAATCACATTATTTTCATATGTAGTGCATTGTTTAGTATATAAGTAGGAATAGATTGAATGTAGAACATTCCTCATTTATATTAAAATGTGCTGTGTTTTGGCAGCACCTACACCATATCATTGTGTTATTCAATCTTTATTTTCAGTTCATATTACAGTTTTTTTCTTAATGAATATAAATTTACATTCCATTTATTTTCATTTTATTATAATTAAAGTTATAAGTAAAAAAAAAAATCCATCAATCTATACCGATTCTTGCTGTTTGGAGAATAAAATCTGTGAAAATACAGAACAGGCTATTATATATCCTTTAAATTGTATAAAATCTGATTATAAAAATATAAAGAGATATATCTATATATAAAATTGAAACATGCTGTTATCTTTATACATTTTACATTTCAGAAAATAGAAATTGAGCACTGCATGTTTGGAAAATGCTTTGTGACGTTTTCTGTGACTTTCTTTTTTTAAATTCATTCAGCACTGGTTTTGTGGTAAACTTAATGTAATTTAAAATAAAATATCTTTTAATTGTTTCACATTTTGTTTATTTGTAAATTGAAATTTTCATTTTTTTAAAAATTTTGATACACCACAAAATTTCAACATTTCTCATCAGATTTATTTTATAAACATATATTAAGAATTTTTAATCGTAAATATCCGTAGATGATTCGAAACATCAATTACATACTACGAAAAGCAGTAACGAAGAACCTTTATAAATTAAAATTGCATATGCGAATAGCAGAGTTTCTCACTTACGCAGTAAATAAGGAAACTTTAAGAGTTAATTCAAAACTAAACGTTTTCTGGTAAATGCAAAAAGTAATACAAAATTTCGTCATAATAGTTTATCTGCTGTCACTTTTAAATATTAACGATCAAGCTGTGTCGTCTAACTTCTACTTTTTGCATTTGTTAATAATTTAGATGTTGTATGAACCTATATCGAATAGTGTAAGGAATTCATTTATGCATTTTACACCACACATTGTATAGGGCATATTTTACTAATATTAACATATTTATAAATAGTTACTGAATTAATTTGAGTGTTAAAGTAAATATTTAGCTATTAAGAATTCAGTTTTTTTTTTATCTGACGATGTATATCTATACAAAATTTCTATTATTTGTTAAGATAATTGAAATTTTAAAGAGTTTCTTTGATATTAAGAGTGCATTTATTTCAATAGCCGCACGTTTAATAAAAATTTCCTGTTATGACGTTTTTAAGATATAATGATTAATTTCCTTTTAGGTTAACTAATAATTGTTTGCATAATAATAATAATAATAATTTATGCTCTTTGGGATGAATATATATATAATTTCATAACATACGATTTTAATGCATATGATACTAAAATGATAGTAAATATTGTTATAAATTTATATATGTAGTATTGTATCAGTGCTTTAACCATGAATAATAATAATAATAATTAAAAATATATATTAAATCTCATTTCATTTTAAATTGTAATAAATTTGAAAGTCCTGCTTTTTTTTAATGAAAACAAAAATTATTGTACTTCTAGATTGATACAAATAAAAAGGAAAGAAGAAAATGATAGAGGAATAAGATTTAAGCGGAGAAACAACAAACATAATGAGTTTGTTACATTCAAAAATTTGTTAAACGTACGATAAAATTCTAACATTGATCATCTTTCCTTTTTTTTCCTCCCTCTTTGTTCATATAATTAACATTCTCCATTTAGTTTATTAATTCTAAACTATTAATTGACAATAAAAAAAGTATATTTAGAAGTATATATAGTAAAAAAGTATATTATAAGAAGGCATTATATATTTAGATTTAATTAACCGATCAAACGTTAGTGTCTTCGAGAAGCCCCTGTAGAATAAATTACACGACTTTTGTTTTGAAAAAAACCTTGCTTTTAAATGCATATAAAAGTTTCCCCATTTTTAAAAATTAATTAATGTTTTTATAATATTAAATCAGTATTATGAATTAGTGGAAAAAATTCTTTATTCAACGAAATGTTGATTAAAGTAGCGCATAACTGAACTTAAAAAATGAAATGTCAAATCAACAGTTCATTGTAAATCATTATATTATCAGCACAAGAATTTATCTTTGCCGAAAAAAAAAAAAGGTACATTTAAATTTTCCAAATCTCCGAGATTTATCGTCGTAATTTTTTTACATGACAAAGTTGAATTTAAGTAATTAATAGTAAAGTAATGGTTTTCCAGTTTGATAAATATATAAAATATTTGAAAAATTTTTTTTATCAGTATAATAATATAATATAAATGAACTTTTGAAATAATGATTCCTATATTTTTATTTGAATTTTAAATTTTATATTAAATTTTATGAGAAATTTGTCTATAATATATATATGTGTGTGTATATATATATATATATAATATATTGCATAATTGATTATTTTTAAATGAAATATGAAATTTTTCTTGATGAATTTGAAATAGAATATAAATTTTATATATTTTATACATTTTACTGTGAATTTCTTTTATTGACCATTAAAAAAAAATGTATTTTTGCTATGAATTTATATACAGTTATTTTTTATTAATACATTTTATGAATAATTGATTTTAAATATGATGATTTCAGTCATTTAGAACGTATTCATTATTCATTTCAAATATTGTTCATTTGTTTTATTGATTTCAATTTAAAACAATAATAGTAGTTAATAAATATTTGAATATTTAATTTCTTATTTTTGCAGACTGTATACTTTTTTAAAATTAGTTTATAGAATTTTTCTAATTCTGAATTGATTCTTTTATTAATAATAATGTTTATAATAATACAATTTATTAACTTTGTCATATAAAAATTGAAACCGAGAAGAAGAAAATTTGAATGACCTTTTTACATTCATAACCCATTCCTGGTTCGCACGTTCCTTTACCCCTAAGGAATTTCGTGTCGTAATTCAAAAATTCGTTTGCCGTCGCCGCAAATTAGTTTTTCCATTACGACGACGCAAAACGTTTTTATTTAAGTTAACGTTTCTGTAATTATACAGTTTAAACTCGAAGTTTTATTTATTTTTAAATTTGTCGTCTTTATTTTTAAAAAAAAGTATAGAAAAAAGCTGTGCGTGTTTGTCGACAGTTTTTTAGGTCGGGACTGATTGCATGAAAGTAATATGGATTAGAAGTTAATTCTTTTTACGACGTTCAGTTTGTTAATTTTTTTTATTATTCAGTCAAAATTATTTTTTAAAATTTAATCTTTGTTAATAGTATTGTCGAACCTTTTTGTAATCCCAAATTTATCAGAATGAGAACGAAAATTTATGCAATTAGTCCATAAAAGATTGCCAGGAAATGGGTATATGTACTACTATTTTTTTTTTTTTAATGCAGAAAATCTGTACGATCGAGGAAACTTGATTATTATTATTTTTTTTAATTAAATGTATTTGTGGATTTTATTAAATTCAGATAAAATATTGATTTTTGTCCATTTTTATTTTACGTATTTACTAGGATTTTATTATTGGTTATACTAGTTAAAATTAGGATATTTTTTGGAATTGTTGAATTTTAATATTAGTAGTCTTGTCTATAAATTTTGCGGCCATCTTTTTTCAATTGAAATATTAAATTAAGATGTAAATAATTAATTTATATGCAAATTAATTTTGTTTAATTTTTATTTATAAAACAAATATTAATTATTAAAATCATTTTTTCATTATTGATGATTAAAATAAATTATATTTTTGAAATTTGTTTAATTAAATTATTACTATTTTGATTAAATTTGTTCATTTTATGATTTTCCAGAATTAATGCTTATAATTAAATAAGAAATTTTTTAAGTAAAGAAGTCTAAATGCGTTAAAGAAAACGTTTCCTGTGTGAGAATATTCTATAAGGAATTAAATTACGATAAGAACATTTCAGAATTGGCAAAATTATCATTAGTCGGTAACTATTTCGTATAAATTAAATTGATTTTTAAACTTCCATTTTCACTAATATAGTTAGTCGACTCTCTTCCCAATTACTAAAAATACATACTAAACATTACACTTATGTTACTAAAAATAATACACATCATTTAAAATAACGAGAATAATTTTACTAAAATCTAGTTGCTGGTTCACTTAATTTTTCACCGTATAATTGGAAAATTTGCTTTGATCTGAATTAAAAAAAAAATCTTTAATACCAGATGTTAAATGGAAAGATATATTAATTATTAAATTAGCTTAGATTATAGAACGATTTAATGATTTCACGAGTTTGTTATAAATAGGGTATCGTTTAATAGAAACTTTGATAGTTCAAAATTTAATTTGAATTAATGGTCGTCATAATTAGTAAGGTCAGCCGATTCGTTAAAATTGTGGGTTTTAATTAGATTGATTTATTTAAATAATTTAAAATGAAATAAATCTATTTGGTCATTAAATCTTTTTATTAGACATCAACAGTATCTGTAACGCTACACTCACGAAATCATTCATTTATATAATTTGTAATCTGGCAATTAGCTTGATTTGTGGGATTGTCATATTAATTTTGCATGTTTTCGAGGCTAATGCCAAAAATAATCGACCTTATTATTAAGAAAATTAACTGTTTTTATATTTAGACATTACATTGAAAGGAAAAGTTGTATTTTTCTTGTAGCATATCATAATTTATTTCAATTGCATTATTCTTTCATAGAATCTTCTCCGCACGGATACGTTCAGATTTAACTAAAGCGATAGATTGCACGCGTTGCATTAATTTTGGATATCTGGGATTTATATATTTATATCTAGATTTAGTGAATTTTTAATAAAAATTTTCTTGAATGCATAAATTTTGATTGCCTGATTAGTTTAAAATTTATAAATTTTATTAGATATAAATTTGAAAGATTTAAAAGAAAAATTATATTTGATTACTTAAGAAATTCGGTTTATTGTTTATTTCTAATGCTTTTTAGTTTGAATTTTTGTTAAGATGGAAAATGAAGTAGGGATGTTTTTGGTGAAATGCTTTATTTCGTAAACTAGGATATTATCAACATTAGAACACAATAATTTCTTGACTCGGCTACCATAGGAAGACACACTTGTTGCAGCCTATCTGATTAGATCAGGGATGCTCAAAAGTATGTCACAATGGCTACATTGCATTTAACAAAATTATTTTATTTTATATCTAATTATTGAATATGTATCATTTTTTAATATAATAATTGATTAATATGTTGTCTTGAAATATTACAGGAAGTTCTAAGAAAAAAATTCTATTGATATCTTAACTCAAAATTTAATAATATAGTTCTTAAAATAGCTATTTGACATAATAAAAAAAAACTTTTGGAAATAAATGATTACTCTATAGGTTTATTTGAAAGAATTTCCTGTAATTTTGATAAATGAAACATGTTTATGTGAATGATGATTAATATAAATTTAAAATATTAAACTTGAAAAAATGATTGTATTTATTAAATTTATTTATTTTAAAGTATTTGCCATTGTGTTATAAATCTTCCCGATTGGTTACATATAAGTATACTCATAATTTATTGATCATTAAACATTTTCTACATTAACATTAGCAATTTGTGATTAATAGCTGATATATAATTTACTTTGAAAATATTAGAAAAATTAAAATCTTTATTAATTTGGATATCATTTTAGATCTTATAATTGTTTGATTCTGTAACAATAATTGTTAACACAATGATGTCCATAATCTATATAGGTTTAGTTTGAGATTTGAAATGTTCCTTTATATTAATAGCCAATTGAAGTTGTTTTTCCTTGATTTATTATTATGCCCTTATATTTCAAAAGTTTTACATTAAAAACAAAAAATATCATTATAATCATTATGAAATGACAATTTTCGAACGTTAAAAAGGATTGAATAATTGTAGTATGTATTCTCTCCCAGCAAGAAATGATGATTTAATTTTTAAAGTGTTAATTTTATAAACTTTATTATTGTGTAATTAAAAATGATCTATCTTTTTGCTAAAAGGTTCCTGATTTTAGTTTTAATGTCTAGGCATATTCACAAATAAACGTTATTTATGGTGTTTTTGAAGGTTTCTAGATTGTAATGTTTTTTGTAGTGCGCTCTGAGCGAGCAGTCTCATGTTAATGCTGAATAAAAGGGTTTTCAAGATCATTTGCTATTCCCTGGGGGATAGGGTTTAACAATTGCGTTATACTGCTTATGTGTAAATCACCACCAAGGCATTTATTAGCTCGAATTTTTACGTACCAATTACATTACATTTCTTTTAGTAGAAGCGAATCAGTATTTTTCTTGTTTCAAAATTTCAACAGTCAGTTTTAATGTTTATTTGGTTGGTTGGTTTAAATCTTACTTAAGCAAATGATTCATTTGGTTCCGCTATACTATTTATCTTGATGTTCTTTGTAATGTAAAAAAATCTGATAGGCATATTACCACATTTTTGCACACATTACTTTAACACATTAACAAAAGAATCATTTTCCTTTATTCATTTGTAACTAGTGCTTTGAACACTTCAAATGCTTCAGACGTGTCAGGAAGTTATTCCTGTTAATTTATATAAAAAGTCTATGGACTGATATAATGGCCTAAACGAATATTAATGAGATTATTATCTATTTATCAATATAAGTAATTAAACAATTACATCATCATACAAAGAATGTACATTCGTATTAGTAATTAGTAAATGATTTGTTTATACCTCTTTTTATTAGTTTTGCTGCACAGTTGATGCAACAAAACTAACAAAAAGGTCAGTTGCATCTTAGCAGCGTCTAATGTCACATTCAGACTTTGTTTTATTCTGACAACACTAGAAATTTTCTAAACATTTGCTTGCTTTTATCAGCATATTTTAGCAGGTGAAGCCGTATAAAATACTTTAGTAAATCAAGCATTTTGTCTTAAATTTGCTTCAAAGAAGTTTTTCTAATTTTGATAAATACTATAGGTTGTCAATGTTTACCAATATTAGTTGGCAAAAATGTTATCCAAATTTAAAAATAATAATGCATGGTGAAATTGAGAAAAGTTTACATTTAATACACTATTAGATTTCTACAGTTACTACAGATTAGGCTACCAATTGAATTTTAAGTACTATATTCCAGTCATTTTTAAGCAGTATTAAATGCAAATAATTACCAGTTTTATATAAAGAAAGTAAGCGCAAATAATTCAGTATACCCCAAGTAAATTGTATTGTAAGTAAACATATTTTGTATTTAGGCATCATTGTGTTAACTATTTTTATAAATGTCAGATGGAAAAAGTAAAATATATGATTGCATTTATTTATTTATTTATTATATGTAGTTATTAATGAAAACAGCCATAAGATTGCTGATGATTTTCTTGCTAGTAATATATTTTTTGAGAACATTCCATGATTTTGGAGGTTTATTTTAATGGCTGTGTGATCTATTGCTATTTAAATAATCAATTACATTTGTAGTAATTACTGGTGATAGCAAATAATTTTTTTTAGAATTTTAAAGGAATGAATCCAATTGGCTTACATAGTTTTTCTATAAATTTCTTCTGGATGTGAGCTGTGAATGAAAAACATCAGAATCAATTATGAAGTACAGTTAATGGATAAAATGCCAGTAAATGAAATTTTTAGAAAATTACTTAGAAATAAATTGAATCCCCAAAGAGGTTAAATCAGGATATCAGGGATGCCGGAAGGTGATGTTTTGACTTTTTGAATGTATTTTGCAAATGGTTTATTCATTACTTCATTTAATTTTTAACTTGATCCTGATATTGAATATAATAATAGACCCTTGATATTTTTATTCTTCTTATTATTTTTCATTATGTATTTATTATTATTTTCATTTAAAATACTTTTTGATTTCAAGGTGAATTGAGTTAAGTTTGTTTCCAAGGAAAACTATCTACATGTCATAGTTTAAAATTTATCATCATTCCTGCTATAATTCTCTCTTCACTTTGAATTGACGTCCCCTCATTATTGTTACTTTTTTTTTTGTTTGTTTATATAACGACAAATAATGCACTAGCACTAAAACAATTTTCATAATAGTATTTGTAAGCATGTAGATAATTTTTCCCAAAGATGAACTTTATCCATTCATCTTAAGATAGTGTGCATTATATTATTTAGCACATATTGATATTTCTTAAATAAAATTTAAAATTATAAAAACTAGAAGTGCTAGAAATGTAAAGATAGTCTAATTAATTAACATTTTATATTTAATTATTATTGACAAGTGATGTCTTCATCATAAATTGAAATAGCTATTTGATTAATTTATGTATGTAAAATTTATTCTTCAGTACAGTTAGAAAGTTTACAAATAAAAATCATATAAGTTTCTTGCAAGATATTTTATAAATATTATTTTTATGTAATGCATATGTGTATTTTATAATGTATTCAATATATGAAGCGTGCAATGCCATAAGGTTGTAAATGCCATTTTTCTCAAAATACATTTTATTGAAGAAATGAATTTTAAATGCAATGTTTTTTCCTACAAAAAAATATTGTGGCGATAGTGATGCTCTAAGTGGCTATATTTTGAAGATGAATTTATGTGCAAGCCATAACGTTTTAAGTGCCAAAGTGCAAGCCACGTGACTTTTGGCATGTAAAATGTTACGGTTTACATTTACATCATTTTGTTATTCCAGTTTGTAATGCAGTAAGTTTTTTATGCAGAACCGGTTAACTGAATGCCAGTTTATTAATAGTTAACCTGTATCACCTTATTATTTGATATTTCAAAATGATATTCGGACTTCCATTAATCTTTCAGATTTGAAGTTTTTAAATACATTTTAACTTTTATTACACTAAATTAATACCTTATTGTTTATATTTTCCTTTATTTATCATAATCATATTACAATTGATAAAGATTACAGCCCAGTTCAAGTACCAAAACTGTGGGCCCAACATTGTTGAAGCCAGGAAGCAGTCACTAATAGATTATTGCCAGTTTTTAATGTTAAAATTGATATTGAATTTGTAAATTGTGTTTAATAATTTAAATGTAAGTTTCTGGTATTTAAAACTGTTTTTCAGCTGTAGAAACATTAATTTTATGATTGCAATTGTTTTTGGCATTTACAACTTTATGCACTTGCACAATTTTGGCATTTACAACGTTATGGCTCTAACCCTGTTTTTAAACATTTTTTGTTTCCCTACTATTATGCTTAGGTGTTTGAAATTAAACCCAATGTTTTATTTCAAAGTGTAAATTGTTAAAATAATTTTTATAGCATTTGATTAAAGTTTGTTCATTAGAAAAAGTGTTTTTTCTCTCTCCTGAAAAGTTTGTTTTTTGGCATTTACAACATTATGGCATTGCACGCTTCATATATATATATATATATATATATATATTTTTTTTTGTTTGACTATTAATTGTTTTGCTAAAAGTTTATATCTTAATAATGCCATTTCTTAAATATTTTTCACTGTTTTATCCATAATTTTAGACATGAACATTTTTTGTTACATGCAAAACTTATTTTTATTGTAACTAGTAGTAATTTTGGAAGGTTAGTATAAATTTCATTTAAGTTCTAGTCAGGCAAAATCAATATATTTTAATTTCTAATCATCATCTTGTGCACATCATTACATATACACTTATATATATATATATACCATTATTTTTTGTATGTAATGGATAAACATGTAGTTTGTATTAAAATAACATAAGTAATCATTTAGTCAACTTTGAAAACTTATTACTAAAAGAAGTAATTAGTAAATGAACCACTTAGTAAAAAATTTGTTCCAATTACAGCACAGAAATGTATTTTATATTAAAATGAATGAGAAAATTGGATAATAAAATAAAAAATTTAGTCAAACGAAAAAAGTCAATAGTTTTTAAAATTTGGTTCAAGTTGAAAGTCAAATTAGACAATTTTATCATCCCTTAGTTTCTTTTCTACTGTTGCCTGTGTAGTAGTTTTTATGGAAGTAACGCTGAAGGAAGTTTTAGGAAAAAAAAACAAAAACTAGAAACTGTCTTGTTATTGGAACATTTGAAACATTAAATATTCAGAAACAATGGTTTTAATATTAGTAAAGAAAAGATTCAATGTGTTGCATGTTAAATTCTTGTGTGTGTTAATTTGAGCAGCTATTCTGTAGATTTGCCACCCTTCTTACGGTGTTTCGTATATTTAATTGTATAGCACTAGAAATAAAACTTTTATTTAATCAAATGCCGTTGTGATTAAAGTTATATTAACTCTTTGAACTTGAGAATAATAATAGGTTAAAAATAGTATTGTTTTTATTAAATTTGATGAATGTTATATCAAGATGAAAATAAGTACAATATTTAATGATGCGATATCTAAATGATATTTCTTAATTCTCTCCCCTCATGGAAATTCTAAATAGTACATTTGATATTTGTAGAAATAATTAGAAATAAACAAAATTTGAGTAAAGCTGCTGATTTTCTTGCTTAAGTTTTTTTTTTTCATTTGTTTTGGCAAAATATTTTTATAAAATTGTCAGATGATAATAACTAACTATTAATGATTATGACTGACTGGAAGACTTTTATTTAGAAAGTATTGTACTTATTTAGTTTCCTATGTTGTATTGAATTTACTCTTCGTATTCAATAAACTAATATATTAATGAAAACTAGAATTTACGATATTAAAAACAACAAAGACATGTTTTTAAATATTTATTATTGATTTATTGGCATATGAATTTGTTAATAATAGTAATAAATAATTTATTTGAATATCAAGGGTCTAATTTACTGAATTAAAATCAAAAGATCAACAAACTGTTATGAATTAGTAACAAAAGGTAAAGTTTTATGTAACAGTTTAAACTGAAATTTAAATTAAATAGGATTAAATCAGCTGGATAGGGAAAAATTAACTTAACAATATATAAAGGATGCTAAGAAAAGTTTTAATTTTGATTAAATGCCAAGTATCTGTGGACTACGTAAAATTTAGTCTTGCGCATTTATGTGATAGTGATCAGAGACCATATTTATTTAAACTCTCCGAAGTAGCACGTATGTTATTTAAACAGCTTAAAGATAGTTTCGTAGCGATAATTATGATTCTAAACAATCGTAATGATTTCATTATTTGGATCAAAATATACAATAGAAGAGAATTCTGTTAAAACTATAATTTTCTCTAATTCAATGAGATATTCAACAATCACAGTTAGCGTTAGAATACGATTGACAATTGACTAAATAATTCATTTGAAAATAATTGTAGTAGTATTGATTTAAATAAATTATTTAGTCAAATTACTGATATGATATCTCAGGCTTTAAGTTAATCATTTAAAAATGTTTTATTCACAAGAAAATTAAATATTTAGGCATAAGTAATGTTACGAAAGTGATTTTTCTAAATACAGCAAACTAATGATTGCAACTTTTTCCTACAGTATATTTGAGAAAGAGTTAATAATTTATTAAAAGTTCTTCTCCATTTATTAAGTACCTACGAGTACTCAAAATTTTTTAACTTTTTTTTTTTTGATATTTTAGAATGTAATTGTAAATAAGAGATTTGAAGTTATATGCTATAGTTAAGATTAAATATTTTATATATATATATATATATATATAGGATACTGCTGATTATTTTGTCTTAAATGTACAATTTAAGACAAAATAATCAGCAGTGTTAAATTCTACGTCATTTAATCTTAACGTATTCTTCCATGTTATTAACAGCTTTACAATATTTTATAAAATATTGTAATCATTGTAAGTTCTATATTGGAAAGAAGAAGAAAAAATTTAAATGCCGTTTTAGTATGAAACTAACATACATAAATACGTATATATGGATCTGTTTCATATCAAAGGAATTTATAAAGAATTAAGTTTATTGGTCTTTTGATTTTATGTGTGTTTAATTTTTAATAATTTTTGGATTGATGATGATAAAATTCTGATTGATTTCATAGAAAAGAAATCTTTAAGTTTTAAAAATTCATTATAATATGTTTTTCTATGAGAGAATTTATTTATGATTTATATTAAGCAAGTCATGTTTTTAAATTGAGAAGACGATTATTATTATTATATAAGATTTTATTCAGCAAAGTCAGTTTATTATATAAGATTTTATTCAGCAAAGATTAAAATACAAAATATATTTGGAATTTTCTTTATATAAATAAAAGAATTTTTGTATTATTGAATTTACACGAATTTTAGGCATATTTATTGCAACAGGAATTACATTAGCATAATGAAATAAAGATTACAACAATAAGTAGACTAAAATAGCTTCACCTTGTATTTGATAATGATACTTGATCATATTCTTATTTACATGGCTTCACTGGAAAAAACAAGAAATGCCGATTAAAAAATTGTTTTCTCGTAGACACAAATAATAATTCTGGATTATAGCGTAAACATCTAATAATAGTAATGTTAATATTTACAATGGATCTAAACGAGAAGATCTTAATCTAGCACAATCAAGCATTTTATCTTATACACATATATATGGAAAAAAAGTAGGATTTTAGCAATGTTTAGTCATGCTGTATTTGATTATAACTTGTTATTCTTGCAAAATTATCTGTAAATATATATATATATATAATTTGTTTTGATGAAAGTTCTTTGAATGTTTGAAAGTTACAATAATGAGATATTTGAAAAAGTCAACAATACTGCATCTGGTTAAAACTTACATTATGTTTAAGATAAAATGAGTACTAAAATGTCATTAAAGATTATATTTCTGATTAGAAACATTTGAAAAATCATACATGCGAAATCTGTTAGCTGATTATCTGCTTAAAATTATTATCGCATACAGTTTTTTATATATTGACGTAGGTATATAATGTATGAACAAAATTATATTTAGTGTGCTCATTTTTCAATCGCTGTTTTACTGATATTTTCAGTCAGTTAATTCAGTAAATCAGATAAATAACCTGATTAAATGCCTCATCTTATCAACTATTGTAATGATTATTACATAGGCCTACTGTATTTATATTTATTTTTATCTTCAGTTAGTCAATTCAATAATTTTGTTTTTGTAGAGTTCAGCTTTTCCTGTTGGTACCATTATATGAAAAAATGATTAAGTAAGTGGAAACCATACAAGGGAATTTGGGGATAATTGGATTCACCAGCCGCTGACATTCATTCATGGATGTAGCAACAGAAAGGAAAATAACTACAGATTTAATAGTACACAAAATAATTTGTGACAAGATGGTTGGCATGATCATCAATATAAAACCCTATCCAGGTCTGTATTGGTGATTCTAGCATTTCTTTACAGCTGGTGATGGGCAGTGTGTTCGAACGTACAAAGAGTCGGTCGAATTTTGTACATTCGTATACATTTCGTTAGATAAGTTAAAATGGGTAACAGAAAACTGAATGTATATTTTATATTTATGACAATTTGTTATTAAAGCATTTTTAATCACTAGATTGTTGTACTTTTCTGTTTTTAAATTAATCATATAAGTTTAAGTGTCAGACTTCAGTGGTGATCATTTAATTTTTGCATTTGACTCTTAATTATCCAGGATCAAAGTTTATTATGTTGTAAGAAGTATTTTAGAAACTTCAAATTTGTTATTGTTTTATATAAAAATTGTGATTTGAATTATAAAACTGGTTTTATAAATAATGCATTATTTTGGAGAGTTGAGAGTCAAGTGTAACTTTATAAATATGAATATTTAAGATAACTTAATAACTACTTTGTGATGATTTCAAGATTAAAACTATCAAAAGATGGCATTTTTAGTCACGATACTGTGGTAGAAATTCCACTAACTAACGTTATAAAGGTGAGGAGTGCCAGATGATAGAAATCATGCTTTAGGGTGCGACTATGCACATGCAAATTTAGAGCGAGCGATTTAGTTTTCGCAAAGGAAAACCATGCATAAGCGAGAAGCAAGAAATAACGCTGGCGAGAGCGAATTTCTGGTTCTCGCACATACCTGACAGGTTTTGATATTTATCGCGTCTCGCCTCTTCTCGCCACACATTCTCTCTCGCTCGCGTCTGCATAGTCGCACCCTTAGAGTTCTTCTCTCTCCACTTCATGCTTAATTATATACATATTTTGCTAAAAAGGTAATAACATGTTTGTCAACCATCCTTTCTATATGAAAACAGAACTGAAACTGGAGAGGATTAAATTTATAATTTCCTTCAAGGAAACTAACTCATAATGATATATTTTTTTTATCCTGTATTACTAAAGGTCACTTGAACATAATCTAAAATTTGTTTTTTAATGATTTCAAATACTGGGATTTCGAGTTTTTATTGTGCTCAATTTTATCATTAATTAATGATTACATTACATTCCGATCATATTTTATTTTTTACTTATTTGAAGAAATGAATCATTGTGACTTCTGAATAATAATACATTTAGTATCTTAGCAGTTCTTTTCGCTGACTATTAGGAATCGTTTAGATGTAAAAAAATGTGTAATATGTAGTTAATTATATTAGTGATACTGTAATCATTACAAATGAATTTGAAAATTATACATAAACATATTACATAAAGCTCTTCTATATTGAACCGAACTGTTATCAGCTTATAAAATGTATGAGTTACAAATAAAAACAATTTTTTCCAACTCATCTTAAATATTTTTAATATATCAAAACATTTTTACTGTGTGCAAAATTTTCCAGAAACAATACTTATAAATGAAAGTCGGTACAATAGTAAATTATGTTTTAATCCGAATTTCATTTTGATGGCCTCAAAATAATTGCATTTAGTTTCGGTAAATACAATTTGCGGTTAATTTAGCGATAGATTTAATATATAGAAAATTTATTTAAGAAAAATAAAGATTTGAATATGATTATTTTTTTAAATGCATAAGATACTTATATTTTATTTAATATTTTATCATTAAGGAAGCTTGTTTCAATTACTCGTAACATAAAAAGCCTAGAAATCATAATTTCATTTGTTTTCTACATTTTTATTTTATGTGTACCACTCAGTTTGAATGTTTGCTATGAAAATGATTGTTAGAATATCAGTAGATACAATTTACTTTCCATATTGTGTTGCTATTTATAATTTACAGGTATTTGTTTACCATAACTAGAGAATTATCTTTGAGCCTTGCTAAGATTTTTATGATTAAGAAAAGAAGCAAGTTTACTTAAACATTCTTTTCATTACCTAAAAATGTGTTAAAGATTCCACGGATTTTCCCGAAAAGCTCTCTCAAATACAGTCACCGTGCATCACTAAATATCCTCAATACATTGTGAAATAGACTATTGTAAGAATACATTATATTATACATACATAGCAAAGATACAGTATACATACTAAATTAATTAAAATGTTTGTGTGATTCTCCCTTTTCAAATGCAGTTTTTAACCTGGGGGAATCTGGAAACTGACTTCTAAGACCCAGCAGTGCTAGTGGTTACATGGTGAATTTCATGTATGGCAATGCATTGCTTCATATGTG
The DNA here is from genome assembly GCF_030686945.1 of Centruroides vittatus. NCBI lineage: Eukaryota > Metazoa > Arthropoda > Arachnida > Scorpiones > Buthidae > Centruroides > Centruroides vittatus. The sequence goes on from NW_027122680.1 coordinate 960,514, forward strand.
AGAAATGAGAAAATGTTGCCAAGTCCTAAGCGAGCTTCCCTTTTACTAATCACTTCCCATGACATTAGGCCTACGTTCCCCAAGATTTTCAACGAGATCAAAATTTCCGTTGCCCAAAATTATAACCTTATGGGAGCTCAGACATTATGCATCAGAAGTATCAGAAACTGATTTTATTGGTTTGCATATTAAATTTTTATATTAGTTTATTTAAATACAACTTTTTCACGTAAAAGAAATGGTCAATTCACGACCGATTTTCAGCCATAATCCACCTTTACTCAAATACAACAAGCAAAGTTTGAGAGAAGTGATATTTGTATTTTTACAATCAGTTTATCATATTTAATGTAGCATTGTTTTATCGTCGTCTGTATATCTCGACATAGAATTTGCACATTCCGCCATAATTCGGTCTCATTTGAAATATCCTCAAACATTAGAACAATTCACAAATTGTTCAGTAGTGTTTTCTGTGTTAGAAAATTGAAATCCCTTCTTAGTTGCCAGTTTTGAAGCGGCATCGGCGTGTTTTATCTTATGGTTCCTTTATAAGTAAACGATTACTTCGATTGACTATTTTAACCTTATAAAGGGCTTGTACTTATAACCAGAGGTTATAAAGGAAAATATCAATGTGCATACTTGCCGTGATGAGACAAGATATATAAATACTCAATGAAATTTCATGATGCTGTGAACTTAATGAAGTTTTCTGCATTGTTGATATAAAGTGTTGCTACAAATGTTTGAAATTTGTTATGAAAAATTAATTCATGAAGTTAAATGATTCCTGTACACACACAAAAAATAAAATTCACTGCTAATTTATTCAATGGGTGTCATCCATCATTGAAACTCCAAAGTATAAGTACAGTATTTCGATTATTTCGAATACAAATTCATATTGATTACGAATTGTTTTGAAATTATATACATGTACTGTACAGTACTAAGTGCATGGACGTCCTTTAAAGGAGCTGTGACAGTTTTTGGGCAATAGAAAAAATAGAACACTACAATAGAGTGGGATGTAGTGTTTCTTAAACTACACTTTTTATAACTAGGTTACTGTATGATTTGTTCTGAACAGCAACCTTGCGCTAATTCAGATGGAAATATACTTTTTACATTCGCATTTAAATTTTTCCCCGAAAATTCGGGTGCCTTCAGTGATAAGCATAAGGAGAGGTTCAACCAAGATATCCTAACTATGAAACAATGGTATCAAGGCAGGGATGGCATCCTGGAATGATGAGAGACTATTGATTTGTTGAGTAGTGTTACCTTTACAAATTTAATTTCGATTATACGGGTAATGGAAGAATGGATAATCCGCAAGTCTTGTAATAAAAACTAATCGACTTTTCTTTTATTTCTTAATATCATATTAAATCTAATACAATAGTTTATATATTAGGAATAAAATAAGTTTTGAAAACGATAATAAGGTTTAGGTGTGATCAGAGTTAAATAAAACCGGGCGTAAACAGAAAAATTAGTGAACTGCGAGGTACTAGTTCAATTTATTGTACTGTATTGTGTAACACGTGCTCTTAGAAGTAGGAATGCAGTATGCACTGGTACAGTAGATTCTTGAACAATAGGCAAAGCCATATTGCTCAAGAATACTGGTTACATCATTTGATTTATTCCTTGACGTTCAGTTGGTAGTACTGGCGCTCAATGTATCATTTTAAATAGCAAGAGATTTTATTTTAATACTAATAATTGTATTTCTGACGTAAGCATGCACGGATAATCGAAAATATATACTGTAATGTATTACTGAACAGAGAGACATTTAAAGCCAAAGTTAAGAGGAAGAAAAAATAAGGAACAAGTCGGAATCGTCCAACGTTTTTGTTTTAAAGATGTTTAGATCACGTAGATCACGCTTGTACACGTAAATATTAATGTTTATTTAATTTCTGTTAAAAAATTATTTTTTATTAACGAACATTGTGCATTTTATATCAGCAAAAAGGGGATCGCTCTACCGAGATTGTGTACAATATTGGATGGCCTTCGTCACACCAGAGATTCTAGAGTTAATATGTATGATAGTCGATAGCTGGCGCCCGAGTCGCTTTGCGTCGGGAAGAAGCCATTTTATCCATTGGTTGGAAGATGGTGTTACTGTTTTCGAGCAGTTTTGTAATTTTTTCCCACTGTTCTGTTGAGAAAAATCCTATTAAAAAGTAATTACTAATATACTTTTTTTTTTCTATGCACACGGTATTTGTTTTCTGGAAAAATTCAATAAAATAATTTGAAATTACAGTCGAGGACGTGAATAAATCGACAATAACAGTTTTTAAGAGAGATTTAAAAACGAAGCGTGCCGAGTGGAACATTGGTCGTGGGTCGGGCCTCGCCAGCGGAGTTTTCCGTATTTTCTTCGCGTTTGTAACACCTAAATAGTGGCCAGTTCCTCCTCAAAGTCCTTCCTGCAGATGGCTTGTGTCGCGTTGTCGTATGTAAATAAAACCAAACCCAAAAAAGTTATTTGCATAATTGTTTATGTACCGTACACGACGTATGTTTTTAATAAATAGGTGCATATGCATTTTTTTCATGTTATATTCTATTGCATATATAAGACTAATTGTGAAAAGCATAGCTTATCCTCTGATGCATTTAAACAAATACAAATTTAATCCAGATAGAGGCAAAGTTTAGTAGTATTAAAATTAACCTGTTGACACTTTTTCCTTTGTATATACAATTGAATGTTTTCAACTAGCTTTTTAAGGTGACATTGCAGATTTCTCTTTTTCAACTACAATTTACTATTATTGTTTAATTTGTTCATCATCGTGTATATCTATATTCTTGCTTAGGTGATCCAATAACACTTCTTTTTTGTTTCGTTATTACTCTCCCATATAAGAAGTTCTCCCTGTCACACTGTTTTGAAACTGACTCGGATCTCGATTGGCAAACAAGATGAACGTGTTTGCACATATTGAGTTTGATAGCTGAATCAATGCATGTGCATGTATGCAAGATTTACACTCATTACATACTATTTGACATTCACAATTTTCTTTTACCATAGCAACTGTATAGATATCTGATCCATTTGATAAAGGAATTTTCCACGTGTTATCCTCTTTTATAACAAGATCTTTTGTATAAGCTTAAGCTAGTTTTGTGCCTTTTTCTCAGATCAGAAAGCTTGCCTGTTACTTTTCTTTTATGCGTGACAATGATTCTATCATACATCTTATCTCTTAATAAGCCATTAAAGCACGAATGGCTTTATCTAGACACTTTACTATCTCTCAAAATCAGTTGTTTCTGGATCATCAACCAACTTTATTACTGCTGCTCCTGAAATTAATTTAAATATTTCTTCATTTGTTTCTTGCATCAGTGACTATGATTTTATACACTTCAGTCTTTTCCTCTTTAGACTATTTTACGAAGGTAAGATCTTGTGCCATGCGAGTCAATATGCCACAAACAATATAATCTTTGAGGAGGTTCCCTCGTAACATGCAACCAAGTATTGAAAAACGAGTCAGCCATATCTGACATATCATCAATTATTATCAGTGATATTAATTCAAAATCATAAGCATTAAGTCCATATGTCCCATCAATACGCACAGCATCATTTCCATATTTTTCTAACAAAAGCCTGATCATCGTCATAGCTAAAGCAAAGTCAGATTCTGCTAAATGAAGATATTTTTCACATTTTGTACCTCGTGGTTTATAAAACAACACACAATCATCACCTGTCATTTCTCATTTCATTCACCCAGGTGTCTACACTTAGTGAATTATTCGGATGCTTACAAAATTTGATGACAATTGGAAATTACTCTCATTATTCTATAGATCCTTTCTAGTTACTAAATGAAGTCTTTGTAACTCCTCCGATGTTAATAGAGGAAGTCAGAGAAAGCCTATTATGGCATTGAAGGGTTTTGTTGCTAATGTATTTCTCTCATTTGATGGCCTACGTGTTGCAGAGTGAAAGTAACAACATTCTTTTCGTCATCTTAGCTGCATAGATTCTTAGTTTTTCTTCTTTCTTAAGTTTATTCTGCCGTAGTTTACCCATATTGTCTCGTAAAACAAAAACATTCCGTGAGAATATAATTATCAATTTTAAAGTGTTTCCGATACAACCCGAAACATCATAGAACAAAACATCGATTACCATATACCTTTTTTTTTTTTTGTAACTCTTTCCGCCCAGTGGGCACTAAGAGGGCCTCTTATAGCAAGCCCATTATGGGTTCGGCCAGGCCCACAATGGGGCGACCGGGTGGTGAGGGACGGGGACCGACATATCCGGACGAACCACCCCGAAAAATTCCTGAGGATTTTTCGACCCGTCCGGATTCGATCCCGGGTCCCCCAGGGCAGCAGGCTGCTAACCTTGACCGCTCGGCCATCCGGCCGCTACCATATACCTATTAGTAAGCACAAGAAGATTTCCGGCCTACGAGTTAAAGAACAATGTTGTTTTCAACAATAAACAAATGTGGGTCGCCAAACGCGTGTGAGCGACGTCAGAATGTCCGAGCGTGAGTGGAAGCGTTTTGCACAGAGAAACTCCACAGTTACAAATAGTTACCTGGTTTATTATTAAGCTTAAAGCTACAACAGTTGACAGTAGGCGAAGTCTGGTCTTCTAATTTGCGTATACTTTGTTGAAATGGAATGCAATTTAAAGGAAAGACAACAAAACACTGAAACAAAGACTAAGTTGCCGACTTTTAGAGGCAATAAGTCAATTGCGCGTCAGGAAAAGCCTAGAGACTTCAAATTTAACTTACATAATAATAGAAGGACAATAAACAAGGAACGTCGGATGAGGTGTGACACGTGTGGTGGCCCCGGGCTTCCAAGAAAAAGAGTCCGCGGAGTCTGTGGTGGGATGCTGGTACACGGGCGACGGATTGACGTTCTGACGCTCGCTCTTAGCAGGCGGATAACTCTGTTCTCGGAAGTTTTATATATTTCCCCTCGAATTTCCTCCTTTTGATTGGTCCCGTGTCCCTTCTTCCCGACCCCTTCTGTCTCCAGGTGAAAACCGAGACCGATCCGGGTCGGGAAAGGTCCGAGAGATGTTGACGGAGCTTTTGAAGTCTGCGCTCGTATTTTACTCCGTTATGGCCCTTTTCTCTGACGTTTTGAACTCAAACGATTTACCAGATGTTCTTGTGGCCGTTCACCCTTAGCGGTTTCGGGCTTACATGACTTATTAATGACCAAAAAGGCCATCTGTTGTTTACCAGAGAGCTAGACTTGTCTTCATACTTCAGGTTATCTTAAATTTCACACTTGCTTATATTCATAGATACGATTATCTGTAGTGCATCAATACATTCTTTATAACTTTCTACAGAAGTCGTTTAAACACTCATAATATCATCAGGGATTATCTTGCACAAACAACAGAACAGTAGTAGTGTAAAAAAAAACTATTAATACTACTATCCAATTTACTTCATTAAAAAGAAATTAATGAACTTTTACACAAGGGCTTCCTTAGGACTATTAAATAGAATTAAATAATGCCATTAAATATGCAAAATAGAAATTTTCTGTATAAAAGCATAGAGCAAAGATATGATCTCTTCTTTTTGTATACATTTTGTTTGATGTTAAATCTTACGCTCCACTATTTCCTGGAAATATCGGACTATTCCATGTATTCCCCCAATGTTTTATCAGCTAAAACGTATTCCCTCAATGTTTCAGCTGATAAAACATTGGGGGAAATACATGTGTGAACCGAGGGTAGAGAGTCCAACTCGGAACCCCCTTTTAACGGCGCCGGGATGATGAGTCCCGCTCAGAGTGTCAATGGATGGCGTGAATTTAAGCGAGTGGGAAGGTTAGCGAAGTCGTTGATAAGGTGCCGGCAATACACGAATAATTAAAACAAATTTAATAAAAATGGTATTATTTAAAGCAAAAGATTATAAGATGATCTTACATAAATATAAAGCATTAGCTTTCGTTCGGTTAACAAGGAACCGAAAGAAATATAGAACAACGGAGAATTAATTCCGCGGCTAAGTCTAAGTCAACCGAGAGAGAGGGAGAGGGAGTGTGTGTGTGTGTGTGTGTGTGTGTGTGTTCAAAGTAAATACCTCTAGATGCTCCGAAGTTTTAAACAGGGCCGGGAGAAAAGGCTTGAAGTGGCGAGTTCTTTCGATGATCGGGTGCGATCCCTATTTATACGTGTCCGCGTGAGAACCAGGGCCGGATTTACATAAGGGCATTTGGGACCTGTGCCCAGGACCCCCACGAAACTAAAAAAAATTTTTAAACAATTTTTTTTCTATTACCGCGACAGCCTAGTGTGGTCTAATCATGAGGGCAACAGGCAGAGAAAACCAAACCTGGCAAAAAAACTATGAAACATCGGAAAATTTCACATAGGTATTTTTCAGTTGAATTAAAATAATTAGTTTTACACAATAAAATATATATATGTATGTTTACAATAACCTTATTTTTAAATGAAATTTACAACTTCCTAGTTCAAATCTAATCGAAAGTAAATTTAAAAAGTGTAAATTTTCTAAATCATCAAATTTTCCTACTCTTAAAGGGGGCCTCCACCGAATTTGTGCCCAGGGCCCTGGATTGGTAAATCCGGCCCTGATGAGAACGGTCTTAGAACGCATTAAATCAAAATCCCCTAAGTTCGATTTGGGTCCGAGTTTTGCTGATACGGGCTGTCAAGAATCGGATGTTTCGATAGTTTCCATTAGTTATTTTTTTCCTTTCATTTTTGTGTCTGATGTATTATTTTATTAAGTACAGTAGATGGGTTTAAAAAACATTTCCACGCTTCAATTTAGGATTATTTAATAATAATGCCCTTATAAAAATTCTAAAGTTTACATTACATAAAACTTGCATATACAACAATTAATAAATTTCAGTTTCCCGATTATTCCGTAAGTTTTCAAATTCATTCATTACACACTGTCACTGCAATGTTTTCATTGGTAATCAAAACACTTTCGTGATTACCTGTAAGTGCGTCTAAATGTCCAATTCAAAGATCCCGTTATTACCGACTTATCAACGATGGCAAATTTGTGATCCATTAGGAAAGGTGAATTGTGTATCCTCCCTCGTATACCTGTAATGAACAAGATATTGGATATAAGAAATAAGTACACAATGTTATGATCTGTTACACGGTATACTGTACATTTGGATTTGTTCTGCATACAGATAACGAAATTCTTGCATTGGTCAAATATAGGATGCATTGCATTGTATAAAGCTGTTTTAATACAGATGATAAGCAAGCCAATATCATTGGCGGTTAATGTTACCTTAGGTAGCCAAGATGGCGGCTCGTCTCCAATTCCGGAAAGGAAACAGTGGAATGCACGTTCTAACCTAACCTATTACCATAAATATTAGCAACCAAATTATTAGAATAGGTTAGGTTAGAACGTGCATTCCACTGTTTCCTTGCCGGAATTGGAGACGAGCCATCTTGCCTACCTAAGGTAACATTAACTGTTAGATAATACAATATGGTCTATCATTTATTACTTTACTATTATTGGATGTAAATGACGTAGTAAAAAGTAACTAATTGAAAATATGCGCGATATACAAATTGACATTAATTACGATTGATTGTGTATTTTAAATATTACAAATAATCATTATTTTAAAAACATTCTCACCATTTCTACGGAACTTTCCAATCTGCGCATCAGGCACACCACTCTTCGTCGGTATTACGAGCATCGGCTCTTCACTTCACAGGATCGGAGCTTCACTCCATCCTGGTGACATTTTACAATAATATCAGCCAAAAACTGACTGGTAATTAAGCCACGCAAACGTCTGTACTTCTTTTTGCAGAAAGCACGTGCAGAGCCAGAGATCCTAACGAAGTGTCGTCCCGTAAATTGCTACTGGTGACACTTGGTCCATTACCGGACACTGTTCCAAAATCGACAACTTTATCGGGGAAGAAAAGAAATCTTGCGTAAACATCTTACATCGAATTACATTATAAGAAGCTGCTTTCCAACTTGCAATACCAACTACAATAATAGCTGAAGTCTCCATTCTTCGTTGAAAAGCTTCCACTAAAACCACGCGTAAAGTAAATAGAGTATTTAAATGCACGCGCTTGTGGGTGTGAATCATCACGGTAATTGGCTGAAGATGTCACCTGACTCTGACGTTACTGGGTCCGGAAATCTCTTCTGCACTATTTCCGGGTGCGTTTCCATGCTTTTTAACATATTCTCTCTTTTCAGAATTTTTAAAATAAATTTTCCGATTGCTAATATCTTTATTTTGGATATTACAGATAAGAAAACGGTAGTTCGTAACATCTGTCACCCACGATGTTAACAAGGTAGGTAAATGGGTCGTGCGATGGACAAAAGTTAATCACGTGACTCATCGACGACATCAAAGCGCTCGGCCTAGCGTGTCGCGTTTTACATTTCAAGATATGGTCATCACTTTAATGTACTGAAAAAAAGTTTATATTCGTGATATTGTAAGCGGTGTTGCGGTATCCGAGTCCATTTTTACACGCGTTATATATATATATATACATCATAGAAATACTGTATTAGAAAGTGTAATTAAGATATAAAGTGATCGTTAACAATAAGAAGAAGGATTTTACCACTCAATAACAAATTAATTAGTAAAAACTTGATTTTATATTTCATATTTTTACTACAAACTAAATTACGTTTTAAGTATCGCAGTTTCAGTCCTGATTTTTAAATCGGCATTTGATTATATTATTTAATTTTAATAGCCCGAAATATGCCAAAGAAATGGGCCGAAAGAGCTACGACGAACGAAAATGGGTAAACCCAATGCTTTGGGGATCTGGGTCATAAAGCGCTATTTTATTTTTGCAAGGGCCGAAGACGTCGGAGGTATAGCCAAGATTAAAACTGCCGAAATATGACGACAGCGAAGAAATTAAAGACAAGGGCCTCTCGGCCCTTGTCTTTAATTTCTTCGAAAATGTGGATACTCAATGTCTGAGGTCTGAGTTGGAAGACTTTTAATATTATTTGTAGAGCCAAGGATACTGAAGGTATCAATCAACGTTTAATAGGCTATGTCTTTGTTTTGATTACCGTTCTTCTGGTGTTTCAGGTCAGTCTTTGACTTAAGTATTAAAAACAAAGTAAAACGTATTATAAAATTGGTTAATGTTACCTATGGTGCCAAAATGGCGGCTCGTCTTTGATTCCAGCACGTTCTAACCTAACCTAACCTATTCTGATAAATTACCATAATTATTACCAACCAAATTATTAGAATAGGTTAGGTTTTTTTTTTTTTTAACTCTTTCCGCCCTGTGGGCACTAAGAGGGCCTCTTTTTTTTAGTAGGCCCATTATGGGTTCGGCCAGGCCCACAATGGGGCGACCGGGTGGTGAGGGACGGGGCCCGACATATCCGAACGGACCACCCCCCGAAAAATTCCTGGGGATTATTCGACCCTTCGGATCTCCCGGGTCCCCCAGAGCGGTAGGCTGCCACCTTTACCGCTCGGCCATCCGGCCGTCGAATAGGTTAGGTTAGGTTAGAACGTGCATTCCCGCCGTTTCCTTTCTTCTGTTTGCTGGAATCAGAGACGAGCCGCCATTTTGGAACCATAGGTAACACGAACCCAATATTGAATTCTCGGTGTTTTAAAAAGTTACGAAACCATTCTAGAACTTTGTGGTGCCGATGGAAACTCTATCTATACCATGTTACAATTGATAATATTAAATCACGTTATTTTAATTTACATCCCTAAACACAGTAACAACCGCTAAGTATAAGAAACACGGATATTAAACTTTATACGTGCAATCCCTTCTTACAACCATTTTACCATGAAGGTTTTTACGACTCCCTGTTATAATATATGGTGCAAAGCAAACCTCTGAATGGGCAAAATCTAAAATTATGAAATTCATTTATAGTTTTTAGTATAGTTTTTAATATTCGAAACTTCTTATTCTGGATTTACATACGAAATTGCAGTTTTGAACAATGAAAATATATCTTTGACTTCATGCCTTATAATCTCATAAGATACAGTATGTCGAAAAGCTGCTTACATTTCGTTACATAATTATATTTACATAAATCTTCGATGCTTTTAATAAACATCATTAATCTCTGAATGCTAAAGCAGTTAAAGCTTTCTGATGACCGCTATACTCGCGCTTCATTTCTCCAGTCGATACACTCCACAATCTTGCCAGATTATCCGAAGATGCTACAAATACGAATAAATAATCAAGAAAAAACGAATTATATTCTTTCCAATAGCTTTGCTTACCCGTAATGGCGTACTGAGAATCTGCACTGAATGCCACGTCCCATACCCATCGTTGATTTACGTCCTTTAGCTCCACCATGGGCGTCACTTCGGTGGTTTTCCAATTGTGTATCAAGATTTCTTGAGTTGAAGTATCTTTTTGGCTCATCAGCAATTGTAAGTCGGCCGTTCTCCAGATTTTCCCTGTGGAATCTGCCGACGTAGTTACCAGCAATCTATAAGAAATGTTTATAAAATAAATTGTGGTTTCAAAATTCATCAAGACGATATTTTGTTTCGTGATGATGAGATGCAATTATATTGCCGCGAGAGATTTGAATCCGATATTGATATTGTTTCCATTTCTCACTTCTGTCCACATAATAGACAAAACTGAAGGTCGCGTGAACATAAAACAACTGTGGGTGTCTCTGGAACCTTAGAAAGTACTCGTGCACCTATGTGCCTGCATGTGCCAATGAGTGGTGACTGGTTTTTGTCAAAAATTGAACAACACTACAACGTTCTGGCTATTTTATCGGTCCATTGTCTTACATCAAGTATTGTCAGTCGCATTTAATGTTTATTTGAAAGTGTGTCGTGTATCAAAGTTATTACTCTTCCTCCTGACTTTTAATGGTATTTTTCCAGTTCTCTATTGAATATGCCTTGTACAATTTATTATGTGCATCAGACAGTACAATTAATCTTTTGTACTCGATCTACGTCATATTGTATGTAGTTCAATCTTGTAACTTTCAGTTAGGGTTGCCACGAGTCCGTATTTTTCGACTGATTGCACAGTTAATAGTTAAATCATAACCACCTACATTTAAATCTGACAAAAGGTGCTAAATTTTTGATGATTATTATTGTATTTATTGGCTAGATGGCAACATTGTATAAGCAAATGTAACGTAATTTCTCACGTCACACGATTAACGTAACTCGAGACATTTAATCTCACATTATGTTATCACTTTACCTATACTGCACTGGTGTTTGACGTCAAAAAATTCAAATTCTAGACAGATATTAACTTTTCAACTTGTAATTATTACGTCAAAATCAAAATTGGAAGAGATAACTTGCAATAAAACGAGCATTTATTTATTGTGACGTGGTCACAATGCCGGGTTGCAATTTTTATTCATATTTTTAAACTTTATTTAATTTAAAATATATGCTTTCCACCTCAAATCAGTAGTGTCTTGCCTGTCCCTGTACATCATACTTTTCCTGTTGGCAATAGAGTCATGCCAATCATCTAGCTAACTCCTTTCGAGGGGACATTTTTTAATTGAAATAACGTGACTTCCGGCTTGCATCGGAAGTTCGTATATAGTTAATTGGGGCCCCCTGCCCCTAATCTTTCCATATCTGGTCTTGGCTTTCATCTCTCTAACTCCATTCTCGAGATTAAGACATACAACAGTGGGAATATATAGGTCTACAATTTTTTCAAATTGCACCCCAATAACAGGCTTTTTCAGCAAAAAGTTTATGAAACAAATGTTTTCAGTTTGTTATGAACCTGCCACAGGTTTCAAACCACAAAATTAATAGTTTGAAACCTGATGCCGGTTTATAAAATAGACCGAAAACATTTGTTCCGAAAACTCCTTTTGCTGAAAAAGTGTATATAGTTTTTTTGAGTATGAGAATAAATACAACATCCCAATGGATGTCCAAGAACTTTTTATATTATCTGTATTTTTATATTTTATTAAATATAAATACCATCAGCCAACTTGAAGTGACCTATTTGTCTTTTCATAATGGCAATGTCAATGGAGGATGTTTCAACCAATTTGCATTATTTCAGAGGCATAGCTTCCGTTAAAAAGTCATCTCTAGATGAACATTGTATGTTGCTGGTGATTGTGAAGACAGATGTCTGAAGACTATGTACCTTCTGTATTTTTATATTTTGTTAAATAAATAAAGAGCTGACTAAAGTTAGTCTGTAAGAAATCTACTAAATTGTTGAGATTCCATCATGAAGTTCTAGTAAGATTAATTTAAGTATTACTATTTTCATGTTTGATAGTACATATAATATCTTGTATATACAGTAATACCTCGGTTTTCGTTGACTTCGGTTATTGTCGGTTTCGGTTTTCGTTGATTTTTTTCGTGAAAAATATGTCTCGGTTTTCGTCGATTGCCTCGGATTTCGTCTGTGTGCTCAAGAGACCTCGCTGCTAATTTTGCGAAAACAAAGGGCGACCCACGCATTTTCTGGCTCAGTGTGGCGTTATTTCTCATTCTGTGAGCATTACCACGTGACGACCCACCATTGGCCAATGGTTCCGTTCCCCGAACACTGGGAGTTCAGTCGTGGGTTTGCACTTCGACAGAACAGGCTAGTCACGTGGAGTTTTCCGGGTTTTCTCAAAGTCTGTAACGCCCGAATAGGGGCCAGTTACCCTTAAACAGACCTCCCGGAAGACATTATTCCCCTCGATACGTCCAGCATAAATGCATACAACTACTATTACATGACAATTATGTCACAATTTACCATGGGGCGATATAGGCTAGAAACTCATGTCCAACTAACTTCTACAAGACAAGACATTACCCTGCACGTCTAGCCAAATAATTCCATTGCTTTCCTTTAGATTAGTCTTTTTATATTAATTTCTTATTGCTTTTTAGTATTTAACACTATATTAATTCTCTATAAAATGTGTTTTTGGTATGTATTTTGGAGTGTCTAGAATGAATTAATTGGATTTACATTGATTCACATGGAAATGATTGCCTCGGTTTTCGCCGGTTTCGGATTTTGCCGATTGTTTTCGGACGAATTGGCGATGAAAACCGAGGTATCACCGTACATCAAATAAGAAAAAAAAAGAAAAAATATTTTTAAAAGTATCAATAATATCAAATTAAATGCTGCAAATGGATAACATTGATGTGAACTTTTTAGTGTTAATCCATTATAGGGATTAACATTAAAAAGAAAAATTAAAATCCTCAGTTTTTCAATATATTAAATAAATTATACACTTACGTGGAATCTGGACTAAATTTACATTTTAATGCATAACGCTTATGGGCTTGAAGTTTTAACTGTCTTAATGGCTGAGGAGTTTTTCCATCTTCTGTTGTAGCAACACTAAACAGATAGCAGTAACCCTACAAAATTATAAGGAATTATTTTACTATTTAGAACGTGTAAAAAATACATTTAATTTTAACATTTTGAGATAAATTAAGAATTTAAATTCTTATTCTAAAATAACATAAAACATTTTTTATTTATAATTTTAAATAATTAAATACTTTCACTTAGCAAATTAATTTTTTGAACAGGTTTCCATTTGAAAAGTACTGTAGCTGAATTTTCTTTATAAGCAGTAAAAGGTCTATAAGGTGGGTAATAATTTAAAACTATAGGACGTGCTTTAATGGACTATATATGAACAACTGTTACATAGCTTTTGAATTATCTCACTCATCTTCAAGAATGTTGATAAAATTTTTTTACAAATTTTTCAAGCTACGTCACAATGCAAATGGTAGCCTTCCCCCTGAATGAAGAAGACATTGCTATAGGAGTCTTTAAGCTCCTATAGCAATGTCTTATAGGAGCTTATTTTAATACAGTTACCTACAGAGCATTTTAGCCGCTTCCAAGGTTTTGCTACATTATCTGAGTCTCTATGATTGATTCGATTAGTTACTAAGCTTCTCTTGTACATCCATATAGACTTGGCAGTGGTGTGATTGGTTTCGGACTGAAGAGGTTCAAGCACTATTTCTTTGTCCCTACTGTGTTAAAGCCCCGTCCAGTAGTGTTTGTGTCAGGTTGGTTCCTGCTCATTCGTATGCTCCTTTGGTGTTACTTGTTACCAATATATTCTGAAGAGCAAACATATTCTAAATACAGCAAACAGGCAAACATTTCTGACATCCTTCCATCCACGTTGACGTAACTATTGAAGTCCACTTACGATATTCAACAATAATGTGTTTACATTTACACTATTTTACAGACACGTATCAGGCGACTTTATCCTCCTACCAAATTTTGTAAACATTGGTTTGCTTAGATTTCAGGAAAATTCTTTCTTGGGATCTTCATCCAGTTGGATTTCTGAAGCTTTGTTTAATTGAAGAAACTTCTAAAGTGTAGAGACTCTGAAGGACACTCTAATTATTTCTCCTTTACTAAGTCTTTGTTCTTGAACAACTTATCCCATCTGCACCAGGCAATAATTCAATTATTCAACTGAGGCCACATTAATCTCTTTTCCTGTACAATATCACCAACTTCAACATTGTCTTTATTACTATTCTTCCTTGGTTTGCAAGACCATAGGACTCTTAATATTCCATTCTAAATCTATAGAATACTTCATGAACATCTTGCACGTAACATAACCTGCATTTTAGGTAATTTATGTCAATGTTGACATTAATGTCCGGTACTTGTTCATGTATAATTTCTTTCAGAAAATATGCAGGAGTCAATGTTTTTAAGTCTAGATCAGCAGACGTGACTAAGAGGCCTATTATGAAACTCTCATTATTTTACAAGCAAGTCAGGAGGCAACAGTGGCTACAAGCATGATGGAAGAAAACAAGATGTTCCATTGCACGATATTCACGACATGTATAAACAAAGGAAAATAAACAACAAAAAATCTTTAGATATTTTTTAATCTTAATTTTTAAACATTTCTTTAAATATTTGGAATTAACAGTTTAGCAATAAAATATCTTCATTGTTAAAGTATGAATAATATCAATTGCTTTTTCTATTGATATTATTCGTTAATGGTAAAATATGATCAGGGTACAAGTTTTTGTCAATGAATTTTTTAATGTTTTCAGTTGGTTTTTAGTGATGCAATTTCAATCTCCAGTGCTTTGTTGGTGTTCTTTGGAGACAATTTTTTCTTCTCTAAAGACTATTTTCATCTCTAGAAACAACATATGCTTGACTTGTTGAAACCAATTTGTATGAACAGTTAAGTCTCCTTCAGTGTTCTTGGGATGGTTTCATGTATTGAGTACAGTCAAACCTCGGTTTTCAAACATAATTTCTTCTAATACTAAAACAAATTTTCCCATAACAATATATAATAGAATGGATTATTAATCCACTACCAACCCCAAAAATAAAGCCTTTTTTTAAATTTTTAGCTGCATTACATGCTAAAAATGCCTATAAATGGAATGTTTGTATGTAATATAAATACTATATTATATATAATAAATTTTTGTTATTTAATTTCACTTAAGCAGTTTTAAAGACAAATTCTTGGATGCCATTTATATTACATGAATGTTAATTAACATGATTTTTATTAATTTGATTTAAATTCAACTGCAGCACATCCCAAAATGGAAGTAGTATCAGCATGTGCATTGTAATCTAACTTAAACGGCAATGCCATTGGTGATTCGTGTCACGATCTCTAATGATCGGCGCAACTAACAGTTAAAATCAGTAATCCTGTTGCTGATCAATTGGGCTGTTGATGTAATGGAGATGTAAAAATGGAGATATTTCATTTTTAATTTCCTGAGCAATGATAAAGAAAATTATTTAGAAAAGCAATGATAATGTTAAAAATTTTACAGGTAGATTTTGTTCATTTCTCATTTTCTTGAAGTTTCGAAAGCACTCGAAGCTGTATAATAAAAGTCAAACGACTGCTGTAATGAATCAGACTATTTTTCAGCGACCATTTTATAATTAAATTCTAAGTAAAAACTCTAGCCTAGCAATACTTTCTTTTGCCGCAAGGTGAGATTCAAACTCTAGCTTGTAAGAGCCGAACCTTTAAGAATCTTCCAACTCAATTCAAATAAAAGCTGTCATAGTGTAGATAAATTGACTCTGATCACAGAAGAAATGTAAAGTGTAATTTTCATTAATGTTTTCACTACCTAACCATTTGGAAATCCTTACATTGTCCAAGAGAATATCATTAACCCATTTCAAAGACTTAATCTCTATATCAACTTCTTTCCAAGTTAGTTTTATCTCTCATGTATGCTTTAGTAAGAGCTGTTATGGGAACTTAATTTTTGTTTACATTAATTAGCCTGTGGTAAAATTGATTAAACAAAATGATGTATAAGTAAAGATTGCAGTTTCTAAGAATCTATTGACATTATACTAATTACTTAAAATATTAACTGTATAATATATACAGGTATACCTCGACTTACGTCGTTCCTGATTATACGTCATTTGTCAAAAAAGTATATGGAAAAATAAAAATCAAGTTTAAGTCATTTTATTCGACTTTACATCCATCCGCCACAAATATCAAAGTCGTAATATCACTAGAAAAGCATTAAAAGCGCATAAAATCATATCAAAATATGTACATTTACAGTAAATGTTGATATAATCATCACAAATCCTAGAGAACGAAACATGAAAACATCTGTGTTTCTGTGTTGTCGTCTTATTTAGCGGTCTTTAAGTGCTCGTTATTGGTGTTTTCCACCACACAAGTAAATTCGACTTACGTCGTAACTACACAAGTAAATTCGACTTACGTCACCTCTCCTGGAACCAATTACCGACATAAGGCGAGGTATACCTGTAGTATTATTATATTAAGAAAAAGAAGAGAGTTTTTATTAACTATAATTAAATGCTGGTATAGCACACGTTAAAAGAATTTTTCCAAGTACTAATAAGCATAGTCAAAACATCAGAAAAGGTAAGGTCAACTGGTTACAAGACTCCTCAATTAGCATGTGTATATCATTTCCTAAATGAATAATTGTCTTGAGTCAGGATAAACTTGAAATAAGTAAATATTGGCACATAGCATATAGGTAAGATACAGCCTGATTTATAAAATAGTTTTACTAATTTTAATTATACAATTCCTAAACAGGGAATAGAGGATGATAAATACCAAAAGACAGTTTTAGAACATGCATCAGTTAAATTATATTAATTTCAAAACTCTTATTATTACTTTTCTGTAATTTTGCAGCTAATTATAAAAGAACAGAATAAGGAAAACTAATGGTCATATATAAAAATATTGTAAAATTATCTCCAAAAAACATTGTTTACATATAAAAAATAATTTTTAAAATTAATATATAATGTTTATTGCTTACTTTATTGTCGACGGCAGCCACGTACATACCTTCAGAATCAATGTGTATGTTTTGTATGGATACGTCTGTTTCTGTTGACTGTAAACATTTTTTTTTATAATTACAATATGTAGTAAACATTATAAAAGTGCATATTTTACACAATGAATAAACAGAATAATAATATTTACTAAAGAGAATTCTATAAGAATAATCATAATCTCAATGATATATACTTTAACTTGTGATTATCTAATGATTATTCATTTACCTATTGTAAACAGTTATTTTTGATTATTATTGATAGTTAATAAATACTTTGCTAGAGCTGTATTGTATTTGTTTTTATTGATATCATGTTGGAGTTCCTGGAGTCTTTGCAACAAGGATCTATTTGTTGAGCCTGTATATGTCAGATTTCTATTGAATCTGCTGTAATAAAGAGGTACAGAATACACCCCTAAATTAGTGCGTACCATAGAAGAGGACCTTAAAAAGCTACGTAGTTGGACCATAGGAACACATCCACAAACAAAAATACAAAATCATAAATGCGTAGTAGTTAACTTCAACCCCATACTGAGTACAACTTAGAGTCATAGCCAAACAATTAAACACAATCCAACCATATACAAACTACTCACCGATGATAAGGATATGATAGAAGACGCAAATCCCTTGGGGTGTATTCCATACTGCATTATGACAAGAGATTTGATGAAATCTACTGTCATATGCTCAACAAATAGATTCTTGAGCCTTTGGTTCAAGGAACACCAACGTGATATTAATTTAAAAAGCAGATATAGTACAGCTCTAGCAAAATATGCAAGTGAACGAGGGATGTCTCCACGATAAGGAGAGGCAAAGTTAATATTTCATTGGAATTTTAATTAAAAATAAGTGTTAAGGAAAAGATTCTTTCTCACTAAAGCTACAAAATATAATAATACAGCAAATGCATATATTTCAAAAAACTATCGAAAATTTTTTTATTTCCTATACTAATTTTAAATATGTGGAAGCTAAAACTTTATAATAGTTTCTTAACATTAAGAGTAACGAATGCAAATCATTGATGAAACTAGCGTAAATGTTATTTTGTTTAAATATTAATTTTTATAATACAAACACAATAATAAATAAAAGTAAAAATATACTTTATAAAATATTGATTTAGCTTGTGGGTCATTTTGTTGCATTCTCAAATCCCAAACATGAATTGTTCCGCTTTGATCACCAATGTAAACTTCTATTTGGTTGGGATGAAGATAAGCAGCATTGATGGGTTGATGAGTGTTGTATAACTTTTGACATTGAAGATTTCTTGAACTAGAAATTTTAAGAAATAAGAGTAATAAACACTATTTTTTGTTTTCAAGATTTCATAAATTGCATTAGATTTACCTATGGTAGTTAACGTGGCGGCACAACACAGGACGGACATTCAGCACTGCCATCCTGTTGACAATGAAGTTTGACAATGGCATTTAGAACGTCAGTGGAATCATGCTCCGCATTCTGAATGCTATCGTCAAGGGCGCAAACAAGATGGCGACCGGAAGCGCCACCATGTTTGCTACCATAGGTAAATCTAACCCAATTAATTAAGCTCCATACTGGCCCTGAAACAAAGAAATGAAAACGAGATATATAATAAAATTTACATTACCGTAAATCCCATATTCTAGCCATGCAGTCTTCGCCGCCGGTGTACATCCAACGTCCCTCTTCCTGAAATCCGACCGACGTCACATTTTTTGATACACCTTCGTAATTAACGACCGGATTTGGATTATTAGAATTAATATCATACATTCGAATGTGTTGGTAACCTGCGATATAATTGTATTATATTAAAAATATGTTTATAAAAATTTCAATTATAAATACAATGTACCAATATTAAAAAGAAATACATACTTGCAGCTGCTAGTAGTTGTCTGTCAGGTGTAATTTCTAATGCATTAACTTGCTAAAATTAGTGAAGGAATATAAAAGTATTAGACTTGCTTTTCCATTATTAATTATTAATTGATTTGAACCAAAGAGACTAAAGAATAGACTTGAGCTAAATTCAGTGTTTCTTACATATGTAAATGTGGTTTTACTATAAAAAATGAATGTAACTGTATACAATAAAGGTCAGTTTGAAAGAGAAAATTCACTTTACAACATTTGAAGATTTACCTAAAAGCAAGTGTCGAGGACTGCTTTAACGATTTCTATCAACGAGGAAGAATTCCAGAAAAATATGGCGAGAAATTAAAATTTGTGAGGGAATTGGAGAGGAACTTTATAGTTAGTCTGATTAGCGTGCGTATAGTTTACGATCACTTTGCAGGATAACAGATACAGGAAATTCTTGTTAATTCAAACTCGGATAGTTCGAAATCCCGTTAGTTCATAACTGTACTTTTGTCCCAGCTGGGGATATAGAGATTTACACATTAAAGAATTCGGTTAGTTCAAAATACAGCTAATTCTTTTTATCTCTTTGTTCTTACTTTTACATTTCTCTGCGTATATCGTCTACTTGGACTTTGTTTATTAATAGAACTTATTACACTGGTGACAGTGTAATAGGAATTATTACACTGGTGAAATTTCTGATTAGAAAAGGGAGGATATCTTAGTCAAAAGTCCTTCAGATCCAAAACATACAAAAAGAGTATACAGGTAAAAATAAAGATAGTTTGTTTTGACTAAGATATCCTTTCTTTGCTAATCAGAAACTTCACTAGTATAATAAGTCCTATTAATAAATGAAGTCCAAGTAGACAATATACACACAGAAATGCAAAATATGGCTACTTTGTAATTTGAAGTGAAAATTCTGTCTGACTGTGATATGTGTACATTAACTTGTTCATTTAGATCGAAATGCCTTCATGCTGTAAGAGAACAATAGACCAAGAACAACTCTAGTCTGGCCAATATGACTTTACTTTTACAGTAACACATTTTTGGGTGTCACCTTACATATGGACTACCGTTTTTTCTCTTATTTTATAAAATATGGCTGGGTTTCGGGATTGCAAGACTGGGCTACGAGTAGCAGATTGAGTTAATTGTAGGATTCTAGGCTACTACTTTTTGGGCCACTTTAAAAATAATTTGGGCTAAATTTTGAAGAATTTGGCTTTACTTTATATAAAACCTATCTGGTGACCTGCAAGGTTCTCACTGGGCACACGATATTTATTATCATTATATTATTATTATTATTAATTAACAAAAATAAGTAGCCATATTCCATTTGTTTAATAAATTACATCAGTTACATGGCATTTAGCATATTGTACAGAAATATGGGTTAATGTGTACCTAGGTAGCCAAGATGGCGGACCTTCCGGTAATCTCGATCCAGGTTACTTAATGACGTCAAGATGGAGGGAGCTGCGGACTATCGCGTTGTGATATGCAAATTAATAGTAACGACGCATTTCATGTAGAGTTATCGGCGGAAAGTGGTAACAGGTGTGATAATTGTGTTGATTCGATTGATTTTTGACTTTAGACGTAATTTTTTTTTTCTTTTCGAAGTTTTTCGTTTAATATTAATTGGTTAGTTACGAGTTCTTTCGATATTTCTTCCCAAGAGTTTTGGGCAGCGTGTACCACCCATGATTTCTATCGAGTGCTCGAATCTGAATTTTCCGAATTAGGTATGGACCCCAGAATCGATAAAGGTTTTAAATTTGCGGTGAGTCTAGGATTACAACATATTGAGGAAGTGTGTAAGATTTGTTCGAATTCGTGCCAAATTTTTTATCGACACGACCGAGATTTGTGTGTGATGAGATGCAAAAAATGTCGAAGAAATAGTTCTGCATTCGAAGGAACCTTTAAAAGTAAATGTGGAAAAATATCGTGGAGTAGAATCTTTTCTTTTATATGGCATTACATTGCATTAGAATGCTCTTCGACCACCTCGGGTATTGCTGTAGGCATTTCGAATAAGGCCGCTGTCGACTGGTCCAACCATATACGTTTTATTATGCTAGTTGCTCTGCACAATATGATGTCGTTTAAAATCGGAGGTCCGAAGAAAACCGTCGAAATCGACGAGACTGTCATATGTAAACGAAAATATGAAAAAGGCCGCAAACTAAAAAGTACGAAATGGGTTGTAGGTGGAAGATGTCGAGAAGACAAGAGCTGTTTTATATGTCAAGTAAACGATCATTCCGAAATCACGCTAAAAAAAGAACCCGAGACAGTCCCTGCAGCCCCAGTTTCTAATATTCAGAAAAAAGTAAAAAAGGTGGTCGAAGAAAAGGTGAAGAAAAGAAAGGAATGCAATATTACTAATGATGATAACGATAAAAGTAGGAACGAAAGAAAGAAGAACAGAAAGACAAGTAATCAAACAGTATCAATTCCTGTCCAAACCAAGCGTCGGAAAAAAAGAGAGGAACAGCAGCATGCACAATGACGTAAGTAATAACATTATATAATTATCGTTTATTTTTATTTATTTTTTTAATATTTCGAAATAATAATTATTTTAACAAAATCCTTAAATTCTAAAATCAGGATTTAGTATTTAATAAATTGCGGAGCAGATCACGTGATCACATGAGCTCCATCGTAAATCGCAGTCAAGATGGCCACCATCTTGACGTCACTAAGTAACCTGGATCGAGATTACCGGAAGGTCTGCCATCTTGGCTACCTAGGTACACATTAACCGAAATATGTAATCTCGGATAATTCGAAATTCAAAGTCGAAAATATTTCGTTTCCCGAATTTCAAACTAACGAGAATTTCCTGTAAATGGATTAATGAGTTACATATATATTTTCCATATGAAAGTTGGTAAACATAAAGTTTGGTACAATTACAGCTCTTGAACGATGCAGTCAGGATCTTATCAGAACAGTAGACCATGCCCACAGGTGTATAAAAAAGTCATAGGAACTGACAGTCAAAATTTCAGTGGGCTTCATTACACCGTAGACCACTTGTTTGTTTGTTTGTTAAGTTACGGCAACGCGACACTCGGACAATCTGCCTAGGGGGATGCAGATCACCCTGCCCGGGCAATTTGCATCCTCCTAGGCAGTTTGCAGGGGGGCAGTTACAGAAGTGAAAAAAATCCGGAAAACTTCACACAGTCAGCCTGTTACAGGGAGGGGCGAACCCACAACCGAACTCCCACCGTTTGGGGAATGGAGGTGTGGGCCGGTGGACCACTTCCTTTGACTTTTTTTGTTCCTACGAGCATGTTCTACAGCTGCGTTAAAGCCCCAACAGTGTCATTCACATCTACAACTGTACCTGCATTTTTAAAAAGGGTTAATGTTACCCTTGGTGCCAAGATGGCGGCTCGTCTCTGATTCCAGCAAGGAAACAGTGGGACGCACGTTCTAACCTAACCTAACCTATTCTAATAATTTGGTTGGTAATAATTATGGTAATTTATAAGAATAGGTTAAGTTAGGTTAGAACGTGCGTCCCACTGTTTCCTTGCTGGAATCAGAGAAGAGCCGCCATCTTGGCACCAAGGGTAACATTAACCTTAAAAAGGATACAGAATCAGAATGCTGTACACTTCCCTGACATTGTCCACTATGTGCTTGCCAAAATCTAATGGTATGATCATAACCACCGGTTGCCAGGATCACCTGTTCCGTATCTGAATCGTCCGAACCCATTATAATAACTGTTAAGTTACTTTACCAGTCTTAAACATTAACAATATTAAGCAAGTTATTAGATTTTCGCTACGAAACTTAGTAAAACTCCGACCAACTGCCCGCTAACTCATCCCATCTGTAATGTTTACATTTCCATGCGACGTTACGCCATCTGTCGACTCTTGTAAAATAAATACGATATTCGGAAGTAAAATTTAAATTTTAAAACCGAAAAGTTATCACAAATATTTTCTTTTTGTTTAAATTACCGTATTTTAATTTTACGGCAATTAAATATTACGTCAAAATCTTTTATCACGTATTAAAAATTTAAATACGGATAAATTTTTATCTGGCAACGTCGGAAAAAATCATATGATTTTGTCAAAGATGGCGGCCACCAGTAGATCTTTCGCGATGGAAGAATCGAAAACTCTTAGAGATGTTTTAGATAATGCTCCTAAAGAATTAAATAGAGATTATCTTAAACGAATATATTTGTCTTTGCGCACTTCTAAACACGAAGAGTAAGTTTTGGCTGATAAAAAAAAAAAAAAAATATAAAAAAAAAAAAATATATATATATATAAAATTTTAAATGAAATTTATTTATATATTTTCAGGATAGTAGATAACGAAGCAATTGTCAGTTCTCTTATAATTATGGTACTGAACGATTCTACCAATTCTCTTGATCGATATTTAGCTATATCTATTCTACAAATTCTGTCTCCTCAACCGGATTTTTTGCAAATTATGCAGACTGGTAAATTATCACAGTTATTGTACTGTTTACCATTAATGGTGGTTCAGGTAAGAATATCGAATATTCTATATTATAATTTTTGGTAGAAGTGCATCTAGGTAGCCCCAATGGTGGTACTTCTAAGACTGTGGCGTTTAATTATTTAGCCCATGTGACTATGCCAGCTTCGAGTAGCCCACTTGACTGTTCCTGGAGGGCTTGATGTTATATAGTTTTGGGGGGGGGGTGTGGGAGCTCGCTGAGATGCGAGCGATAGCCAGCACCAAGGAGCACGTCTACGTGCGAAGCAGGTAGAATGGGCGGTAGACTGATGTGTTAAAAACTGACCTTCGCGCCGTAAGGCTACTTAAGTGTAATTTTACCTAATTTTT
Organism: Centruroides vittatus; assembly: GCF_030686945.1. Classification (NCBI taxonomy): domain Eukaryota; kingdom Metazoa; phylum Arthropoda; class Arachnida; order Scorpiones; family Buthidae; genus Centruroides; species Centruroides vittatus. The sequence goes on from NW_027122680.1 coordinate 984,682, forward strand.
AAAATCTTTTCCTTGTTTCTGCTCTTTGTTTATGAAAGAATGGAATCAGCTGATTTTACAAAGTAATTTTATTATGTCTACTCTATTTTAAATAAACAAACATAATTATAGACTATTGTTGGGATGCCCCAACTTGCCGGTGTTTAGAAATAACTTGGCCTAAACTATAAAACACAACATTTATTTATAACAAATCTTCTGACTCCAATGTAAATAATTTTTGCGATACAACTTAGAAAGTATGGGTATGACTCTCTCTAGTCTGAAAGTGAGTGTTTCTTCCTTTGTGTCTTCTCCTTCTTGTCCTTCTACATGATTGCTCCGGCCTCTTTGCATCTTTTTGGGAAGTAGTTCATGACCACAACACTATTTTCAAGTAGCCAAAACTAACTCAAATTTAAAACTGTAAGAACAAATAAATTATAATTGCTTAAGAAAATGAGAATTACATGAGGACTAGTCATGTTCTCATTTCTGGCAGGGTGGGAAGTGGTGGAGAAACTTTAGATGGTAATCAATTATTTAGTTTACGGTAAAAAATTTGAATATATACTTATCTGATTTTCAAAGATAACCAAGTTACAGAGAAAAATCTTTATTTCAAATTATTCACAGTTTTAAGTCTAGTTCTACTTCTTCTTCTGGCATTATGGTCCTTGGAGGCCTTTAGCAGCAGTCCTTAGCCATAGCCTGCAGACTGAACGAGATAGAGAATCCTTCTCCATTTCATTCGGTCTATAGCTTGCCTCTGCCAATCTTTGATTTCGAGGTCTTGAAGATCTTCAGTGACCCCATCTATCCACTTTTCTCTGAGATGATCTCTTGGCCTCTTCTCTTTCTTCTCACAGTGGAGCCTTCATGAAGCTGTTGCCATTATAGGAAGCCTTATGACATGGCCTAGCCACTGTAATCTTCTGGCCTTAATCACTTGTGTGATCATGAGCTTGTTGTGGGTTGTCGTTCCTGATTTGTTCTTCTCCTCCATATTGGTTCTCCATTGACCATGATACCATTATCATCATAGTCTTTCACAGGTCAGAAGATTTCCTTAGTATTTTGTTTTCAAATCTCTATAGTTGTACTTCTTCCTGCTTTGTCATTGGCTATGTTTCACATCCATACAGAATTGCAGGTCTAATTAACTAGTTTTAAGTCTAGTTAAGCAGATTAAGTCCTCCTAGAATTTACTAGATCCACCTCTACTATAGTTCAGGGTGGCGAACCTATGGCATGCGCGCCCAAAGTGGCACGTAAGAGAATCATCTGGCACGTATCATATGTATCATATGATTTTTGTCTTTTTCAATCATCCTTTTTTCAATCAGATTTTTTACATTTATTCAAATTAAAGCATATCGGTTTAATTTCTTTAAATATCATTATTTGAAGTCCTAAGACTTTGGCACGCATTAACATCTTTAAAGCTAAGTATGCTTACAATATGGCACGCAGATTCAAAAAGGTTTGCCATCCCTGCTATAGTTGATCTAGTGATATCTTTTTAACATAATCTGTTTATAAATTAATAAATAGTGAACTGTGGTAGTTTGTACTAGTTAATGTGGAAATAGTAAACTGATATGAAATAAAGATTTTTTTTCTATAACTTTGTTATCTTTGTGAATTAAACAAATATATATTAACAATTTCTACTGTAAATTGAATTATTAATCACCCTGTAAAGTTTTATCCACCGCTTTTGAATCATGCTGTGTGCAGGGGTGATGGAAAAAATTAAGTTAAAAATTACATTTACATTAATAAATTTTCTTGTAACAAATGTAAACAAATCTTTGGCTTTTGAATCAATATCTTTGGTGTAAGCTTGAAACTGACCTTTAAATGAGACTGAAAACAGTTAATGTCTACCTATGGTTCCAAAATGGAGGCTCGTCTCTGATTCCAGGAAATAGAAGGGAAACAGTGGGGACGCACGTTCTAACCTAACCTAACCTATTCTAATAAATTACCATAATTATTACCTACAGAATTATTAGAATAGGTTAGGTTAGAATGTGCATCCCCGCTGTTTCCCTTCTTCTATTTGCTGGAATCAGAGACGAGCCGCCATTTCGGAATCATAGCTAACATTAACCCCGAAAACATTTGCATTTTAAACATTAGAAGTTTTACTGCTGAAAAAGCATGTCATCAATTGACATAATTGAAGTAATAATTTAATTTGAGTAACAAATACAGGGTGGGAAAGAAAGTCACTTAACACCCCTGTTACTGAATATAGAATGTAGCCAAATTTAATTCACTCACGTAAGGAACACATTAGACCAAGGGAGAAACAGATCGGTGCGTGTTACATGCACGGCCGCCATCTTAAATACAACTTCGAAACTGTAAATGGGAAGAGGATCAAACGTCACATCATTTAGCCTCAGAATTTCACAAGGAATTGATTGCGGAAAGATTTTATTGACCTACCTTGGATGGTTACGGAGTTATGCTTGTCACACGATGTGTTCAATGTACATTCATTGGGTGCATTCTGTAGCAGGGGTGTTAAGTAACTTTCTTTCTCACCCTGTATAATTACAATGTTCTAATTTTTAATTCTCAATAATGTATATATATTTTTTTATTTGTACAAGATGATAAAACAAGTTCTTGATGCAAATATGGAATAAAAAAAAAAATTAATATTTAATGTATCATTTTTATTACAAATTTAAATACCTTATGTAACTAATTTGTTATAATACGAAACTGTATTTTCAGACCAACAATGACCTTATAGTAAAAGAAATTTTGAAAAAATTGATAAAGTAAGTGATGTATTTTTGATAGAAATTGGAAAAATATTATGTAATTTTTTAATATATTTAGTGAATAATGTATTTATTTAAATATTTAATTATATTTGAAATGGAAGTTTGTATGCACTTTTCAAATGTACAGTTGTTGGTATTAATTTACTATACGAGAAATACTGTATTAATGTTATATACATAGCATTCTGAGACAAAACATTAGTTATTTCGATAGATATACCACCAAAGAAAAATAATGCTAGGGAAAATACCAATTAATGGATTATCTAAAATTATAAAGGATGAATACATTACAAGAAAAATAAAATTACCAGTGATCTATGCAATAGTTTTTTTCTGTGATAAATGGCTGTGAACATGGACTCTAAGAAAGAATGAAAGGAAAATGATCGATTCCTTCGAACTGTGGTGTTGGAGAGGATTATCGAGACTTGGACAAAAGACCAATTATTCAATAGTTGAAGGAATTAAGTCAGAACTTTCTCTAGAAGCCAAAATAATAAAACGAAAACTTTCTTACTTTGAACATATTATGCAGGTGAATGACTCTGTGAGATCCGTGATTTAATAGATTACAGTAGAGCGTCGATTATCCGACTCGACTGGGGACCGGGGTTGGTCGGATAACTGAAAAAACGGATAATCGAAAAGTATGAAAAATTACATTATTAGTATAGTATATTAGTATATCCCATGTAATTAGTATATTAGTATATCGCTATTAACCTACTTCGCTTTGAATTTTCATTGGTGTTAAGCCTAACAAAAGTTTTTTTAAAATAATAATCGTCGCTATTGTATCGTTAAAAATTATTTCTTTATTTTGCACAAAATAAATACAGTACTGTACTGTTTATTGAAAAATACAGAATAAAACAAAATATATATATATACAATCGGGTTACATATTTTGCATAAAGTAGGCCTATACATTAGAAAAAGAAGTCCAAAATTTTCTTTTCCTTCACAGTTGACCCTCGTTTTTTTGCCGCTAAATCTCGCACACGTTTTAAAAACAGCAATTGGATAGCGTCGTTAAATAAAATTAAGCCTCGTTTAAATACTGGCCTCCCTTTCATGGTCAGAGCCACTGTTGCCAGCTAAAACATGCAAAAATTTAACAAAAATAATAATAAAGTAGCCAAGACATAGCCAAATATTGTAGCGCCACATCACTAGCGGACATTTGAATTTGCCGACTAGAACGCGGTCGGTTAACCGTGTGTCGGTTGATCGGGGGTCAGATACTGTAATTAATTTAGAAATTTTATAAGTAAATATTTTATTTTTTCAAATGATTTCATACAAAAGTATGTAACATCCGTCGTTTTTGGAGAAAAGGGAAGTCAACTTCCTTTCCCACACCCCTTGTCTCCAAAGCTAGGCATCCATATGTCAGTTTACCCCCTTCGCATATTCCCCGAATATCCCTTGACGTACGGAAAATTCTACATTTTAATTGGTTAGGCATGTTTTAATATAGAGAACCATTTCCTGAGATCGAGGAGTTCGATACAAACCTCCAAAGGGAGAAGTCGTTTTCCACATAACTCGAGAAGAGTTGGACTGAGATCTTCAGAGAGAAAAGTTCGACTCCATACGGTTCTCCATAGAGTAGAGGCTTCGGTAGTTCTCCACATAGCAGTTATAAGAAACTTGACTGCATAAAAAGTTCTCTCAATACTATTTTAAATTGGTGCGCTAAATTAAGGAAGGATTAGAAGATATATAAAGTATTCGTTGCTGATCCAAAGACTACTAATTAAAGTAGTACGATTTAATATATGTAAACCTCTCTCTCTCTCTCTCTCTCTCACAAAATAGGATAGAATAGATTTGTCTTGTAACTCTTTAAGATTTGTTTTTGTTAAATTCTTGTTATTGTTTTAAATATGGTCTCATTCTTGTCTCGAATCTGAGCTAACGTCCTATCCACTTATTCACGTCCCTCCCACTCGAAATTGCTCTCAAACGTATATGAACGTGCCTAATGCTTTAACTAGGCTGGTGTCAGGAAAAACAAAACTTGCAGGGGTTCCTACGAATTTCTGCATCTTAAACTTAAGACTTAGGAAGCCATCCTACGACTCTGTGGCCCAGTCCACCCGACTGCGCTGCCGAATAAGTAGTAGAGGGGCTGACCCCGTCTCTCTACCCACGGCTGACCCTCACAACTCGATGGTGCAAACATTTTAAACTTTTTAGTTATATATTAAAGCCAAATGCTTGCTGGATTATATTAGTCTATATTACTACTACTAACTTAGTATTAAATGCTAAGTAATTTGGCAGATGTTAGATGCCATCTCTTGCTAAACTTTAATGATTATAATTAAATTAATATTTTAATAATTAATTTAGAAGCTTTTGAAAGAAAAGAATTGGCTCAAAGTGGAACTTGAACTTGCAACTCCCACTTACCGCACAGTCGTGTTGTCAGTTATGCTTCTCGGACCAATCCTCACTTCCAGAACTCGTTAGTTCGACAGGTGCCGTAAGCAACCGAGTATGGTTATAAACAAATTTAGTTGACTTATTCCTAAGTTATGCATAAATCTTTCGAGTCTTTTCCATTTCCAATATTAATAAAATAATATTTAAAGGATTAGAAGCATTAATTAATTAATTAATTAATTATATTCATTTCTTTATAGAATACATGCATATCTTTGCGTAATACATAATACGGAATGTTGTAGGTAATATTGTAAGTAAAAACTGATTCATTCAGATTTAAACTGAAATAATTCATAATTGTTATCTCAATACAGGCATGGATCCTTCTTATTTTGTTTTCTAAACACCACTATCAGTTGCTTTGCTCGAAAGGACCGAACGAATGCCGTTATTTGCACGGAAAATCTCAATACATTGTAGATTTTACTGTCCTCCGTAGATAAAAGTCTGGTGGATTTAGATCTAATGAGTGTGGGGTCACACATCTTTTGAAATAATGCAAAAATATGATTAGAAACGTGCACAGTGACTTTCCGTACATCCTGTATTTCCTCACAAAATTTGTTTTTTTTTAATTATCTTAATATTATGTAAGCTGCCGACATATGGGGGCAATTAGTTAATTGCACGTCAGGAAAAACCTAGGACCGATCGTATGTGGGTGGTGGCGGCAGAGGCAAAGATGACAAGTGTCTTACAATAACCGTTTATTTTAGTTTCAAAACAAACTTACAAAGTAGGCCTACAATACAAGATGCGATCTAGATCGTCTGCGGCAGAAGGCGCTCCGGATGACGGCGATCGGAGAATGCTGTCGGAGTCGTCGCGTTAAAGCCCCGGGGCAGTCGGGTAGGAGAGTCCGATGGGGTCGGTGACGGACGTCGGCGAAGGAGTAGGTGGCTGGTTGGAGTACCGTCCGTCCACTTCCGCGGTAGAAAGCTCCGTCGTCTCCCCTTCTGACCTTGATACGGGGGTTTTTATACGATTTTCCCCCGAATCTTCCCTCTTGATTGGTCTTAAGTCCCTTTTTCCTTTTTTCGATTGGTCAGTCTACTGTTTCTAAGCAAGACGAAAACCAAATTCGGCCGGGGACGGCGCCCGGGCGTTGACAGCTACTCACATAATTTACACAGTTTGCCCCCTCTCGCGGACATCGGGCTGAACCGATCCGCCAAACGTTCTGTGGCTGCCCCCCCCTTCGCGACGATCCCGGGCTCATATGGTCTACAGGTGACCTTGACCATCTGTCTCTCTTCTTTCTCCCCTTTTTTGTTTAATTGTTTACATCTCGACTCTTGTATACGAGCACCGCGACATTCCCTTCGTCGTTTATTACCGCGTTTGTTGTTTTAGAAGAAATGCTTTACAGATGTCCGGTTTATAGCCCGATGCGCGTTCTTGCTCCGATTGACTTTCCGAAATTTCCCGAGGTAGCGATCTTGTAAACAACCGAATTCTCGCGCCATTTTAGGATTTTCACAATTAATAAGGATTTAATATTTTCATTAAATTCTATAATATTAAGAATTTATATTCATTACCTGTTTACCCACCAGTGGTTTAGTGGATAAAACCACTGAACACTAGTACAGTTGAGCACTGATTATCCAAAACAATTCGGGACCAGGGTTGTTCGGATAACTGATTGTTTATGAAAAATATATTAAACACAAAACTGTACTGTATATATTTTGAATCACACGTCTTACAAATTCATACCTTATGTAAAGTAGGCTTATAGTTTCGGTTGGCAGGGAAGGAGAGAGTGCTGCAACATCACTCCGCTAGCGGAAATTTGATTTTGCCAATTGGAACGTTTTTGGTTAACCGATGTTTCAATGAACAGTATTCAGATAATCGATGCTCTACTGTAGTTGGTTGTGGGTTTGTACCTGGCCAAAGGGCTGGCCATGTGCAGTTACCAGGTTTTTTCATGTGTGTAACACCTAAGGAGGGGCCAGTTTTCCACAAAAAATCTTTCCAGGAGGCATCCTCCCTTGGAATATCCAAGTGTTGCATTACTATATTTCATTAATCCATATTATTGCTATTATTTATTGCATTTTGTTTTTAGGGGAATTGAAGATAATAAAATTATCAAGCAGAATCACTGGTGCGTTCTAACAGTACTTTCACAATTGCTTAATTCTGAAAACTTGACATCAGGTATACTTATCAGCTATAATTTTTAGTAAAGATAGAATTAAAATAATGAATTAAAAATTAATTGATTAAATATAGAAACAAAATATTATTTAAAGGATTATGGTACAATATACAGGATGTTATTAATAGGTGTTCAGTCACCCTCCGTAGAAAGAATTATAGACAAATCTTCACTAAATTTGGTATATATACTGTCCTGAGTATGCCATTTCGGTTTTACGGGAAAATATTTGACAGCTGTTATGGCAAAATTTGCACTGTTATCTCTTTAATATGCATGTTATATATGTTTTATAACAAATTTTGCATATAGAAGGAATTGCAAAACATTTGTTACATACAATTCTTCAACATGTCATCACGAACAGTCATGGTACAACTTTGTTATCATGCATTACTTGTTAAATTCTTCTATCAATGAAACAGCAATGTCAGCTTGGTATTAAAAGATTTATGGAGGACGGGTCCTCTGACTATTAGGGAAATGACTTTGCATTTTGAGAAAAACTTTTACTGTGAAATCAGTATGGGGTCACAAACCAATTGGACATCTGAAAACAGAAGTGTGAGACTCAGCACGGTTTACCTGACCTAATTTTTTAACCTTCTCGGTGTAATGAATCAGTGTCAACTTTCACACCTGGAAGTTAAGCATTCAGTAAGTTCTCAGTAGATAAAAGACGCTTTCTCGTGACCTTCCAACCTATTGTTGCAAAATTGTCAATTAACTATAGCAAGAGACAGACCTTCCGGGCAGGCGTCGCCTGTTCCCCGATAGTGCAGTCTTCATCCAGTTTCTTATACACATTGCCACTGGCTATTTCACTTTCTCGTTTACCATATCGAATTTTCCCGAACCCTTACGGAATTAGTGAGTGCCCCATCTTTGGATTATATTCACTGCCAAATCGACGTTAAACACCACTAAGCAGGACTATTTCTTCCCTTCATCACTGAGCTTTCCAACTCTGGTCAATGAGGTGTGATCAACCACAAAGAAGACCCACCATTTCGTCAGGTATTTATTACCATGCAAAATTTTATGTAAACTCTCTCTCTTCAACCATGAAAGTACCTTAGATAGTTCCCGCTTTAATGAGGACTGCATGTATTCTAATGTCATGTTTCAAATAAACGTTGTTTCTTTACCCTAATCTAATCTCTGTGTTAGTCACTTCCGGTGTGCTGTGTGTCTCATTCCATCCCGAATCCGATCGCTCAGTAACGCGACCGCTCACGTGACCTATTTCCAATAGTCTGCGGCTTCCGTGTCAACCTAGACACAGTGGTGTCAGTCCCGACAAGGCATCAAAGAGATGCCAACCCTCTGGTCACAGAAGATTTTGCTACTAAAGTAGTAGATCAAAGAATGGAAAATTCTCATGGGAACAGTACTGCAAGTGCAATATCACAGCAATTATATGCTTTGCATAACAGTGTGGAAACAGGAAACTTGTGCAGAAATCTTGCAGTTTTATCTGCACAAAATATCTCACAATCAAGAGTTGGATTCTGGTGATAATGGTAAGTGAAAAACATTTGTAGCTTGAACGATGATTGATGAAGTATGGCTCTGGAAAATTTGGTAAAGCAATGAGGTTCATTTTCATTTTCATGGTGATGCGAACACTCAGAAATGGTGTATTTGATATGATGAAAGTCTACATATTCTCCGAGAAATTCCATTACACTCAAGTCATTGGTTGAAATCATTTATCATTGCTTCATAGTTTTTTTTTTTTGAAGAAAAGTGCAGCCGGACACGTTCTGTTAATGCTGTAAGATACAGTGATATGATCCAAAACATTATAAAATTATTTCACTGTGTTTCTTAACCCCAAAATTCGTTAGAAAATGTGCATAATATGAACATTAAGGGACAGCAGAACCAAATTTTGCTCTAGTGATTGAATTTTAAAGTAAAATTTTTTTACAAAATTCAAACCTCATACTTGGGACAGTATGCGTATCAAATTTGGCTGAGATTTGTCCAATAATTTTTTTCTACAGAGACATTCAAACATCTACTTTTTAACTATTACCTTATACTTATCAATATATTTATTATAAGCTTTATAATCAAGTAATATTGTTCAAATATTGTTTGATTTAATGACTATTTTACTTGTTATTAACATTTACATTTTTTTTTCTTTATAAAACTCATCTCTGTCCTTAAAATTAAAGTTTTTTGCCATTTTATAATAAATAATAATATAAGTTTTTTTATAATAAAATCTCATAACAGATGGTGTCAAACACAATTTTAATTTTTAATAATATGGTAAATAATAGCGAGGTCGAGGCCGAAGTTTTAAGTGCGGAAACGTGTACGTTGGACGTTCGGCGCCGCTTTCCCGTAAACCTAGAAGTTTGACAATGGCATTTGGAAAGTCAGTGGAATCGCGCTCGGCGTTCCAAACGCCATTGTCGAACTTCTAGGCTTACGGGAAAGCGGCGCCGAACATCCGACGTACACGTTTTTGCGTTTAAAACTTTAGCCTCGACCTCGCTAATAAGTTATTTTTTAAATGAAATTATAACTGGAAACACAACTAATTGATGGAGTTTTTTTGGCGTTTCGGTGTTATTTTCAGAAAAATTGTTGGTGGTTTGCTTTTCGTTTAAATGTCGAAATATTCATGTATAATGTAACTTTGTTAAATTATAATAACTGGTTAAATACTAATTTTTGAATTTTTTCGAATGTAGATGATATTAAATCATTAACAGTTAATCTTCCAAAATGGTTACACGAAAGCTTTTCTTACGGAAGTTCAAAGTTTAGTTCGCATTCTAAAAAGTCTGATATAATAATTACCGAGTTGGACGGTTCTCATTGTCAAGAATTCTTTACGGTTTTAAATTGCGGTAAGTATTTCGTTAATGAATTGTTGTATAATTATAGAAAATTCTTTATTATTTTCAATATAATTTATAAAATTATGACAATTTAACTTTTACTGAATAATATACATATTATTTTTCTCTAAGACGTTTCGATTTTTATTGATTTTTATGTAGCGCAACATTATATGCCCGAACATTTTCTTAATATTCAAGTATTTTCTATGCTAAAACATTGGTTATTAGCAATTTGTGACGGTACTTCCGAAAATAAATATATAGCATCGTCTCTTAGTAATGTTTCTACGGAAATCACGGCATGCGTAAGAGAATATTGTTTGAGGATTGTAGAACAATGGCAACAAAGTGAGTAAAATGTCAGTGCTTTATATCAATCTGTAAACATATTCCTTTGTAATATAACGTACCTAATTAACGATTATTTTTCATTTTAGAACACACAAATTCTGATATTACGAGCTTTCAGGCAGCAGTAAGTTATAGATTTGTTAATTATACAATTGTTTTATTATTTTACTAATTTTTAACCTATATTAAAAATGGACAATATTTGATATAAAATTAATTTCAAAATGTATAAATAATAGCGAGGTTGAGGCCGACGTTTTCAACGTGAAAACGTGTACGTCGGACGTTCGGCGCCGCTTTCCCGTAAGTCTAGAAGTTTGACAATGGCATTTGGAAAGTCTGTGGAATCACGCTCGACGTTCCAAACGCCATTGTCAAACTTCTAGGCTTACGGGAAAGTGGCGCCGAACGTCCGACGTACACGTTTTTGCGTTGAAAACTTCGGCCTCAACCTCACTGTTATCATAGTATTTACACAGATTTTCATTAGATTTTCAAACTTATCCAAGAGCTTTACTTAAATATTATTTTAATTTTTAAATGCTTGATTTTAAATATTAAAAATACTAGTTCTACTTATAAGGCATTAAAGATACTCTTATTTAATTGCTATGATGCCATTTCATAAGTTACGCACGAATACAGTAGCATAGAATCAATATTAGGCGACCCGAATTAGAATGTGCAAACCAACTTTCACCCTTGTATAATATAGCCATCTAGCATCGTGGATAAAGAGTAAACTTTTAGATATTGTATATATTAGTGCATTTGTCCCATATAAATCATCATTCTGTACTTAATTGATTTTTTTTCTTCATTTATTTTTGAGGTATTTATGAAAGTAGGGTGTCTAAGTCTCTTCCCGGTTATGCTGCTGCAGAAGTATACGCTCGTAAACAAAATATCGCGTCTTTTAACTCCAGTAATAAGTTTAATAATGCAAAAACATTTGTGACCAATTAATAGATCTCCAGTTAATGAAATATTGAATACAAAGTTGGAACGAAAACAATACAAGATAAAAATTTAAACTTAATGGCAAATGATACAAAATTTGCACACCGTATGCACTAATTTGCACAACATCTAGATAAATGTGTTTTGCTCCACGAGTTCGGGTTCTTTTGTATCGACGCTATCTATATTCCGGCAGCGAATCATTTCTCGCAGTACAATGGCATTTGTTACAAATCAATTTTCATAGAAATATAATGCAAATCAAATTCCAAAATCGTATAAATAAAGATAAACCCAAATACCGGATTAATTAACCGAAAATAATCTGGCGATTACGTTTATATCCGGTTAATTTTAGCGACGATTAAAATTGATCTTTCTTATCCTTAATGCTAATTGGAGCAATTACAACTTTTTCTGTTGAAATAACAAATAAAAGTTTAGAAGTTTTATTAAATTTGAATAATTTTATTTAGTAAAATGTGTTACTGTCATTATATTTATCTTATTTATTTAAAATGGTATTGTGAATAATTTAAACTTTTTTTTTTATTGCAGTGTTTAACCGAAGCGATCAATATATTAGATATTCTATGTTTTATTAATCCGGATCTCGTGCATTTGGTGTTGCCTACGTTTAGACAGTCATACAATCGACTCTGCGGACAGATCGTTAGCAAAGCCAGTTCTCACGATATAGCCGCAATCGCTGCGGCGGTGCAGTTTTTCATTAATCACAGTACGTCACCTGCATAAATTAACCTTATGCAAAAATGATACGACACAACTTTTATTTAAGTCTTTATCTTTTTAAGGTTCGGCAGTGATGCAGAAACCAGATGATATTTATCCTTTACTATTTTGTGAAATATTGGGAAAATGTTATCAAGATAATTTGTCCGCTTTTGAAATCGTTAATCTTATAAAGAGGAATCTACCGCATCTCTGCTACCGTACTAGTGTTTTGGAGAAATATTTTCCGACCATATTTAAAGTTAGTATTACGTTTTACAATTTTAAACTGCGAAGTCGTTAGTAATTACTGTATTTTCTGACGTATAAGATGACTTTTCAACCCAGGAAAATCTTCTCAAAAGTCTTATATGCTGGGTGTCGTCTTATAGTGCGAGTATATCCCAAACTCTATATTTTAACTGTAAAAGTCGGGCGTATAAGACGCCCAGTCGTTATATATTTTATTAATTTGCTGTCGTAATATGCTTATTATGATTTCATATAACTTAGATAATAATGGTTGTAAACTATACAATTCATTGCACTGTAATCATCAGTCTTTAGACCTAAACGGATTTTTTTTATAATATGATATTGTTATATATATATAGGGTGATTCACTGGTGGCATTTGGTAGTTTTTCTCAAAAACTACTGAACACCAGCAGTGAATCGCTCTTTATAGTAAGTACAGTAGACCCCCTATAGCACGGTAGATAAGTTCCGTGTTATAGGGGGGGTCTACTGTAGTATTTGATATAGTTTAATATTTTGTTCAATGATGTCGACTGTAATATCGATTTTGAAGGATTTCTACTATACAAAACAAATACGAGAGTTACTAATGAATTGTTATCGTCAAGATTCTGTATACAGGCAATTGGGATTTTATTATGTAAGATGTTAAAATAATTTTTGAATATTAATTCTATATTAGTTTATTATACATTTTTTTAGGTGTTGGCTTGGAGTCCACATACCTTTTTAGATGACTTTGAAGTTTTATTGCCAGCTTTTATGTCTCCTCAAACATCAATAGAGGTAATATTTTAAAAATTTATTATAACAGAAATGTATCTTACGATGTGTCTTATAATAATATTTTATGTTCATATGCAGATATTTCATACATTGCTAGATTTGCCTTGTTTGACAGCATCACTTCTGATAAACCAGAGAGCTTCGATTTCTCAAGAATTAAACCGTCCAAGAAAAATGCTTGCCATCGATCCGGCTCTTGTCGAACAATTTTCTAATCCGTCGCTTCAGCCGATGTTTCATTTTGTTCTTAGACCCTGCAGCGGCGTCGGCGATACTTTTGAAAGGTATTCAAATTTCGTAAACTGGAAGAAAGAAACTTCGAAAGTCTCTTATCTGTTTATTTTTATTAACCAGAATTCATATATTTCATCAAACTATTGTATCGTTGACTAAGCATCCACAAGTGATTCAATGTGCGCAATCGTCAATTAGTTTACTTCAGTAAGTTTGTTTTTATTTTACAGTAGACCCCCCTATAACACGGTAGATAAGTTCCGTGTTGTACGAGTCACTTAAATACATGAACCAATCACAGCCCATGTGTCGGGCTGGGATTGGTTCATGTATTTAAGTGACTCGTACAACACGGATTCATATAACACGGAACTTATCTACCGTGTTATAGGGGGGTCTACTGTAATTACTTTTCATTACGGTAATTTCTTGACAAAATTATTGATAATTCTAGGGAATACTTTTCTATCTTTTTCCAATCTGCCGATTCCTACTTGGTTATCACGCTATTTTGTGCAATCATCGAAAGAATACCCATTATCTATCCCGTACACGATTATCCGGAACGTATTTACGAGTGAGTTTATTTCGAGTATATTTAAATACAACATTAGAACTTCTATATATTTTTAACTGCGTCTTTCAGAATCATTGCCAAGACAGTTTTGCAGATGTTCTCTCATTATCCGGAAATAATTATACACGGCCAAAAAGAACTAGTTGAATTTTTAAGTCACTTGAAAAATTTTACGATTGCTCCCGAACTTTTCATGAATTTAGTAAGCCTGCTAAATTTATATTGCTTAATATCTAAAAAAAAAATATTTAACGAGTCGATTCTCTATCTTTAGGTCTGGATCGTCGGCGAATACGCGTCTCTCACCTACAGCGAACTGTGCCGACCGGAAATCGTCACGTTTTATTACGAAAATTTAGAATCTACCGTGTACGAAATGATAAGCAGCATTCAAACGAATTTAACTTTCTTGAAACTCGTCAATATTTCTGTGGCGACTTTAGCCAAAGTATGATCAACTAATTATATTAATTAGTTATATTATGCAAATTAATTATTAATATCCAATACAGTTAGCATCGAGATGTCAAGATTTAGTGCCCAGAGCTATATTATGTCTAAGTAAGGCTTCGCAGGTGGTTCGTAACAAAAACGACAGAGCACAAAACATTGTTTCTAAGAGAATAAATGAATTACTAGCTATTTTAAAGACACCAAAGTAAGTGGTTTTATATTTAATTATAATAACCTAACCAGTTTTTTAAATATTAAGGGCTTATTACAGAATATAAATATGTAAATTAAGGTACAGCTACTTATCATAAATGTGCATAACTGATTAAATGTTTGGTTTAATAATTTTATCAATCCCTCAAAATTCTCAATCCATTGATCGTTACTGCTTAATACCAAGTGTATTGGGTAGTGTTGTTCATGGATGGATTAATCATAAAGGAAACAGAAAAAAGACTGGATTTATTGGACAAAACATCAGTTTCTTTAATTTTGATGTCTTCATAGTTATTTGAACCTTTTAATGTAATTTTTATGTATATTTTGTTATAGTATTATTATTAAACCCCAGCTAAACAGACTCCATTTTGGATGTAGCAGTATGTTGTTTAAAATTATTTCATTGTAAGTTTTTATTCTATACTAATTGTAAAATTTAGATATTAGCGAGGTCAGAGCCGAGGCCGAAGTTTTCAATGCGAAAACGTGTACGTCGGACGTTCATCACAGTCTTCCTGTAAGCGTAGAAGTTTGACAATGGCGTTTGGAACGTCGAGAGTGATTCCACTCATGTTCCAAAACTTCTACGCTTACAAGACTGTGCTGAATGTCCTGACGTACACATTGAAAACTTCGCTATTATAAACAAAAGTAGTTTTTTTAATCATATTCACTGGTGTGATAAGCCCTAAACTTTAAAGAACTGGTTAGCTTATCACAATTTAGTGTAGTAACTAAGGGATAAAAACAATGATGATATTAAAAGTAATATATGAAATTATTTATAAAGATATTTTTCTTTCTAGTGTTGCATCTATCATTTTAAGTCCATCGAAGGATATTTATAGCAGGAGGTATGAGTGAATATTAATATAAATCTAAGTATATTTGAAGTTTACTATTAAGAATTAAACAAGATAATTGTGGAAATATGCAAATGTATATATACATTTGCATATTTCCACAATTAATTTATAGTACAGTATTTCAAATATTTTTAATTATATAACTTCTTAAATCACTAATTTTAAAATACAGTAGAATTTGGTTAAGAAATATCTATGTAAGAAATTTAATTTCAAAAGTCCCAAAAGAGATTTGTAAATTTTATATGTATAAAATATTCTCAATTTAAGTAAACCGAAATCCTTGTCCACAACCAGAAAAATAGTGTACGTGTGCACAGAACATGATCAGCGTGAACTGTCCACAGCAATTTGTTTGTCGGCGAAATGTCCTTAAAAGCAAGCTACCGTATGCTTTACGAGTTCCATCAGATGTTCGGCAACCTTGGCATAAAACATTAAGGGTTCTGTGCCTATATACAGCATTAAATGTTCACAAATGTCAAAGATGGTATAAAAAATTTCGGGTGGGGAACACCAACCTTACTGATATGTCACAAGAAGGAAGACCTGTCTGCAAGCAGCTGTCAAGAACCCATTGCAAATGGTTGAAGAATTAGCCACAGAACTCCATTTGACCCCTTCAATCATTCGTCAGAATTTGTAGGACCTCGGTTGTGTGTCCGAACTGGGAAAATGGATACTAGAGCAGTAATAGCAGCGTGTGAATGTTTGCAGTTCTCCATCGTCCCATCACAGAAGAGAGCCATTTTCAGACAATGGCAACAGGAGACAAAAAGTGATCTTATACCACAACTAGAAATTCTCCCGTCAAGCGCGACGGACTATTTTTTATGAGAAAGTAGAGATTGAAGAATCGAGAAAAGCTTCAAGTCGAGCTTGATGCTGTTTCTGCAGTCCTTGATAAAGCCATTCTTTATTCGACGTTGCTCAAATCGAACTTCGTGGCCTTCGAGGGTCTCAGTTGTTATTCTTTTGGATCTAGAAGTTTACCTGACCAATTTTACTCTTACACTTTCCCCAGGTTGATTAACACTTTGCAAAAATGACATTACTTGTGATAGTCTCTTGAAAAAGAACTCAAGAGTAAAACTTCATAACCAAGTTCTACTGTATATACAGAAAATATTGAAACAAAATTACAATCCGTAAAACATTTCTTGTTTTCAGGTGGCACAGTGATCCAACAAGTCTACCTTTTATGCTACGAACAATAACAAATATGTTAAGCGAAGATTAAATATATTTAATCAAATCCGAAGGTGTGTGTTTTAACATTTTTATTACAACTACTACATACAAGAAATGTGAAGAAAAATCAAATATGTAAAAAATAACACAAATTTAATATATTTTTTGATCAATGCATCTCGTGAGGCTTAAAGAATTTTATACATCCATACGAGAAAGTAGCCGAAGTCGGTCGAGATATTTACATGATAACGCCGTAACTAAGGAAACAACAATTAATCGAGAGGAGGAATGCTTCTTTGTCGAACAATGGCTTATTTTGATTTATAAATTATATCACAGTTTCAACAAAAATTATGGGGAGGTGTGGGAATTCTCTCGTCTCTGAAAATCGCATTCTAGTGCATCGGTGCCTCTTAAAATATAAATTTAATCGCTACATTCTTTGCCGGTATGAGACGTTAACTATACCGAGCCGACGTGGCGTCGAGGATTTTAGCGGCTATAGTGTGACCCAAATACAAAGATCGGAGTGGAGACCTCGGAGGCGAATCGGTCACCTCGATCCAAACAGGTTGTCGACTTCGTTTATATCCAAGAAAGTTTCTTCGTTAATCGTATACATAATTTTGTACTTCAGACGAACTTTTTCCTGTAAAAAACGACGTTTACGTATTTGAGACATAAATTCTATTTTTAATCAAAAGGTAATATACCTTGTTTGGGTTAGCAATCAGCATGACTTGGGTAATGGCGGCGGGTGGAAGTATCGGATTGTAAGACGGGAGATCCGTTGCCGAGGGTGGTTGCAGTTTGACTTTTATATTCTGAAAAATCAATTATTCGGGGAATGTGTGATTTCCAAAAAATACTACTATTGCCGGATAGTCGGAAAATTTTTACCTTTGGTACTGCTGCGTGGAAACTAAATTTCTTTACGGGATTTGCGTTCTGACTTAGAGTTGACACAACCATAACAAAAACATCAGGCACTGGACTGTCTTTACCAAAATGCACGACGACGGACACTCCATTTTTCTCGTGTAACGGAAGAGGCGGAGTGTTTCCTGAAGAGAAAAAATATATTTTATACATTATATCAGGTTTAATTAGTATAGTTGTATTAGAATATTACCTGGTTTAATCGTTTCTAACGGAACTGTAATATCATTCAGTATTGATGTATCGTGCAAGGGACTTTTTGAAGGAGAGTCTCTTGTATTTTGTAGTGAGGAATTGCCTATCATAGGTTGACTATTGACTAAAGTCAACGACGACCTCGAGTGTACGGGAGAATTTGGTGATGAGGTATCTTGTTTTTGAATTTTATTCATTGGTAATTTTTGAGGGGTACTTTAAAGAAGCAAACATAGTTGCAATATTTACAAAATATCATGTAATCTAATAAAAAAAAATAATAATCAAATAACCTTGGAAATTCTGCTTTTAATGGCACGTTAGGTGGCAGGCTTTGTTTCAGGAGAGATTGTCCGAGAGCATCCAAATCTTCAAAAGCCTTTGAAGCTGAGGAAGAGATTTTCTCTTGGGTATTAAATGAATTCGTAACTAGTTTGTCCTCACTTTTACCGACTAGATGCGAGACCGCCGACGAGGCAGATACCGCTTTCATAACTGTTTAGAGACAACAGAGTATACGTTAAAAAATTGATAAACATATTCAATTAACATGTTAAAAAATTTTAACAAAATTACCAGTAGACATTTCCTGTGGTAAAATAGTACTGAATGGAACGGGTTTGATTTCGGCCGGCAACAGAGGCACCACGGGCGTGATGTTTGGCACACTGGATGACGACGAAGGTATCGTGGCATACGGCATGCTATTTTCCACGGACGTGCTGGCTAGGAGACTGCTGGTGCCATCCACGCTCGGCTTAGGAGAATTACTGTCGATAATAGCAGAAGAAAAAATTTGCCTCAAATCCATTTGGTTGCTTTCCACCTTTTTAGTTGTGGCATCCAATGAATTTTTGCTAACGGGTGCAACACAAGAATCATTCAAACCTATCAAACCAGAAAGCAAATAAAAATTGAATACTCTTGTTAATCTATACATATAATAGAGATGGGTTGATGATGATGATGATAAAAAAAATAATAGAGCCCAAAGGGTTGGGAATTGAAAGTTGAAATTTGGTACACACTTATTGTGCCTTCTTGTGACGTACCCTAAGGGTGCAACTATGCAGATGCGAATTTAGAGTGAGTGAGCGAGAGGTTGTGAGCAATTTAGTTTTCGCAAAGGAGAACCATGCACAAGTGAGAAGCAAGAAATAATGCCGGCGAGAGCAAATTTCTGGTTCTCGCACATATCTGACAGGTTTTGATATTTATCGCGTCTCGCCTCTTCGCGCCACACATTCTCGCGTCTGCATAGTTGCACCCTAAGAAGACATTTTTGGAAATTCACCCGAGAAGGAGAGGGTTAAGGATTAGCCTGAAGAATCTACTTCTACTGTAGTATTTTAGATGCGGTTTTTTGCAGGAAATCTAAAAATTCTCTAATTATCCTTGAAATAGGGGGGGACTTAATTCTTGACCCCGTGAAAATGGGTAAGATTGCTATGGTTACTTTTTGCCTGAGCAACACTGGGCTCATCTGCTAGTTAATTATAAGTTGGGCAAATAGTGGAATTATAACATAAATATTAAAGGTGTTAAATAGAGAAAGGTGTTAAAGGTTCAGATACGTCAGGGTATTTGGTGCACCAAATACTTTTCTATTGCTGGTGTCACCAGGCATCATCTATAATATGCAATGAAAAATTTAATAATGACTAATTCAGATATCGAAGAGCTCCATAGATTTACAGTAAATACCAAATTCACACTTAAGGAGCCATAAAATGTTTTAATTTTAGTAAGATTAACATTTTCAGATGTTCTGAATTACTTGAAAAAAATAATAAATCTAATGTTCTAAAGTACTTATATATAGAACAATATTGATTTCGGCAGTCCCGTTTGAAAGCTGTTTTCATCACGATTACTGCTATTACTAACTCTTCTTACGGTTCTCGGTGGTATCATTTTCACTTTGACTATCTGTCTGCACCCATTGTATACAGATGTCATTGTTCTAGTTGATTTTATTTCTTTTCCTTTTTTGTTATTTAAGGGGTTCTGGTATACTCCTGCTTTTGCTGTTTGTAGTTTTTCTTTTTCTTTCCTAATGTAGTTGAATAACATAAGAGATTTCATCACAGGTCATTAGAAAGCAAATTGTTAAAGAACACGACAAGGGAATTATTTGTAAATTAGGGTTTATCTTCTCTACTTTTCTCTTTGTTGTTAGTATTTGTCATCCATTGAGCATGAAACATTAATACAAAACATCTATAATGTTTCTATATATCTTGTCCTACTTTTTTTATGTAAGAAATCTCTTTGTATAATGCTTCTCATGTGCTTGAAATTAGAATGGCCTGGTGTATTGTATATGCCAGCTTAAAAAATTATTTGGTTTGAACAACCTGACGGTATTGCATCTAAAATCAAAGTTGTAGATAATAATATTTACTTTATTAACTATTTTCAACCTCACATGTCACTTGCAGCCCCATGCTCAGAAAACATCTGTAGGCATAACAGAGTATTGTAATATGACACTTCATTACCACACTTTAGATTTGGTAGTAGTTGTATAGTTAGACTAATAGGTGAGAGAGAGATCTATTTAAAAATTTATGATGATCTCATCCTTTGTACAAGATCATGGTATTCTAATAAATGCACATCAAAAACATTCACATTCAAAGTATTGAATGTGAATGTTTTTGAAGTAATCCAAAACAATTTTCCTACTGTATGAATTTAAATCAATCTTTTCCTTACCTCTCTGTAAATGTAGGTCGTCAAATCAGCCCTTCCCTCCTCATTAAAACAATACTTAATTTTTTTTATAATAGCAAAATTACTTACAGGAGAGCTTTGAGAAGTTCTCTCTGTGATAAAAGGGTGCAGTTTTCTTTAGTCAAGTAAATTGGGGCATGCTTGACTCTAGGTTTTTATGTATTTTGCATCAGAAGGTAGTGCTAGATAAAGCCAGTGGTATCTTCTGGTTATGCATACTCTCGGCAAATTCTGGGGTCTACAACCTCAAGTCTTATTCTGGATTTTTACTATGTTACTGGTCCCAAAATTGCCCATGCTGTCTTAATTTGGTGACCTAAGATGTTTGGAATTTTATCTGACAATAGTTGCAAAAGTTTGCAGCATACCACAGCATTAGAGCATATAAAGTTTGCAAGTCTTGCTGCTACTGCGACCATGTGTATGACCAGTGGGTGTTTTCTTGAGGTTCTATCAGACCAACATTACTGCACATTGGCTGCCATGAGTCATGCCATCTGACCTGCGACGATCTAAAGCCCTTGTTTGTGAATCCCTAAAGATAAACAAAAATCCTCAGCTCCAAGTTCACCAAGACATTCCATCTTTGAGTATTGACCATTTGAAATCTCGGAATCCAACCCTCCAGGCAGCTCAGGTGGACATGGCTGAAAGTCTAATGTTAACTGTACAATAGTGTCAATATAACGTACCTAAAGCGAGTAATTCTTCGTCCAGTATGATAGCATCTTTGTGAGTATCTACAGTGGCTTCTTGTGTTGGAGAACTAAGATCCATCAGAGACAATTCATCTGAAATTAAAATATTACATCAAGAAATATATCATTATCTTCATTAAAGTAAAAATGCGTTTATGCCTTACTCTTTGAACTATCTTTTGCACTTTCGCCATTTGTGGCCCCAACGTCGTTAATGCCGATTTTCTTCTTGTAGTTATTGATCACTGCCGTTAATTCGTCGTTTGCTTTGAGCAGGTCCTCTATGGTAAAATAAATTTAGAATTGTTTATCCGTCGAAATAAATCACAAATTTACTTCCTAAATGTTTTACTCGAATAATTTTATCGCCTACTGACCGAATCCTTCGTCGTTCTCGTCCACTTCTCCCGCCAATTTGAAAAGTTTCGGTCTCAATCTCTCACAACTTTCGTACAATTCCTAAATAGTATGATGGAGATTAATCTTAAAAACATTTATAACAATTTATTTAATAAAAAAGTAGATTTTTAACTTCTAATTTAAATTCAATTTAGCATGCAAAAAAAGAACAATCAAATTACTTTTGAAAGTTCTGTATTACCATATTTTTTGACAAGACACATCGTCACATTATAAAAAATAAATAAAATAAAATAGAACAACTTTGACAATTCATCGCATTCATTAAAACAAGCGTTAAGGCACTTGATTGATTTCAACATATTGAATTTTGTTCAATGTGGACAAGAATGCACCTTAAGAGTCAAAAAATATGGTACCTTCATCAATTCTTTCTCTTCGTTAGAGGTTTCCTCTGGTTTGTAATTATTAAGCATATCTGTCAATACTTTAGCATTATTATGTACAGTTTCTAATTCGTTGGCTCGCCTTGCTATCTGCTCCATTCTCTTATCCGCCTGCAATAATAAACGAAACCATTTAAACCCAGTTAATTAATTTTTAGAAAGAGAACAAACCAGATTACCTGCTGGACCATAGTTTTGATGAGCTGATTAGCAGCTTGCAGATCCACCGGATTCCTGCTCTGTAATAGCCTTTGTAACAACTTTAAAAATAAAATAAATAAAGATTAAGAACGCTGAGATGGATGATTTTGTTAAGAAAAAATTGTGTCGCACCTTCGACTTTTCTTCGTCTTCGAATATATCGTTCTTGGGCCTGGGAGGTGGCGGATTGGGTGGAGTGTAATCCTGAAAAGTAAAAGGAACAAGGGAAATTTAATTGAATATGTTTGTGATAGAACATTCTCAGTGAACACACATACAAAGCAGATTGTTCCACAGTATCATTTCTATTGTTATTTTTTATACACACTCACTGACATAAAAATTAGTGCACCAAGAAGGAGTTGTTGAAATCTAATAAAATTGTACATATGTGAGTGTAACAGTGATATAAGTAAGTGATTACAAAATGAAAGAAAAAAGTATCATTTATTGCAGGAAAAACTACAAATGAATGGAGACCATCTCTAGTGTGAATACATGATATGATATGGGTGAGCATTGGGAGATACAGGTGCTGTACAGTGTCCTGCAGCATCTTGGTCCACTGTTGGTGCAAATGGTCTAGTTTGGCGAAATTCCTAGGCTGTCCAACTTAGAGTGCCAGACATGTTTGATCAGTGATAAATCAGGAGACTGGGCAGGTCAGGGAAGTGTGGCAAAGGCAGTCCTGTGACACCCTTGCTCTATGTGGTCAAGCATTATCCTGTTGGAAAATGGCTCTTGAGAGCCATGGAAGGCAACACATGCGGCTGCAGGATGTCACTAACATACTGCTGGGCTGTCATGGTCCCTTGGATCACTACTAGAGGCTGTCATATGTGATGGCACACCCCAGCTGTGGGGGTGCTGCTCCAAGGCGTAGGCGTAGGCAGGATTGAATTGTTCACCACGAGACCTCCAGATATGAATATGGCCATTGCCTATGTCCAAACTGAATCTAGATTTGTTGCCGTAGGCAACCCAGTTCCATTCTGTTGCAGTCCAATCCCATTGAAAGTGACACCACTCTAAATGGAAGCAATAGCAGGTGGCTGTCAATGCTAACACACATAATGGCTGCTGCAATACCAAATGTTTCTCACCCAAGCATCTCAAAATGATACAAATATGGGCCCATAATGATGTGTCTGGATGGTGGACAATGATATGGTTTGCTGTGTGTATGCTTGCTGGAGAATTGAGCAGACCTCTTGGCTAGTGGTCTACAGGACATCCTGAACCCCGGATGCTGTATGTGCGAGCTCTCTCTCATACACTAGTTTTAACACCTCCTCATGGTGTTGTCAGAACGGCCTGGGTGGAGGGCTTTTCGGCAAGACGACCATCTGGCTTTTTTCAACCCGATGATCCTTCCCCTCTCAAACTCAGTTGTTGATATGGTCTTAGATTGTGACGTAAAAGCATATAGTGATACAGCGTTCCTCTGCAATAAGTAAACTACAGATAGGCTGCCTTTGCATGCTTTTTTTATAGGCCAAGGGGGGGCCACTTTAAGGCCCTCTGCTGACATTACATAATGAGTCATCATGCTACAATTATAATTTCTATATCTGCTTGAGGCTTATCTGCTTGCCTAGTTTTGCAGTAATACGACAACTCCTTCTCGGTGCACTAATTTTTACAGCAATGAGTGTAATTTGTAAGGCAATTAAACTGGATTGAATCATGTGTCAACAATTCTTATTTTAGATAATCAACTAACTCTTATCACAAACAAATTTTAATATCAAGAATCAATTTATTTTGTAACTAACTACTATATATTTAATTTTGATGTTAAAATACTTAAGAATCATTTGATCATGATTTGATAATTCAGATTTATTATTAAACTGATCAACAAAATGTTATGAACTTATTACAATATTATGCAAATATAATAATGTATAAAAACACTTTCATCCTTTTTGTTCAAAAAATTTAATTATTTTATAATAAATACCAATGCATCCCCTTATTAAAATGCATACAAACGTTTGAAAACATTACCTCCAAGACGCCCACCGGATCTTCGGTGACGACTCCTTGACGTTTTAACATCTGATATGCTTCGAATATCTTTGGTTCGTGCTTAAGTTCCATGCTCCACTTAAACATCAACTCTACGATCTTCTTTTTTACATTCGATGAGGCTTTGTTTCCCATATACTAGAAAAATAAAACGAGAGTTTATTGAACAAACGCAACGACTTAAATATAACAAATTCTCGTGGATATTTACAATAACGAGAAAAATTCTGCTCATAAATACACTAGAAAAGAGAATAAAGACTGTAAATATATATTTCACGTTTAACTTTAGTCTTTCAATGCCAATATAAATTTTCAAAATACCATCATTAGATAATATTTATGTTATTTATCGGTATTATAGGTGCACAAACTTCAATATTGTTCTCTGATAAATTCAAATAATTGCATGTTTGCATGAGACAATATGCATTCTTTCTAGAATGTTCTCAATTCAAAAAAGTTTACGTAAATAACATTCCATTTTAAAAATGGGAAATATTATACAATTAAACATTTCTCAGCAATCGGAGTTCGGGCATATGACATATAGCATCATTTCAAGGAGAATATACAGAAAGAAGAATGGGAATTAGTCATAAGAGGAGGGAAATGACTGAAAGAGGAACTGATTGGAGGAAAAAGCCTTGGGAGAAGTTGGACAATGCCTAAAAAATCGCAGAGAAAGTTGAAAATTTCACACAAACATGTTTGTCAGATGCCAAAGGAAAGTCAAATGACTTTCAAGAAGAAAGTCTGCCGCAAAATACACGAGTCAACTTGGTACTAAAAAAAGACCCCTCCTCTGTGGAAGCTGGGTGATGGAGTCTTGAAGGCATGAAACAATCTTGACATGATTACAGATGACAAGTCCTATTTCACTTTTAATAAAAGTGAATGGGCCTGTCACAATCACTGTTTCACCAGAGAAAGGTTAGATGTGGATCCCAAAGTCAAATTCAAACGACATTCCAAGTTTACACCAAAGCTTTTGGTCTAGTTGGCAATCAGACCAAATAGATGTTCACAGACCTTCAATGTCCCGTCACGGCTCTCCATCACCAAATAAATATATGGCAACGAATACAGAAGAGGCTAGTATCCTCCCTAAAGAAATAATACCCCAACCAAGGATATGTCTTCTAGCCAGACATGGCCACCGCGACACAGTTGCCAAGTTGAACCATTATGGAATTTGATACTATCCCATGAAGCCAACATTCCAAATATTCTTCAATGAGACCAATTGAGAGATTTTGGTACCAACTACAGCAAAAAGTTTATGAAAGTTGTTGGGAAGTTGGATCTGTAAAGAGGTTGGAGGAGAGGATCAAGATTAAACTTCACCAGTACAAAGCCGACCACTTCGAGAGGTTAATGGAACAGATAAAGACTAAAATTTGAATTGCTGCAAATCACAATCCTTATCAGCTTGTCTGAATGTTAAACAGTCTGTCTGTAACCAATTCCATTATTTACTTTTGTCATATTGTAACTTGACAAAAATAAATCTACAATTCCATTCCTTTAATTGCATTTACATTTGATTTTGCAAGAACGAACCACATTAGATTATGTTTATGCAGATTTATAAGATCCATTCATAAAATATTGCAGAGGTCAACTATTTTTCTATTAAAAATCTAATATTAAATATTTCGAATGTAAACGTAACTTAAAACTCCATTTTTGCATTGCTTTGTATTCTACTTAGAAGGCCATCCCAAAGAAGACATTTTATATTGTCGGAAATATTCAAAAGAAAAGTATACGAACTTCTACGTTTATACGATTGGATTTTTATCCGTTTGTCGCACCCCGGAAAACCGATTTCTGTTTACCGATAACATTAAATGCGGCATGTGCTGTTTTATAAATTTAATATTAAATAATTTGATCCAAGTAAAAGATAATGAAAAGCAATAAAAAAATACATTTTAATTATTAGTAATTTTTTCTTTTCAAATTTAAAAAAAATTAATAAAAATAATAGTGAAATAATACACATCATAATGTTTATTCTGCAGTTTTATATTATTATGTCAATAGTTTGCTAATCAAACAACTGTTAATCAACGATTCACTTTAACATAAATCTAAGTATAATCTAATTAAACAATGATAAAAATAATTAAAAATATATTTACATAAACTAAACAATTTCTATAAATTGAAAGGAAATGAAAATCTGGTCTATTTTTATTGTGCTACCACAGAAAAACCACATACAGCCACATTTTCATTACATCCCACTAGTGGCCGAGTGGCTAAAACTATCGAAGGCCAGTAATCGGCTTCGATTTACGTTTGATCGACAGGCTGGCCACCAGTTTCCGGGGTTTTCTTTGCGTGTCTAACACCTAAATAGGAACCAGGTTCTCGCAGAAAAATACTGCGAGGCATCTCGGTAGATCACTGTCTTGTTACATTATCCTTAAAACATTCTAACTATAAATATAGTTGGGGCATTACATCAAAATCCATCCCATAGATTTAATTTTCATTTCTATTTAAATCCGAAATTTATATTTCTTTTTCCGATCTACACCTAAGTATAGGCATCGATCAACCAAATTTATTCTTTCTCGTTTCGAAAACAGCGCAAGAAGACAAATAAAAATTAAATTAACGCCAAACGATTGCAGGATAACGTCGACTGCAATAACGTCACTACTTAGTAATTAAATGTCAAGTTAAATGATAGCATTATTATAGCCCGACATAATCCGGCAATTGTTTGGCACTAATCTAAAAAAGTCGGGTTAACGGATGTTTGTATTTTTATATCTTTAAAATAATTTTTAATACAGAAATTATTTTAAAGAGAGCAAAAATGAAACACTTCGTAAATAACGGAAATATACTTACTTTTGGAGAAACGACTTTTATCATTTCGTTTAAGAAACGAAATTTTCCTATTTCGTTATG
The DNA here is from genome assembly GCF_030686945.1 of Centruroides vittatus. Lineage (NCBI taxonomy): Eukaryota > Metazoa > Arthropoda > Arachnida > Scorpiones > Buthidae > Centruroides > Centruroides vittatus. The sequence goes on from NW_027122680.1 coordinate 1,012,116, forward strand.
AAACTTGGAGCTACATCTTTTGACCATTTCTTCCAATACCTAAAGAAAGAAATACATAAATAAATAAATATTCAAGGAATTATTTACCCAATAATTCTCTTTTCACTTTATCATCTTCAATATGTACCGATAACAATAGCATGTTATCGGCCTTAATCAGCGCCGTAAGTGTTAACTGTTTTATTGTTTGGCAGAGTTCAGTAGTTTAAATTGCTAGCATTTCTTACTTCAATTATATGAGAATTGTAGAAATAATAACAGGCAAATAATACTGGGCATATTATATATTAATTAATAATTATTATAATTAAAAATGGTGTAAATTGAAGATTTATTAAACTGTTTAAATTTGTCCTTTTACCGTCGGAGTCAATAAAACTAAAATTTCCATTTACTGTAGTCTTATTCACTCATTTCCTTAATGTTATCAGTTTAGGTGAGTATCAGTTATAATAAATTGATTATAATTAATAAGCTAAATATCATTTTAAAGGTGACAACGCGGAAACTTTACGTATTTTCGCTAGAGGATCTCAGATTTAAATCTCGGTTAAAATTTTAGATATAGCATTAATTTATAACTATTTTATAACTATTACTTTATCAAATATATGACAATAACAACAATAGAAAAAAGAAAATTTAAAGTAACATTTAACTGAATATTTTTTAAGATTATTATAAATAAAATTGGGTTTGAAAAAGTTAGATTCATATATCTCTGACAATATTTTGTATATGAAAGTGTTAAATTTGAAATAATAATAATAAAAGTGTGAGCAGTTAGTTAATTAAATTAATTAACTGCTTATTGTATATGTTTTATTTGTTGTTTATGTTTTGTCTGTACAACATTTAATTGAATTTAACAACCTTGATTTGATATGCATTGTTGGTACTGCAATCAGATTATTTTCTACCAATCATATAGTTGTTGTAATTGCCTTCTCTATAAATGGGGTATTGCAAGTTTTCACCTGTATATATATATATGAAGAGTTTCAGTTTTCTAGTCTCATTGCTAGCAATTTCCCATCTATAAGCAAGATACGATGATCAGTCTTAAGCCCTGGTCACACTATGCGATCTCCAGCCGTGCAGGCGACTGCGACTGCAACAAGCGTGAGTTGCGCGCATCTTCTCTTGGTCACACATTGTTCATTGACGTTGCAACTCAGAAACACGTGGCCCTGTAATAAACCAATAAAATTACAGTAGCTTGTTTTTGACTACTTCCGTGAGTTTACTGACATTTTACGTTCTACTTCATAGTATTTATGGAATTTTAGCCACTTTTCTTATTAAAATGCCCGAATAAGCTCAATCAATCTTGATTCTGTAAAAGTATAAATCCTCTAACTATCTGCCACGAGGATGAACTATTTTCAATGTTGTCACCGTATGACGTGGCACAAAGGTGTTTGCTGATTGGATGCGCGAGTAGAACAAACTTTTTGTTTCTACGGTTCAGTCGCGCCGGTTTATTCTGAAAGTTAAACTAACTGGTATACATATCTGCAGGTTCCTTTTCTACGTTGTGCTAACTATTTCTAAATTATTATAAAATAAAATAACTTTTATTGTATTGAAAGACTTTTTTATTTCTAATAATGGTTACTACAGAGATGTCACTGAATAGTTACTGAATTATTATATTTACATTGACACAACAGTGTAGCGTCAAAATAAGCTGGCACGTATAAGAGCATGTTCTCTTATACATGGAAATATGGTAATTAGTTTTAATTATCAAAATATGAGACTGTGAAATTCATAACTCGAAGCCAAATTAATATAAAGTAAAAATATCTCGAAGAAATTTGGCAATATTTGCTAATTTGTGTTGACAATAAAGTCGGAAATTTCTCCCAGCCTTTTTACTCAAGTTAATTGTGTGAAATACTTTAAAAAATTTAGATTTTAAAACACTTTTAAACAAACTTTTCTGAATTACAAATTACATATTAATTTAATAGTAATTAAATTTCTCAAAGTATTTTTTAAAAAGTATCTTCAAATTTACAACCTATTATTTGAAGATTAAAGTTATAAAAGTTACTTTTTCTTATTAATATTTGTATAAATGTTAATTTATATAGAGAAAACTCATCTAAAATCGCAACTAGTTATTATTATTTATATATATAAATGAGAATGTTTGTTTGTTCGTTCGCTATACAGTCCTAAGCTGTTCGACCAATTGCTACAAAACTCTGCAGTTATGTTTATATACCCCTAACTTATATATTACCCTACATAAAACCCTAAAATATCTATTGGATTTCTGTAAATCAACTAATTTCTATCTACATTCCATTTACTGATTTACACATAGCCACCATCTGTCGGCAAAAAAGTTAACTAAATAATAAATAAAATACAATTCTTATTTAAAGAAAAATATATATTATATTCACTTAATTACTGTGACAATAATATAGCACAAAATAGGTGTGTTATAGCACTACTGAGACAGGTAGCATAGAGCACTTGCTTGTGTGGAACCAAAAGTGTTATCCCGTGAAAAGTCTATAGATATTTAATTTTCCACATCTAACGACTCGGATTTTTTTCATTTCTGAGCGGTACTTTCTTAATTTTAATAAGCTCCCTCCAGTAGCAGAGTGTATAAAACCACTGAACTTTGGTAGTTAGTTAGTTGTGAGTTTGGGCATGGCCAATGGGCTGGTCACGTTTTCCAGATTTTCTACACATTAGTAACACCTAAATAGAGTCCAGCTTCCCATAAAAGTCTTCCCAGGATGCATTTCTCTTGGCAGATCGCTCACGTTTCATGTCGCCACAACCAAATAAATCAAACTAATTCTTTTTTATCTTCACTATTAATGCACCTAGTCATGAAGATAGAAAAGAATAAAAGGAAGACATGGTCTTGGAGTACATAACTACAAACTAATTCTATTGTGACATAATCACAATGCCAATCTGCAACTTTTAGTCACAATGTTCTCAATTCTTTTAGTGGTGGTCTTGCCCTAGTACATCATACTTTTTCCTGTTAGCAATAGTCGTGTCGGTCATCTATCTAACTCCATTCAGGAGAAAATTTTGAATCTAAGTAATGTGATTTTCGTTCCAAACCGAAAGTTCGTATATGGTTAAGCTGAGCCTCCCGTCCCTAAGCTTTCCACATCTGGTCTAGACATTCGTCTATCAAACTCCTTTCTCGAGATTAAGGAAAGATAGACAGACAAACGGGACAACAGTTGGAATTTATTAGTCTACAATTTTTTCAAATTGCAGCCCAATAATTTCTCTATGAATGCAATAATTACGAGAACATACTTTCCATGTAGTTTATACAATCTGTTGCCAAAATTTAAACATTTTATCGTCACATAAAAGCAATTATTATGGCATTTTTACAAGATCTTTTTTATTTAAACAAGTCATACGAAGACTTTTGGACATTAAGGTTAGCAACTTTGATCATATGTGGGCCATCACAATGTCTAACATGGATCACTTTTCAAATATTAATAGTAGACCAGTATTAATTGATAGTCGTTGACCATTCTCTCTTCTGGGAAAATGTCATCTTAGTTCCAGCTTTGCAAAAACTACTGACATGTATAATACAAAAAATTAATGTGGTTAAGATTTCAATTAGAGAATACAACTCCTTTTCAATAGTTTAATAATGCAGTATCTGTGCATTTATTGAATTTTAACATGCGTTATAGCATAATTTTATGCAGAATACAAACGCTTTTTGAATGTTATTGAAAGTATTAGGTTACTTGTTTCTTTAAGCACTGTTTAAGTACAAAAAACACTTATTTAAAATAGCATCATATTAATTAAGTGCATAATTATTTCAATTTAATAAAAAAAATTAAATATTTTATTATTTTTAAATAATATAGTTTTATATATATATATATACTTTATTTACTTCAATATATACTTTTATTTAAGTTTAATTATTAAATTATTTAATTTTTAAATTTATACATTAATGTATGAGAAAATAACTTACAAAAAGAGCTAACATAGCTTCCCTTTCTTGAGGCGATTGTATTTTATGAGCGAGGAAACGAAGGGAAGTCTGCGGACCATCTTCCTCCTTGTCCAATTGTAAACATACTGCCTGGAGTGTTTCTATGTTCGGTTTTACCAGCGGGTTAGTCACCTTCACTGTTTAAAAATAAAATGTGTCGTAAGATTTTAAAACACTCTTCAATTTAATATTTATCATTACATTAAAGAAATTTAAAAATTAAATAAAACTTCAGGTATAGTTAGATGAGTTTATGGCATACAAATAAATAATTACCGAATATTGAAGACGATTTATTAATCAGTCAGTAGATACTTTGACAAATGCAAATAATTAATTTTATAACCAAATTCTGTTGCGTATCAATAATAATAGTAATAAAATTAACTATGTAATTACAGAAATTAAGTTTACAAAGGAAAATTGTGAAGTACTTTTATTATTGTAAATTTACATTAAGTCCATTACAAAACTGAGGGCGCTGCTATGCTCAGTATGGTGAATATTTCATTACACCTCTTCTGGACTTTTGATTCTTTCAACTCAATGGAAAATAACAATTAAATGGAAAGGAGAAATGATTCATGATTATTCCCGATATACTAATTATAATCAGTGGAATAGAAATGAATCGAAGCTCTATTTTTCTTACTCTTCCCATTAAAAAAAAAAAAATACGCAAGGAAAGTCTGACCTAGAGAGGGGTTTTTTAGATTTTAAGGATCAAGTCCAAACTAAGCTGAAGCTTTACTCCATTTCATTTAAATAGACTTGCATGTAACTTGAGGAAATTTATTACTGGTATAAATAATTGGGTTACAACACTGCCCAATTATTTATAAGCTATACATGAAAACGATATTAAAATAACTATATTTCCGTGCATATAAGAGCCTACACTTATAGGTGAGCATGCTCTTATATCCAGGTATAAGAGCTTGCTTCTGCAAAGCATCTAAAAAAACTTTCATAGTATCAGAAGCATTTTTTATTTTGTCATTTTGTTTTTAATTATTGTTACCACAGAGATGTCAATGAATAGTTATTAGTAGATTTACATTTAATTTACATTTATATAGTAGTGCAATGCTCTTACTTGCACGTAAATACAGTAATAAAAAAAAATATAATCAAACAAAATTACATAACAGCTTATTCTGACTTAATTGGTTTGATTTAGTTAACATCCAAAAAATATGGCAGGAAACTTAAATTTGGAGAAACTAATGATTGTAGATTGTCTACAAACAGAAAAACAACACCTTAAGACAATTTCATAAACAAAAATACGTGGGCGCATGATGCGTCTCCAGTTGGCATTGTAATGGCCGTCGACGGTCATAACGTAAGCTTATAATTACCGGAGGAGGAGATCGGACCGGAGGTCCGGGTAGCGTAATTGGCAACGCATCTGCACGGCGAGCAGAAGTTGCGGGTTCGAGTCCCGCTTCGGGCCGATTCTTTTCTTCCAGCTCGTTCTAAATTATTTTAATTAAATTATAATTATTAAATTTAGCAAGAGATGGCGCCTAATGCCTACCTCTAATACCAAATTATCTCATAATTTATTATTAATATAGCCGATTCCAGCCCGAAAATTTGGCTTTGGTTGGTTTATTGCAAAAATAAAAAGAAACTCATGAGGTGTTCTGCAATTCCTTTTACTTTTAAAAATTTAAAACAAATGATTTCAACAATAAAAACTAGTCTTCACCAGGGTCTGATGAAATAAAGAATAAATTTACTAAATACTCACCACAAGAGATTCTAGTAGATTTGTTTAATTTTTCAATCATAAGATATCATTTTTGGAGACATGACACACAGTTCTATTGGAAATGATATGAAATAAAAGACATAGACTCAATCCATGTAACTATCAATCAATAACACTGTTAAATACTTTTAGAGAACTTTTCTCAATGTTCACGACAAACAGGACACACATCTGGCTACAAGAACACAGTGTCATTATAAGATATCAGTGAGCATTTGTCCCTCAAAAAGAAACAACTTATAACGTTTTTATATTAATTAGTAAATCAAACATTATAGAGAAAACAAAGAAAACTTTACACACTACTGATTTAAGAAAGACCTTTTATAGCATAAATCACTATTTTAGGGACCAAATTATATAAAATGAAAATTTCTAAACCCTTTGTAATACTACTACAGGATTTGTGCGATAACTTATACTATCGAATAATCAAAGAACAAGGCTATTCAGAAAAGATGCAGTTAAGCAAAAAACTATTACAAGGAAAGTCCTTAATCCCCTATTATTTATAATATGTATAAATGACTTACCAAAAATATTTAATCTAATGGAACTATATGAATATTTTAAAAATCAGAACAAGATCTACACTGCTGCTACAAATAGACAATACACTACAATTCAGTTTTATTAATGGATAAATTGGACTGATTTAGTCGTCTATCAAAAATTTATTACGTAGCTTGGGTTATTCCTTTGTGTTCCAAGCACAATTTTCATTGCAGCTTTCTTTGAAAAGAAATAATTTAGGTAAAAACAGTTCTATATTATAGCCTTTATATCAAATTGTCCCTTATTGAGATACTAATGGTAACCATTAAATGATTAGCTCATTATTTTGCTAAATGTCTAACCATGATTCACCTTAGAGATCAGATTTTGGATACTCATTTAACCCAACAAGAAACAATGGAAAACTATTTCTCTATAAAAATTTGCCAATTTTTTGATCACTCATTAATCTATTTAAGATAACTTTTATTAATATTCAATTTACATTTCTACTGTCACAACTACTTTTGTTCTCCCCATTGTAAGTGATGCTTTTTACACTTTTTACACAGCTTACGCAAGCTTCTGTGTAACGACAGAGACAAGCTCTCCACGCTCGAGAAGTCGGGGGTCTATGCTGTCCCACTGGAAAATCTAGCAACGGGAGTAAGCACACGATATATCGGGGCCACCACCAGAATGCTTGCCAGCTGCCTTGCCGAGCACCAAGACGATGTGGTGAGGGGTAGGCACACCACAGAGCTGGCAAAAAAGGCTCTCGAACAGGGTTACAATCCGCTATGGTTGCAAGCGCATATGCTCAAGTCCTGCAATGATAGAAAAATAGTTTTCATCTGGGAATCCCTCCTTACCACCACACTAGAAGCATGCAACACTCCCACTCTTGATCTGCCCAATATTTGGGTCACGTTATTCAAGCATTTAAGTGCGTTTTAGCATTATCTAATATACGATTAGTGTGAGCGCGGGTCTGTGCATGCGCGGCCTCGCTAGTTGCAGAGCCAGATGCTTGATTGGCTTTCGAATGTTTTTGAATTTTTGCTTTACGTTCGTAACGGCTTTGGTAAAGCTTTATGCGTTCTATTCTGCATCGGATTTGTTCTTTTTAAAGTTTTTCGGCAAATTTATGCACTCGCCTGAAGACGACGACAGTAAGGTTCGTCGAAAGTACTTGCAACAAGCAAATGTGGATATAACGCTGAACTCAGTGAACTTTTCGCAACGTTTATACGGTGTTTGGCGTGAATATTGTCGTACTGACATTTAAGCTTTTGCTTAAATCAATAAAGTTTTTGATTAATTGACAAAAAAACTCACAATAAATACACTAAAAAAATCCAACGACAAGTTGCTTAACTTTCCCAGCAACATTTAAAATTTTGGTTGTGCCCTCTGTAAAGATATTTTATTTTAAAAACTTTTTATATTATTAATTATTATAAAATGGCAAAAAGCTTAATTTTTGAGGGTAGAGATGAGCTTTGTAAAAAATTATAAATGCTAATAACGAATAAAATTTTCATTAAGTTAGATATGACACATGACCCCCTTTATCCCCCTACCCCCTCAACCTTTAATCACCAAAATTTAATAGCATCAATCCCCTTGATACACAAGCTTCCTTGCAAAATTTCAGAAATTTTTGACAAAAAGCACAAGAGTTATTAAGCTTTAAAGAGGGTGAACAAAATTGTGCCCTCTCCACACACACACATAGAAAAACCCCCAAAATTTTTTACATTTTTCAATGTTTCATGGTCCCATGTCCAAAAATGTAAAAATCGTGCAGGGGTCATTTTTTGACCAATCGTCATACTTTTTCTCTCTTATATACAACAGAGCTGGGAAATGAAAGAAAATAATAAGACAGCTTAAGTGATGGCTTGGTCATGTTGAACAAACAGATGATACCCTTACGTAAATCCTAGAAGGTCTTATACCTGGTTCGAGGCAGAAAGAGAAACTGCGGACAATATTAATTTAATTAGAAATAAACTAATAGCACCTACTGTATTCTTGTAGACTACACACTGTGACATAAAAATAGGAAGACTAATGGAGGGTAGAAAAAGAAGTGCAAAAATGAATAGCCAGATTACATTTTATATTTGATAACTCTTAAAAATAATCATAATATATGAATGTCATATGAACACGCTCATTCATTTTATATTATATTTACTAAATTGATTTATCCATTAAAATTCTTTTCGAGGATTGCAAACAACTGAATGCATTAAGTTAATCAAATTTCACACACAATCAAGATAATTGTTTGTTGTTGTTAATCAAAGAAAAATAGTTTTAATTTCACTTTAATATTTTAAATAGCTTGCAATTTTCTTCATATCTGACTAAATTTCAGTTCTAATTAAACTTCAGCATATAAAAACTTCTTGTATTTTGAACTAAAATGATAGGCAAGCATTGGGTTACCTGGTAATATACTTCATTTTTGCATTTTTGAATTTTCGCGGGCGCCAATCGATTTTCTGGCGCAGTCGAGAGCAAGTTTGGTTGGCTGTAGAGTTATAACACGACCCTTCATAAATTCTAATAAGTCATTCAATGGAGGAATATCATCACCCTTAAGTGAGCACCCCCACCAGCCTCTGGTTGTTGCATCTAATTTAAATTGAATATTGAACATAAATAATATGCTCGAAAACTCATCTACAATAAAATTTAGAGCTTCTAAGGATTGAATACACTCTGTAGTTGATTAAACAAAATTGTAACACGTGTCAGGTGTGTTTATGTTATCTAGCATTGATGTACAGTTCACAGCTCTGTCACACGTGTAAGGTATGTTATGTAACTATAGACTTAAGAATGCGGGGTGAGATCTTCCCACCTAGTGCTCAGTGCGTTTTACCTGTCAATGTGTCAGCCATCTTGTTTTGTCAGCGGATTTTAGTAGCGTTTGTTGGCGCAAACGCTACTAAATAATTCCGAATAAACCCAAGATTGACTAAGTATAATCCCGAAATCAGAAATAATGACTGGAATCAAATTCCCTATGTATTGTACAGTACATTGATTGTTATTCTATTTTATTTCTATTTTAATCTTTTGTTACAAGCGTTATTTTCAGGGGGAGAATATCAATTGTCTTGTGACATTTCCGTTTTGTATATGCAATAAATAAATTGTTATTAACATAATATCAATTAAAGTTAAATGTTCAAGATACAATTTCAAATTATTCAATCAATAAACATGCTGAAAATATAATGCATACTTGTTCATCTAAATTAATTTTGTTTGTTTTATAGCTAAATGTTCTGACTAAAACAAAAAGAAATCCCAAATTGTTTTTAAAAATATGTAAAATTTTAGCAAATAACTGGTTATGTAAATAGAATTTGTTCTTCAAATGCCTACAAGTTTGTTCTACAATAGTAAAGAATCTGGAACAACTAGGTTTTCTGCAGAAGTTTAAATGTTGTCTTATATAATCTATAAAAACAAAAACTTGCTGCATTTGTAAGCAAAATTTTACTCTCTCTTGCAAAAAGTGCATTACAACAACATTAAATGTGAAACCAGAATTTCAACATAATTCTGTTATGAAAATTTTCATAATAGAATTATCATCATTATTAGATTATTATACTAAATTGTATATTTATATGTTAAAACAATGTAATTGATCATCAAGTAACATCTATTAAGTTCAGTTTCACGTATCTAAAAGCCTTTTACCGGTGTGCGTATCATCACTCTAAACCAATTAGTTACAAACGTTTTCGAACCTTAACGGTTCTTCTTCGGTCCCTAACGGAATGCACTTCGATTCTAAGTTGTGAAGAAATACGATCCGGAACGTTGTCCCGTCCCGGATCGTATTTCTTCACAACTTAGAATCGAAGTGCATTCCGTTAGGGGTTGTTACCCGAAGAAAAACCGTTAAGGTTCGAAAACGTTTGTAACTAATTGGTTTAGAGTGATGATACGCACACCGGTAAAAGGCTTTTAGATACGTGAAACTGTACTGTTCTCCGGCGTAGATATTATAACATCTATTAAGTTGTATGTTTATTCAAATTAGTAAGTTTCCAGTGTAACAATTTTATCTATGAAAACAATAAGTAAAATTAGTGTTCCCTCCTGTCAGAATTTTTACATTTTAATGAATTTTCTAACAATAAATTCAACATCAAATCTTATAATTAAACAGCGATTAAAAATGCAGAACTAAAGTAACATATGTTTGTAAAATTAAAGTACATCATCATATTATAAATTTAAATTATGTTGCTTTTTAAATATATAATAGTAATACAATCTATACAATATTTATTTATATTAATGACATATATATAATTAGTACATTATTTTCGTTTATACTAATGAAAATAGAGAGATGATGCAGTACATAATTGACTTAAATAACAATATTCAAATCTATATTTTCAAGAATGAAGTATTTCAATTATTGGCACGATGTATCATTATATAATTGTTTAAACTGTTTAGAAATGGGTACCCAAGTCAAAAAAGGTTGGGAACTGCTAGTCTATAATATAGACTACTTCAAGCATTCTATCAAATAGAAAACTCCAATAAAAGTGCCCAAAGAAGACTACTATAGAAAGATGAGAATACCTGTCATTTATTTTATTTGTATTATTTTCTAATAATATATTTTAGTATAAAGAGAATGTTTTGCACAGTTTGTAGTGTAAACGATACTGCCTTTCTACATAAAATGATGTAAACAGATAATTTTTTAATTAAAAACTTTTTTAAGTTTAACTTGTTACTGTTTGTTTCTAAAAATATTTATTAATTTAAAGTAAGTCTTATGATCTTTACAGATAAGATGTTTACTCCTTGTATTAAATATATAATGAGCAATTTAATTTGTACTCTGTAGAGAAAAAAATTCTGTGATTTATTAACTAGGCTACCTTTAATTTAAAAAGATATCAGCAAATTTTGTAAAGTTGTTTCATATTATATATACATACACTTTATAAGTGAATCTGTTTTGTAACTCTGGTTATTTATTAAACGCAAAATGTAACATGATACATAATACATTTGTTACATGATATTTATAAGTAAAAACCTATTTTTGTAGGATATGTAATTCTGTTTGTACTGATATTTGAAACAGTAATAAACAAATAATAATAATAATAATAAAGTATAAGCTTCATATATAAACCAAATATTTAAAGGGAAAAAACCAAGATGTGTCTTAAATTTGAAGTTTACTTTTAATTAATATTTAATATTTTTTGCTAGAAAAACTACTCTCTTAACAGTTTGAATACACGTTAAATTGAAAATAATATATTATACACATACATTCATTGAGAAAAGAAGTTATACACCAAGAAAAAGGTATTGGAATCAAATAAAATTTTATTAATGTAAACATAATAATGATGGTACTAAGTGATTAAAGAATAGCAAAGAATAATTTCCTGTGGAACAACAATACAATTTGAAGGAACCTTTAGTATCTTATAGAATCTCCTCCTGCCTAGATCCAGTCTGGCATGTAGATATATAGGTACCAAATGGTATCCTGAGACAGATTTGCCCACAGATGTTACGAATGCCACTTCAGATCCCTTTCGTTTGTACGTCAAAGCAGGCGTTCATCTAGTGTCGTAGATGCTCAATGGGTAATAAATCTAGAGAATGGTCAAGCCAAGGAAGTGTGACAACATGAAGACATTCTTGAGAAGTTTAGTCATGTGTGGCTGAGAATTCTTCTGTTCGAAAATAGCTGTTTGCAGCTCTGTTTATGAAAAACAACACACAAGGGGCATGATCTTCCGAACATACTGCTGTGCCATCAATAATATCTTTCATGGAAAGTACTACAAGAAACATTAATGGTATACCACTACTAGAGATGACCACTACTAACAGACTCTTGTATGAGATGGCTCCCTAGACAACAGGCTAGCAGTGGGGAAATGTGTCACTCAATAGCAAAGTCAAAATTGAACTGTTGGCATCACTTGCAAATACAGGCAAGCCATTCTAATTCGTTTCTCTTTTTCTGTGATATAGCAAAATCATTAATCCAGAATCTTATGGTTCCCAATGATGCCAGATTAGTGGTGGTCGACTTGTATTAAACACTGCTCTTAGTTATTTTTACATTTTACATTTTTCCTAAAACAAAACTTTACTTTTGCTCACCATACTTGAATATTGGCAATGACTAAATGGTAAGGCAGTTAAGGTTTCAGCCTATCCCTCTAGAGCAACGGTTCCCAACCGGTGGGTCGCCTTAATGTTGTTAATTTATTTATGCTTGGCAACACGCAAGATATGCGATGTAATCAGTAAGCAGCCGGCGCCCACACCTCTCCTTATGCCTGGTGAAATTACACTGTGGCAAACTAGCCGGGTATAGTTGAAACCTCTGTTAACAAGGCCATTTTGCACGTCATACTTTTAGTGGTGCTTTGTAACCTCGATTCTGTTACACGGCGTCACCGCTAGAGGCGCCTCAATCTAGTTTCGTCGTTCCTTCCACTAGCTCTATAGTCCGAAGTTAAGCAGATGCAAGCTCAATCATCACATTAATAATTAATACTTAATAAAAAATATCATCACTATTGTTAAGTCCTAAAATATATTTTATCAAACCTTTTATTTTTTGTTTTATTGATCAAATATGACAAATGCAAAAGGGGGGTCGCAAACATTTTTAAAAAACTAAAAAGAGTCGCGATTAAAAAAAGGTTGGGAACCACTGCTCTAGAGAATCCAGGCATGTCAAAAATCCCAGAAATTCTTTTGGTGTGGTTCATCCCAGATATGTCAGAACCTGTCCTGACATATTTGGGATGAACCACCATCTGGCTATTCCATTTTTGGCCTTGCCAAATCCACAATCTTAGTGTCTTAATGAAATTATAATTAATAAGTATTTTTGATATCTGGAAGTCTTTGTGGTACTAAGCATTAAATTTCTGTAGTCAGTAAGTTACTAAACACTATACAGTACTGTATATGCTGTCATAAAATTTTTAAGCTCATTTTCTATAATTCATTCAGCAGTATAACCTATTAAAACTGTAGAGTTGATTGAAATAAATTACTGTATATCTCCCTTCTCATTTTCCACACTGTCAAAGCAAAAAGAAAAGAAAGACTCCACTAACTCGGATTTTCATAAACTCAGACAACCTTCACCCTTATTACTTTGAGTTAGTGGAGATTTACTGTATATCTGTTAGAATAAAACAAATAAAAATGAATGAAAGTAATATTGTAAGTCAGTGGCGTAACAAACATAACTGGTGCCCGACACTTTATTGGCGTCCCTCTCCCCCTCCAGAAACACATACAGTTTGTCTTGGAGACCATTCGGGCATCCCTCTGTGGGTGGTGCCTGGTTGTACACCCCGTTGCTATGCGACTGTATAAGTGTAAAAAAATATATAGAAAAACTAAAGATATTATCACTCAAATTATTTATGAATTTTGACATATTTGACATTACACAATGAATAAATTAGCTGTTACGAAACATAACCGAATTCAGAAGTTATAACTTCAAGTAGACTAAGACGTTAAAAATACTTCAGAACATTTTTTTCATACTATAATAAATATATATTACTAACATATGAACAAAGATTTTATAACTAGTTTTTACAATAATTAAAATTAGAAACTATTTGGTTACAGATTGAAAATATATTAAAAATTAACGAAACATTCAAAACTTTTTGGGATTATTAAACTAAATATATTACTTTTATTGATTAATTTTCTATATTTGATACGTCTTCAATAAAAAGAAAAAATTAAAACAGAACAAAAACTTCTATAACATTCAAAAATTATTTGCAGACGCGAAAAAATACATAGTCTAATAATATTCATTGTCACAAAACTAGAAGTGAACTCTAAACTGCTAAAATATTTGATGATTCATAAACAGTACATTGACTTTTGGACTTCATGTATTGTCAAGAACAAGATAATATGATAATTGTAGCATTCATATTATTGTTTTAAGAATTATCTCAGTCACAGTATGAACTAACACCAAATGTATATTGCATCCATTTGTGTGTGTGGTGTGTGTGTGTGTGTGTGTGTGTGTGTGTGTGTGTGTGTATTAAAGATAATTCATAAACTTTACGATAATTATTGTAATTATAATACACTTCTTAAACGACATATTTAATCATTCTGATTTTCTGCTTACACTTTAAGTCAATAACTCTGTTAAGCTTGCATCCGAATCTATGCAAAACACACCGATCGAAGAAAATTTATACACGAAATTTAGAATACGTTAATTCAGGTTATACGAAACGGAAATTAATCGTCCAGATGCAACGGATCGTAATATTTCCTTTAAAAACTAAATCAGAATTAACATTTTATAATTTGATTATGCAGATTTAATTTTGATTTTCTAACCTTTAAGAACGTCTAAATCATTTTAAACTAGATTGCACGTGACGAAATGATCATACGACTCGAAGAAAACAGATAAAATCATGCTAACGTTGAATGTAATGTAAAAAAAAAAAAAGATCCAAGTCATCCTACTCGCCTATCAAGAAATGAAAGTAGATATTTTCCTTTAAAAAACAGCTCAAATTAATTAAAAATAACTTAAATAAGTAATCTGCTTTCTTCATACATAAGTTATAGGTACGGTAATACATATTAATGCTTATGTCAACAAACATGTATCTGTAATCGAGTTTGAAAGGAAACTGATCAATGTATTGAAAGCAGGAAAGAAGATACACTCCATTTTCTCTCATTAACTCCTTAAAAATACAATTACACAGCTTTTATTACTGTTTTTTCCAATAGATTAAAGGTATATCAAGGTTATAGAAAGAAAGAGCCGGACATAACTGTAAAATCTACTAAGTCACTACGTAAACGTGTGTCAAACTCAATGTAAAAGTGCATTTTGGTAAGGTTATTTATCATGTGATTCGACTCCTGCATGTTAATTAATAATCCGCATCGTACCTGAAGTAATATCGACATTTTTCGACTTACAAACCTTTTCAACTTTATAAAACGTATCTTAAATGTGTAATGAACTTACCTAAGAGTAATTCTAAAGAATCTTCTTCATCCATTGACTCGAAATATTAGGATGATGATGATAATATCTAACTCATAACCTGTTATCGCTTCCCATCAAGACGAATGGCCGCATCCCTCTACCGGCGTTTTTTTTTTTTTTTTTTCCGTTACGGTAAAATGTCGTCGTGTTTACTGTAAAATTACCGAGAAAAAAGGAGGAAGTTTGGTTTAAATCATTGCGAAATAATTTTAGTTTTAATATTCTATAGAAAGTAAAAATAAGAAAAAAATAATAATTGTCGTAATAAGAAACAAAATGTGTAGCTGAATCAAACCGGTTATGGTTTTGTTTTTTATTTTGGAAACGGTTCTTATTAATTTTTGTAGTTAAAGTATAAATTATTCATACTTTTGATGTAATAATTATATAAAATTATAATTAGATTCGTTCATTCATTTATTTTCATGGCGTCCTCTTTACGGAGCGTTGCAGTTCACGGACTGTTTTTCTCCACTCTTCACGGTTCCCAAGCTTCAGCCGGTCCATTTTTTGATGTTGTCTTGTAATGTTAACCTAGGTCCGTGGTTGTCAATCTTTTTGAAGTCGGGGAACACTAAACTTTGGCAGTTTTTTTCCCGCGGAACACTTAAAAACAGCTTCAAAGCGGGGGGCAAATCTTTCTGAATACAAGAGCGCACTCGGTCTACTATACGATGTCGTTGGCATTTGCTGATTACATTCTTATACCAATATTATTTGACATTGTATTGGTTTTTCTTTTACAACAGTATACAGTAGAACCTGTCTAAGGCTACCACCCACGGTTCCTTCAAAAAGTGGTCTTTTAGACAGGTGGTCGTCCAATACAGGTAGTGCTGTAATACCTTATTTACGTACGTACTTTGCGCACTTTTTAGCCCTTATATTCTAAACTCGAAATGAGCATTTATAAGTGATTATTTCAACGATAGAACTATATTGGTATTGTATTTTTTCTTATCGGATAAATCGGTTTTGATTTTATGACAGATTTAATACTAATATTTTAAAGATTAATTGCATTTTCTCGATTATAATGCACGTTTTCTTTTTTCCGAGATAATTAATTCAAGTTGTTTCTCTTCGTTTGCTCCTCAGTTACGTGTATTACGTCATCGATATAGAAGCGCGTGGTATCTCTCCATCACTTTGGTTTCGGTTAGTTTAATCTTATTTTAACTTCAAAAATACTGTATTTTTTAATATTTAATATTATCATTTAACTGCATCCAAAACGGTCAGATAATTAGCAATTTGTGTTTCACTTTCAACACTTTCCATCCAAACAAGCAAAAATTTTACAAGTTCTCTTCTGCATAGTATCTTAAAATCCCGAATTATGCACCGATCTAACGGTTAAAGGTGGCTCGTAGTGTTGGGCGAAAGAAATTTCAATTCAACATTCGAAAGCGAAATCTTGGAGGACGGCAGGCGGCACTGTCCAGAAAAATTAAAATTTTCCTGTTTTCGTTCCTCATTTTTTTGTTTTCATTTAATTTTTCTATCCATTCTTGAAAAATGTCTGCCGTGATCCAAGTAGTGGAGTTGGGTTTCCAGGTCACGCCCAAAGTTGCGATGTCAATACCTTTAAAGCACCTAGGTCGAAGTGACTTAGAAATGACCAACGCTGGTTCTTTCTCTCCTAATGCATTATAGCAAAACATTACAGTCCGGCGTTCTTACGCCATCCTGCCTCCCGTCTTCTTCTGTTGCAAAATTTTGAAAATTTGCGTTTCCCACAATTAAATTTCTCCGCTAATCTCTGTTGTGATAAGCCATTTTCACTTTCTTTAATAACTTTAACAGGACATTCGAACGATATCCCTTCGCATCTCTTTCGTTTTTCCGACATTCTCGAACAAACAGAAATGAGTTTTCTTTGTAGTTGGACTAATTCATTAATACCTGCAACTAATTTCAAGAGTGGAAAAGTGCCCGAGATGGGTTCGAACAATAGTTTGGAATAGATATATTCGCGGAAGTGGCCGTTTATTATAGTTGTATGTAGTTTCTGACGAAAAATCGGTGCCCGCGGTCGCGTTACATAGGTGGTCGTTTAATACGAGTTACTTATACGAAGACTGTATGTATAAACTATTCCGTGCCAGAAATTTTTGCCCGTTTTGACAGGTGCCCGTCGAATGCAGGTGGTGGCCTAAGCAGTTTTCACTGTATTTGATTTTTTCACGGAACACTTGAAGTGGATTCACGGAGCACCCGTGTTCCGCGGACCACGGATTGAGAACCACGGGCCCCTTCTCTGCCCTTCACCATTTCTTCAACAGCAATTTTCATCAGTTCCCCCGAAAATCCTCTTATTATATACCCAGCATACGCTGTTTTCTTTTTCTGGATAATGGCCATCAGGTTTCTTTCCATTCCAAATCTGCTCATAACCTCCTCATTGGCTATTCTATCCATTCAAACTGATTCTTCCTACATTCAACGT